>NW_016107471.1:4524665-4577384 GCF_001604975.1 Cebus imitator | reverse complement strand
GTTCAACACCCGCCTATGAGTGAGAACATGCGGTGTTTGATCTTCTGCTCCTCTGTCAGTTTGCTGAGAATGATGGTTTCCAGGTTCATCCATGTCCCCACAAAGGACCCAAACTGAAATTTATATAAATAAATAAATAAATAAATATAAATTTAAAAAGAAGTGTTTCCCATCAAAAGCCATTTTGTAATGCAAACAATTTGTAACACATTTGCCCCTTAAAACTTTTATACTTCATTTACCATAACTGAGGTATGTTTTGCCTCAAGAGACCGAACTTTTGTTGGTGTGGAAAAATAATCCTGAACATGACGAAACACGAACTTATCTAGATTGTTGAATTAGCTCTAAAGAAACTGGTCATTCAGACTTTTTGAAGAAATTGGTTTAGTCTAGCTTCATAATCAATAATATACGATAAGCAAAAGTTGCTTTACATTAAAAAGAATTAAATTCCTCTAAATGGGGAACCTAGGCAAATTATTTAACATGTATAGAGTATAGTTATGGGAGAAAATCCATGTAATTTATATATTTGTTTTGAGAGAAGTAAGATAGGAAGAAGGATACTTTTAAGAGTGCACCGTTATTATTATGTTACTACTCAGTAATTTATAAAGAATAAAAATATCAGTAACATGTGAAGTTCCAAGAACAAGCAAAACACAAAGTCAAGAAAAATAGCAGGTTTAAGGTTATGGAAAATTAATACACTGAGAATGAGGACTTATTTTTTTTTCTTTTTTTTATTGTACTTTAGGTTCTGGGGTACATGTGCAGATCATGCAGGATTGTTACATAGGTACACACATAGCAATGTGGTTTGCTGCCTCTATTCTACCCGGCACCTACATCTGGCATTTCTCCCCATGTTATCCCTCCCCTAGAATGAGAACTCAAACCAATTATCTGAGTTGTTGAATGCATAATCTTAGCTTCAATTCCTGAAAAAAAAATTCATTAGGAAATAAAGTGAAATGTCCAATCTCATGGAATAAACTCACAAATGCAAGTAAAGGGAAGTCTGTAGCTCAGCAGATAATAATCTTGTTTAGGCCATTTCCCAATAACTCTTATCTCAACATATTGGACCTTTGGTTGACTTAGAAACTGGTCAAAACAAGATTTACAGTGAAAAAATTCACAGGTAAGGCTATAAAATGTAGAAAGTAAGAGTAGGTTACTTTCAGTAATGTAATTGTAATACTAGATTTCTAGTTGTGATATTAGCTTACTATCATCTTTAAAGACGATAACTATTTTACTGAAAGTAATCTACTATTACTTTCTACTTTTTAATTTAATAATTTAATTTAATATATTAATTTAAGTTATTAATTATTGAACTCAAGATACTAGGAAATTGGAAATTAAACAGGTGAATAAAATACAATTTCAATATAATGGCATTTTTTATCTGCAAAAGCTATGTATTTTTATTTTTGAATTTGAAATTTATACAAGTTTGAACAGTAGTGTAAAAAGGCACAAAATAATAAACATTAACGTCATGTTGTGTATATATGTATATTCACATAAATATGTAATTTTCTTTTAAGAATTGAGAAATTAATTACATAATATCTTGTAATCTTTTTCACTGCAAACATTGTGATTATTATCTCAAACCCTCTTCTGAAACATCATTTATAATTCTATAGTACATAATCATATTACTTGATAATTACTTAATTTCTATCTTTGACTATAAATTATTCTATTTGGGGAAAAATTGTCGTCAATTAGATTATTCTCAAAATTTTACTCTCACCTTGTAATATTAATTAATATTTAATGTATAAAACCCTATAGCCATGTGACTTTGCAGTGCCTCCCAGTAAAGAGTTGAATATGATCCCATTCCTCTTCATTTCCTTTGACTTGGGCCATAGTTTTATGGCTTGCTTTGAAGAATGGACTATAAGCAAAAATATAAGAATGTCTCAATTTCCCCAAAAGACAAGAAGTGGAGTCTAGTGTTAAAGTCCACTTCTCTGCCATGAGATTATATGCTTGATATAGAGCTTCTTAAGACCTGATGAGAAGACATATTGAGCTCATAGTATGGCATGGCTGGGTCCCTGCCAAATCTCATCTTGAATTGCAGCTCCCATTATTCTCTCATATTGTAGGAGGGGCACAGTGGGAGATAATTGAATCATGGGGGCAGTTTCCCCCATACTGTTCTTGTAGCAGTGAATACGTCACACAAGATCTGATGGTTTTATGAGAGGAAACTCCTTTCTCTTGGCTCTCATTCTTCTCTTGTCTGCTGCCATGTGGGATGTGCCTTTCATCTCCCACGATGATTATAAGACCTCCCAGACACATGGAAATATAAGTCCATTAAACCTCTTACTTTTGTAGATTGCCCAGTCTTGGTCATACCTTTATCAGCAACATGAAAATGAACTAATATAGTCCAGTAGAGCCATGTACAGTGAGATCCGTTCTGCAGCATTATGTGCATGAAATAAATGCTTAATTTTATAAATGCAAATTTAGGATTGTTTATTACAAAACGAAACTTAACCAGTGCAATTATTATATAGAGTGTTGTATCAACAATCTTTGTAGACTTACCTTTCTGTAGGTTCATTATTCCATTCTAATAAATACTGGAATATTCATGGGATACAGGTACATTCAAATAATCAGAATTGGCATTTTAAAGGTACTCATATTTAAAAATATTTAATTTGAATTTCAAAATTCTATTCTGAAATATACTTATCCTGTTACTCCATATATATAGAGAGAGCAATAAAAAGATAAGTACATATATCCATATACATATGGATAAGAGGATAACTATATATCTATCTACTGATATAGACATAAGAGGTTATATACTTATCCTTTTATCCATATATGTGTATGTACGTATATATATGAGTGTATATACATATTATATATATGTGTGTTTGTGTATATATATGTATTTATATATTCATTCTTTTGGTAGTAAAAGAGAGTGGGGTATTAAATGCATGTATATAACATGGTTTACCTACTTACGATGGCATTTTAAATAAAAGTTACAATATATTACCTTATATTATATTTATAATATAATATATAACAATATATTATATTATAAAAAGTTTTATAAAAACATTTAACTTTTTTTCTAATTAGGCATTTAAATATTTCTTTTGAAAACACAGTACACTGTATACTTTGGAATACTCCTTGGAAAATATATTTGACACAGGTGACAGATTTTATTGTTTCATTGCTATAATTCATTCTCAGATTTGTGGACCAAAAAATATTTAGAGAATATCGAAACATCCTTGCTATCCTTGCATGAAATAATTTAAACATGTATCACATTCTTATCATAAAGAAATATAATTGCATACTCTGTTCACCAGAGGACCTATTATTTGTTAGACATTCCGTGAATATCAGTCGAGTGTTAATTAGGAGCACCAGGAGCATTATACCACTAGCAAGCTTTATTAAGTCTTTACCTGTGTAAAGTTTAATTTTAGGTAATTCTCTTTTAAATATACCTTAAACACTGGCTATAGTGTAAACAGAGTAAGAAGTTATTCAACCATGGAACCATAGCAAAGCTGCTAAGTTAGGTCTAGGTGGTCTTACGCTTGCTCTCAATCCAAATTATTAAGTAACAGGATAGGAAACAATAAAAAGAGACATTAAGTAATCATTATTTGTCAGCCAGTGTGCCAGGTGCTTTACCAATATTTTTATAATAGCTATTAATTGTTTCCCTCTATAGATTCTCTCTCCTTTTAGAAAGGTTGTTTTCCTTACCCTCAAGGGTTTAACTATAGATGAAAACTCATCACTTTATTAATAAATATATTTATTACAGCTGGATGTGAACATTTTGGTAAGTGATGCTCACAATTTCCACAGTTTTTTTTTTTGTTTTGTTTTTTTTGTTTTTTTTTTTTTTGCACAAGAAAATCACTTTCCTTATAGTTCTCTTCTATTCCTTCCAAGTGCTGAAACGAGATTATGGTTTTGTAAGAGCAATGACCACATAAGTGACAACAGAGGATGACAAAAAAACAAAACTAAACTAAACTAAACAAACAAAAGAGAAAAAAGCTGGAACCCTGAATGGTTCTATATAAAAGACTACAGATTCTCTCAATCACTTCCTTATTTCTGCACAGCTAAGACAAAAATAAATCTTAACCTAGTTTAAATCAGTTTATTTTCAGGCTTCTTTTCAGTGATATATATGCTGAAACACTGAGGAACCTTAGTCATCATTCTCTCTCTCTCACATACACACACATACACACCTCTGAACTACATCGTGCTGGCTTAAAACTTGAGAGGCAGATAGTCTGGCAGGCTGAGAAGCTAGTGATCCTCATTATGCTCTTGCAAAACATTTGGTTAAATTATTGTGTGATAACCTTGAAGGCAGACAACGTGCTCACCAAGCCTATAGTGACAGGAGAAATGGAGGAGAATCCAATAATTTGGGATCTCTCAGAGGTTTAGAAAAGCTACTCAATTATAAATAGCAGGAGATATTCTTGTTCAGAGATTTACTCTGAGACATCTCCTTAAGTATTTCAGCCAGATATTATTATTCAGATCCATGGCAAAAATTCATTAAAGAGAGATGTTTAGGGTGGCTTATTGCTTTGTGTGTCTTCATTAAAACCAGTAGGAAACAGATGACTCAAACACAGAAGCCAATAAACACAAAAGAATTCACAAGATTAACTACGATGTCAAAAAGAGATCTTTAGGTTTGGTTACTCAAAAAGTGGAATTTTCTGGAAGCAATTACACTAAAAACTCACTACATAATTTTTTTGCCAGAGAACCAAGCCTAAATTATAACATTACCTGTGGTGGTTTCATTTCTGTAAAAGCTCCTGGATTTCCAAACCTGCTGTAGCAGGAAGTCGATTCCAAAAGCTCGTCACCCCTGGAGAAGGACATGTTCTGATATACATTTCAATGTGGTTATGAAGAAAAACTATGTATCAGCCAATGTAGATTGTGTTTTGCTATATTATAAAAATCTATGTGGCACAGACTTTAGAAAGTTTTATTTCTGGAGCCTACAATGTCTGATGTGAGTTCAAGTCTCTTTTTTGTGCTGATGCTCTGTATAATTTAGCATTGTGCCTTTATACCCCCATATTAATGTACATTTACACTATCACAAAGGTGCTTTCCTATATTTTATTGGCCAACACAAGTCATATAGCCATAGTTAGCTTTAAGGTGGCATGTGAGACCAACTCATTCCTATCCTTGTAAGTGGGGAGCAACATGCTGGTATTGAACATGAATACTATCTACCCTAAATCACTAAGAAACTACATCTCCAAGAGCAAAACACAGAGACATAAACAACAAGGTACAGAAAAGCAACTTCCAGAGACAAGTACAAGGTACAACCAGGTGCACTAACCAAATAGTTTACAGACAAAACACACACACACACACACACACACACACACACACACACAAATAAATGAAGAAATAGACAGGGGAAGTCAGGGAGGGATAAGATGGGGAGAAATGCCATATGTGGGTGATGGGGGGGATGGAGGCAGCAAACCACATTGCCATGTGCGTACCTATGCAACAATCCTGCATGACCTGCACAGGTACCCCAGAACCTAACGTACAAAATAAAAAAAGAAACAGAACAGGATTCTCCTTGATTCCTGCCTATTAGAAATTGGTAACTGGACATGTTTGAATTCTTCCTTTTTCCAATTGGTAGTTTTTATTGAATTTAACAAATATACAATTCCACCATTGTATATTCAATGTGAGAAGATCATTTGTTTTTTATGTATATATCAGTTTTTCAGGATTACAAACCAATTAAATGGAAGAGACATTGCATTACTCAGAGATACTAGATTTTGAACTGGATGAAGTAATTGCTTAGAAAGTTGGATTTTCTTCATTGTAGAGAAAGAAAATGTGTTTTATGTAAGGGAAGACTGATCTGCATGGATCCTGTTGGAATAGAATTGCAGATGATTAGAGACAGTTAAATGTCTCTGAACTTTATTGTAAGTGTCCTCTATTTTGACAGAGCCCCTATGGTTTTAATTGGACATATGACCATCTATATCCTTTTGGGTCCTCTGGAAAGCAAACACCAGGGCACAATTCCAGGTAAAAGAGATTTAACTTCCAGGCTAAGTGGAAAAGTGTCAGTAGTTGACAAAGATCACTTTCTGATCCCAATACAGTGTAATATCTGTGAAAGGACAAATGGAGGTAAGTTGATTGGATAATAAGAGTCTTGGGATTTGGTACAGCTTTGAGAAAGTATATGCCAAAAAAAAAAAAAAAACCAAAAAAAAAAAAAAAAAAGAAGGAAGAAAAGAAAAAGAAAAAAATTTCCTGTTAGAGAAGCTGCAAGTTAGGCAGAAATGGTTTAGCATGCTAATAAACTCATTGGATAGCTTGGCACAGGCCAAAGAGAGCATGACCTTGACTGAAATGCTTCAGTGAATTAACTGGATAAAGTCAGACAACTACACCTATTGTACTGTCTTCTCTTAAGGGACATCTGAAGGGTGTATTTTCATGGCTTCCCTAACACCCCATCAAAAATTATTTTTATATCATTTTCTCTTACAGCTAGGTAAGGCTGTATATCTTATTTCTACCAATGGATTAAAACAATTAATTTGCAGCCAGGCCTGGTGGCTCATGCTTGTAATATCAGCACTTTGAGAGACCAAGGCAGGATGATAGCTTGAGGTCAGGAATTCAAGACCAGCCAGGCCAAAATGGTGAAATCCCATCTCTACTAAATACATACACACAAAAAGTTGACGAGGAGTGGTGGCAGGCACCTGTATTCCCAGCTACTAAGGAGGCTAAGTTAGGAGAATTGCTTGAACCCAGGAGGCAGAGATTATAGTGAGCCAAGATCATGCCACTGCACTCCATGGGCAACAGAGACAGATGCCAGCTCAAACAAACAAACAAACAAATAAGTATTAAATTATTCCACTTAAGAACTTAAGTATAGCATTTTAGAAAGTGATTGCTTGCTTTTCATTTTCTCTTTTTTTCTCTATTGCATATGCTAGCATTTGGATGCATTTATGTGAAATAAAGATTCTAGGTGATAATAAATAGGAAGAAATTTGAGTCTCTATGACTTTCCGATGGGCTACTTCCTTGTTGGATCAGCTTTCCGCTTTTGAACCAAGTGCCCATCTCTGACCATCACACAAAGCATACTTTACCCTGTATCTTGTTTGGGCAGAGATATTGGAGTCCCTGTAGTAGGAATTAAACTTACCTAATAAAAAAAAATCCAATAAATAATGCAAAAAGATTATCCCAATGTAGGAGCAGAGGTAATTGTAATTCAGAAACACATTCCCCAAGTTTCTATCAATAGAATGAGTAATCAGTAGAACTAGTAATCAACAGAACTAGTACGCAAATTCAAATTGCTGAACAAGTCCTGGCCAGAAATTTATGAAAGAAAAGGTGAAGGTTTATGGAAAGATGCCAGAAAGAAATTCAAAGTGTTGAGGGGACGAATAAAAATGCTACTAATCATAAATGAATTATCAAAAACCATAAGGACATTTGTAAAGAAAATATGACCAGAAACTCAGGCAAGCCACCAAGATACTTAAAAGATATAAACTGTATTTGTCAGAATAGAAAAGGTATTGCCCATGAGGAAAATTAGGAAAAGTAATGATGTTTTTTAAATGAGTGATTGTTCAAACATTCCTAGTGATGTAGAAACGAGATGGGTAATCATAGATAAATACTATGTGAGACAAATTAAACGGTCAAATCTACCAGAATCAATGTGATTTAAATATATTTATTTAGCTAAAAACCTGAACTCTAAGAGTATTGATATCGGGAAAGGAGAAAATAAAACATATGCATATTTTATGCCAATAAGTTTTTGGAAGAACATATTTGAAAAAATAAAACAGTAATTTTACTGAGGGAGTTGGGCTGGAAGTGCATTTGGCATCTAAGGAAGAGGACTGGAACTGACTTGAGGTGTTTCTATTTAGAAACAGCTTGTTCCTGGCCCTAATTTATATACACCATCTGTGATTAAACATGCAAATACCTATTAGCTTTAGAAGGTTAACTGGACTCTCTTGATCGAAGTTATTTTCCTCTAAATTGCTGCTCTGTATGTCAGTCTTATACTATCTGAACATTTACACATTTACTCTTTTTATTTTCTCGTCTTTCATTAGAGACAGATCTTAAGTTCTATTTCTGTTCTAATTTGTACATAATGCAGCTATCATTGTCAATAATATATTATTTTTCTTTTGGTTATGTGAGGTATTGCAAAATAAGCTAAACTGACTTACCATCTTTGTCTGTCTCTCTGGGAAAAATTGACTATTTCTCTCACGTGCAAAGCTAAACTCACCATCTCTGCCTCGTATCCCATCACCTCTTCCTTATTCCCTCTACTAAGTCTTTCTCATCATTTAATCATGTTTTAGTTTTGAATTTAAAAAGAAAAAAAAGAAACAGACAAGAACACATAAAGTACCCTTAAATCCAGATTAGCATTGACTTTCATTGTCTCCTTCATTTACACCCAGAATCGAATTAACTCTTTCATTCACACTAAGACTTGTTTCCAATTTTTCATCTATTCATTTCTCAAACCCTTGAAACCTGGTTTTGACACTGATGTGTGTGCTGAAACAAGTCTGGTTAAATTTGTAAATGGCCATTCAGTGGGAATATTGACTTTCAGTTATTTTTCTTGGTTTCTTTTCAACTTTACCCTGTTGACCACTTTTATCCTTCACTTGCTCTTTTGTCTTGAAATTCTGGATAACCCACTTTCTCCCAGCAGATAACCCAGTATTCTGCTGCATCTGCATCGTGGCCTTTTCTGTCTACTCAGTTCTTGTCTCTTGGTGTTCACCAGTTTTCATTATCTACCACCATGACTTCTAAAGATTCTCTTTTTTTTTGATGAAAACACACATTTCAAAGATTTCACTCATTATTCATACGCCCATGAGTGTCAATATTTTATCTGCCTTGAGTTCTGTTCTGAGCTCATATCTGCACGTTAAATTCTATAATAAAAATTCTGATTTATATATACTACGAGACCCCCTTAACTCGATGTGTCCTCAAATAAATGTATGAGACTCATATGCTGCCTATTGCACTAAGGAGGCAGGTCCCAAACGGATTTATTATCTCCCATCTACCACAAATCTCCTACCTACTACTACTTTTTGATAGTAGCAATGGAGAATCTGGTAAACTAGGAGTGTCTAAAGCCGGAAATCTGGTTTTAAGTGCTCGTTAGTTTCTCTCTTTCATCCCTGCACTGAAGTCATCCCCATTTTCCCTGTCTCCTTCAATACTACTGATTTTACATGGCAGTCACTGCTCACAGAATTAATTCCACACCCTTCTAACTGTACTTTATTTTTCTCTTTGCCTTTTTCCCCACTCTATTTTTGTCCTCCATGTTGTTGTCAGAATGTTTTTCCTACCACTATGATTATATTTTACTTTGCAATCTTGCCCCTATATCCTCTCTCACACTATGTTTCAGTATCCCTGTCACTCACATTCCTGCTCACCATCTCAACACACTTCCCATCATACCGGAACCACTGCATAGGCTCTCTCTTTTGCCTAGAACACTCTTCCAGTTTAGTTGTCCTAACTTGCCTAATTCCTTATTTTCCTCAAAAGTCAGCTTAGCTCAGTCATCTTTAATATTCTCTTTAACCCTCCATAGCAATTCTAAATCGTTTTAGATACAATGGCACTGCTATGGTTTAAATATCTGTCCCCTCCAAAACTCATTTTGAAATTTTATTCCCATTGTAACAATATTAAAAGGTGGGATCTTTAAGAGGTATAGATTAAGAGAATTGAATAGATTAATGCCATTATTGCAGGAGTGAGTTTGTTATAAAAGGGCAAGTTTAGCCCCCAGCTCCTTTTTCTCTCTCTCTTCTCTCTTGCCCTTCCACTCTCTGCTATGGGATAATGAAAAACAAAGGCCCTAACAGATGCCAGTCCCTTAATCTTAGACTTCCTAGCCTCCATAAATGTAAGAAATAAATTTCTGCTCTTTATCAATAATCCAATTTGGGATATTTTGTTATAGTAGCACAAAATGGACAAAGATATGCACCATCTCAAGCATAGTATCACATTGTGTTGTAAATGCTTATTTACTTTTTTGTCTGTCCTACTAGGAAAACATTCTTTGTAAGTTATATTGTGCTATTAACATTTAACTTAGTACTTCCTGTTATAAATGATTCATTTAGAACACTGATATTAGCGTCAGATGTCCTGGAATCAATATTGTCACAAAATATATAATATTCAATACATTGCTAAGCTTTCATCTACCTCATTTATATTATTTTTAAAATGAGAAACACCTACAAATAGTTATTAAAAAAAAACAAATGACCCACTGCATAACATAGGCTCAGACATTGTCTGAGAGTAAATGCTTAATTTCATAAATGTTATGTGGTAGTGGTAGTGGATTAATACAGAAAATTATCCTATAAATTACAGTGGGAAATTTTAGGAACAGCATATTATCATAGATATTAGATAATTGACCATTTTTAATTAATAGAATATGTAATTATTTTGCAAAAAAAAACCTGCCAAGTAGCTGGAAATCAAATTTCCCATATTGACGTAGAAGAGCATATCTTGTCTCACACCAACAAATTCCACCAAAATTGTAGACAAATAGTTAAATTGCAATGCAATGGGACTGGATTTAGGACGTAAAGAATAGGGTGCAAGCTTTGATCATATTCCTGTTTCATAAGTTTGACACAAGGATTTAATATGATAAGGAAAAATATTTTGCACTTTATATAAAAGGTTTCATATATCAGTATCTGCTGTCTTTTTCTCTAATTTGTTCTTGAGATGTCTGTCTCTCTTAGTGGCCACAAACTATAGCCTTGCCCTGAGGGGGCTCCAGAGGATATAGCTGTGGCTGTTTACAGTGGTGTGCCTTTAATAAGACACCTCTTTATCCTGTCAGACTGCCTAATGTGTAAGCATCCAGCGTGTGACCAGGTGTCTCTCTCACAGGAAACTTGTATATATTGTCAGATACCCTGTGGCTTTTGCCTGACCTGTGTACAGTTCATTCCTACCAAGACAGCTACTTTCTAGAAGAGCCCTGACTGAAAAAAGAGTTAAGTTTGAGTGTATTGGTCAGGTGAAACAGAGGAGACAGTAAAGCAAAACACAGGAAATAACAGAATCAGTACATTTCTTACGGTTCCCAGAGAGAAAAAAGGCCTCATGCCCTCGTGCTTACATATTCAACAGGGATGGCTAAGCCATCCAGGACATGCATGTTTAACCAGAGGGTAGGGGGCGAGAGAGAGAGAGAGAGAGAGAGAGATTGAGAGAGAGAGAGGTCCTGTGGAGCGAAAGCTTTCAATGGGATTGGGATACAGGGCATTACCAAATCAAGTTCCCTATAGCAGTTCTAATTGGTGGGTTTGATTGACGCAAGCAGGCATGAGTACCAAAAGGTCACTTTGTGACTGAGAGGAATATCTGCTGCATAGCCCCTGAAGGATGTGGGTGGCAGTAAGGTAAACCAAGCAGTTTTTATCTAGCTGTCTGATACAAGCATGGTCGACAGAAGGTGGTTGTACAGGGCAGATACCAACATCAACCACCTTGAAAAATTGGGAGGAGGTAGAAAACTAGAAACTTTCTCAAGGGTGTCTTAACCCTGCTTCTGATGTAATAAAGTTCAACTTATTTTTAAAATGGTTGCTGAAGCAACACAAATTTATCAGAATTTTCTGATATCATTTTATTGATATTACTGCTCTCTATCTTCTTTTACTAACTTATTGTGGTTTTATTTTTCTATATGCCTTCTTTCACTACCTTATTGTGGTTATATTTTTCTATACACGTCTTTTGTCTCTACTTTTTGCTATAACTAAAACCTGATTCTTTCCATAAGCCTTCAAATAATCTTTTTTTAAAAAAGATAACTGCTTAGAATTATTTAAGACTTCCTAGAATATAAAACAGCTGTTTCACATTTTCTTCCTGTCAATCCCTTGCTGTTGTATTAGCAACATAAAAACACATTCTTCTAACAATTCAGAATCTTTGACCATAAAGTTATTCATTGAGTATGCAGACCTCTTTGATCTTGCCATATTAGAAAGTGATATTATATATCAAATTTCAACAAAAGATCTTTAACTCATGTATAATGTCTGCCTCTTTGAAGCCATCATTCATTCTACATTTTCTCAGACTTAGTATCTATTCTAGAATCAGTTGTCATATTTTATGACACCAAATATATGTTATTGAATGAAGTAAAATCAAGATATGCATTAAGTCAGTGTTATGTGCACTGCTCGTGAAACAGGGATAAGAGAGTTAGGGATGTAAAAAGAGTTAACATACCAATATAGGGAATGTCATTATTTTAAGGATGTTAGTATTTGGATAAAATTGGATGTAAGGTAGGGAGGGGTTGATGATAAGAGAAATTGAAATAATGGAGTATATTCAACAGAATATAAAGCCAGGAGAAAATGAGATTTGTCTATTTTGTTCATCTCTCTTTTTGTGTTTTGCATTCATTCCTTTATCCTCCATGTTTAGCAAGTGTCTGGCACATAATGGGCCTGGAATAAATATTTGTTAATTAACTTATTTACCTTAAAAGGTATAGATCAAAGGGGATCAGAAACTTTATATGGCCCTTAAAAACACAGATTTTAATAATCAGATATACAAAATTAGGAAATTCTAGGTTCATAAAAAGCTAATAATTATGCACCTTCTCTTACCTAACTTTCATCCCACTATGGAAGAAAAACACCAAAGGATAAGTATCCCCCTCCTTTTTCTTTCCGTTATCATACTCTGAATGGCGAGAAAGTAAGAAATACGATTTGGGTACATATTACAAAATCTACAATCTGATTTTGAATGCAGATTGTAGACTCTTTACCTATTTATACAGCAATGGAAAAATAGTAATGTTTATTTTAAGCAAAGTAAGATAATGATTTGAATTACATTTTGGCAGAAAAAGTTACAGTAGGAATCTGCAGTCTTATTTGAAGGGGTAAAATACAGGGAACCAGATCATTAGAGAAGCATTTCAAAATGTGACTCCTCCTGTCTCAAGGGTGATTCAGACCCCCAAGGTCAAGACTTAAATATAGACTCAAATACCACCACATTCTAAATCAGCTACTGAACCATCTATTCAGGATATGCTAAGAGAGTATGAAAGTGGTTCTACCAGAAATAGTCTGTCATCTTCTATTAGGTAATGTAGGAAAGCAGAGCATATACTGAGAATTTAATGAAAGTGAAGGGTCAGGCTATCTTACTTCACATGAGAGCTATTAGCATATATTATATGTGGATCATTTCCCTGAACTTCAGTCCACTGAAAAGGTATTCAACTAAACAAATTTGGAAATCTTTTAAAAATAGTTTTACAGATAGAGTTGAAATTATGTTTTAATTTCCTTCACAATCTCACTTTTTTCCTTTCCTTTCCAAGGTTAAGCACTATTGCATCTATGTTTTTAGCACATTGCGTAGGCATATGACTACATATGCACGTATTTACACAGATACAAATACTTAATACATATAGAAACAGTAAAAATAAATTGTTTCAAATATGTAAAAATAAACGCTGTCATAACATGTTTTCAAACATGTTTTAAACAAAATTATTTTTAAGATGTGTCAATTTTGGGAAATATAAATCAAGTCCATTTATTTTGCCTTCCACTTGACTTGCCATAGTATGACTATTGTATAACTTTTTATACTTTCCAATATTGAAATCTAATGGGGTTCCTTTACTTTTGCAAGTGATACCAGAATAAGTAGGATTATGCTTCTCTTACTAAACAAGTATAGGTAAATTTCTCTATGATGTATTGGTAGCAGGAATTTTGCTGGGTCTTATATGAGCATCTTCTAGGACTTTCTTTACCTTTTTTACTTATAAAGATACCTATGGCATACATATATTTTTTATAATGTTCAAATTCTGCTTCTGAATTTTTTATTTCATTTGATTAATTCATTTGCCTATCCTTAGCCCATACACCATAATCCTTAAATTTTATAGCTTAATGTTGTGCCTTAAATCTTTATGTCATATCTTCACTTCTTATGTTGCCATATTATGTTGTGTTGGCTATCCTTGGCCTTTAAAATTTCACAAAAATTGAAAGAAGATTTTTTCCTTTTTTGTGAAAAAATCCTTAGGGTGTTGATTTTTTTGCTTTAAATTTTTAGGTTAATTTACAGATAATTGAAAATCTCTAGAATATTAGACATTTATATTTATAAATATAATGTCTTTACACATTTTAGTCTTCTCATAATTTATTCATTAAATATTGTAATTATAACCATAAATATTTTGCCTATTTTTACCATTCCAAAGTACTAAAAAAATACTTCTACCACTGTGCTATTTTAACACCATGTTTTCTAATTAGTTTTTAGTAGCATATAAAATTTTCATGTGCATATATATCCATAAGACTGCTGTGGTTAGGTATAATTTTAATAAGTAATCAAAATTTGTATTAGATTGTCCATTGCAAATAAGTACATTATCTTCTGATGAAGAAAAATATTTCTCACCTCTAATTCTTGTATATATTATTACTATAATAAATAAAACCACCCATGTAATATAAAAAGCATTAAAAATTATGTTATTTTTACTTTTATTAACACTAAAGCAAATATTTCCAATAGCTCTCTGTTTACTAAAATGTGTGTACTTTTTATGCTTTTGTTTAATTTTGATCTTGTGAAGGATATTTGCTTCTGTTTCTTCTATGCTAACATTTGAAGTTTGATAATAAATAAATGTTGAATATCAATTTTTGCATGTGTTGAAATGTTTATCAAATTTTTATATTTTAATTTAAAAATAAGATACATCTTACTATTAGATAAAATATTCTGGTTTCAAACATCCATTCCATTCCTGGTTCCATGATTCTCCACAATACATGCAACTTATTCATGAGTGAGGCTGTCTACATTATTTTCATTCATACTTCTGTGCTTCCACCATTGCAGGAAATTTATTTTTTGCTCTCCTAAAAATATGGGGGACTAAATCAACACATCTCTCTTTAAAATTTCACTTCTGCTCTTTAGAATCCATATTGATGCCAGTTTCTTTCTTAAATTTTTAATTAATGCAAAATTGTCGCACATATTTTGGGGGTGCATGTGATATTTTGATACATATATATAATGTGTAATAATCAAATCAGAGTAACTGGAATATCTATCACCTCAAACATTTTTCTTCCTGTAGGAACATTTCAATTCTCTTTTAGCTATTTTGAAACATATTAAATTATTATTGACAATACTCATGCTACTATACTATCAAACCATTTTTTTTAATTTTTGATGCCTTTGTAGACAATTATAACATTAAAGAATTTAGGCCAGGAGAAGTGGCTCAAACCTGTAATCCCGGCACTTTGGGAAGCTGAAAGGGGGAGATCCCTTGAGTCCAGGAGTTCAAAACTAGCTTGGGCAACATAGTGAAACTCTGTCTCTACTAAAAGTGCAAAACAAAAAGAAAATTAGCCAGGCATGGTGGTACAGTGCCTGTGGTCCCAGCAACCCTGGAGGCTGGGGTAGGAGGACTGCTTGAGCCTAGAAGGCGGAGGTTGCAGTGAAGCAATATTGCACCACTGCACTCCAGCCTGGGTGACAGAGAAAGACCCTTCCCCCACCCCAAACAAGAATGTAACATTTCAACTTAAATAAGCCACTTTTCTTTTTACCACTTCTAGAAATAAATAACTTTCCCTTAAAGTTGTTGTCTCGTTGGTTTCTAGCACACTGTGGCATAAGAGTGATAATCACAATATGATGTTTGATTGATTGAATGAAAAATTGATTGATTAAAGGAGAACACATGGAGATAGAAATATAATATGTAAATAGGGAGAAGACATGCATACATATACACACAAATAGAGAAAGCAAGGTACATATTGAGTAAAAAGAATGAAAAATGGCATGAAATATTTTATAAAAGCTTGATATTGACAAAGACAAAAGGCAAAGTATAGAAGAGTATTTAATAGCTATTACACAGTGTTTGAAAGCAACTGTTTGGGAAAATTTGATATTCTATTAAATTTGTTCTCTTAAATTATCACTATAATTTGTCTGCTTTTTTAAACCAGAGATCATAACTCAACAGCTCTACTCTGAATGCAGTGGTGTTATAAACCAGTGTTAAGGGGTACTGAATAGATGACAAATGATCTACAATTCTATCAAATCTGTATTTCTAAGATCTATATTTTAAACCACGTTCCACCATTAATTATCTGTTTGATCCTAAGAAAAACATCAAACAATTATCTCTTCATTCTTTTCATATTTCTGTGAGATAAAAATTTTGCCCATAACAGTATTTATTAAATAACATCTATCTGTCTATCTATGTATCTGTCTATCTATCTATCCATGTATCTATCTAGCGTAGATACGCTAGTGTAGATAGATACATAGATATGTAGATAGGTGTGTATGTATATATACAGATATATATATATATATATACACACATATTGATATATATGTACATGTTTATATGTATATGTATATACACACACACATACACACCTATCTACCTGTCTATGCATATACACACATTTATATACATACACAAACATACCTATCTACACACATATATATACATACACACCTATCTTACTACCTATTCAAACATTTTATTTTGTGTGTAAATATACACACACATGCACATCACATACACATATATTCACATTTCCAAATCTCTCTCTTTCTCTAGAAATCTCTATAAATACACACACACACACACACACACACACAGACTCTGAAATGTATATATATAGGTTTATATAAACACACATATATAGTTTCAAAAATATTGCCTACTGTATTACTTTGCATGTACTTATAATTCTTATGTAAATTTATATTTTTCATGAACTTATAATTCCTATGAACATATTTATAGAAGTTCTGAGAATTCCTAATGTAGAGAAACTTGTTGGACCATTGAATCTTACATTTTTCAGAGGTATTTGTGAAACACTAAATAGATGATGATATTTTCATGGTAACTTCATTGGTGTGACTGTTACTTGGTAATTCTAACCCTAGCAATCTATTTAAAGAGATAATAAGTATAGTACTGTAAGAAGAATATTCTACAAGAAAACATCTCATTGATTGCAGCATCTTATGCCAAGAATTCTCAGGTTGAAGATTAACAATAAAATAGAACAGGAGAATATCAAAAGTCTCCATGGGTGAGATAATCTAAAGTTCTTGGACATGAATATTACATGGAGAAAAAGCCAAGGAATGTATTCATTGCATACCTCAAGAAACAGCACAGGAAATATTCAATACGTACAAATCACTTTCAGTGATGTTTTGTCTTTCTTCTTTGGAAACAAGCAGACATTTTTCTATTTGTGCATAAATAATTGATTTTCAGTATGCATTAGAAGACTTTTTAAAACTATCATGTTAAGATATATGCAATCATATATTATTCTTTAAATAAAATCAATTCAGCAAAAGTAGAAAAACTTTCAAGTGACTTGATTTTTCTGAAATATCTTGAGCTTTAATATTTGAGATGAAACAAAACAAAAAAACAAACTGAATGAAGAATGGAAACTTGACTTTGAATTCACAAAGAGATTTTCTGAGCACTTCTAGAATTAGTGAAGCAATGTTAATATTTTTAAAGAAAATGCTTATTTTGTTAAAAACACATTACTAGTACTGCATTTTTAGCATTTTGTAGATTTCCTTTTTATCATATGTAAGTTATGAAAACTCTGTACTATGAAAGCCAGAACGTAAAAAAGCAAGAAATACACAACAAACCCACAGCCCACACCATACTCAACAGGCAAAAGCTAAAAGGCCTCTCCTTGAAAACTGTAAGAAGACAAGGATCACTACTCCTAGCACTCCTGTTCAATATAGTACTGGACATCTGGCCAGAGCAATCAGGCAAGAAAAAGAAATGAAAGGCAGATTATAGGAAGAGAAAAAGTCAAATGATTTTTCCTCTCGGACAATATGATTCTATACCTAGAAAAACCCATAGACCATCCCAGAAGGATCTTAGAACTGTAAGTGACTTCAGTAAAGTTTCAGGAAACAAAACCAATGTACAAAATCAGTAGCATTTTTATACGATAATGATATCTAAGCTCAGAGACAAAACAAGAATGCAAACTCATTTACAATAGCTGCAGAAAGAATAAAAAATAAAAAGAAACTAGGAATACAATTTACCAAGGAAGTGAAAAATCTCTGCTATGAGAATTACAAAATACTGGTAACAGAAGTCAGAGATGACACAAAAAACTGGGGAAAAACTCCATGTTCATAGATAGGACAAATTAATATTGTTAAGATGGGCATATTGCCAAAAGCAATTTATAAATTCAATGCTACTCCTATCCAACTACTAACATCATTTTTTCACAGCATTAGAAAAAACAATTCTAAAACTTATATGGAACCAAAAACGGAACCTGAATCACCAAAGCAATCCTAAAAGCAAAAAGAAAAAAGTCAGGGTCATCACATTACCTGATTTTGAACTATACTTCAAGGCTACAATAACCAGATAAGCACGGTACTGGTATAAAAACAGACATATAGACCAATGGAAAAAGATAGAGAACACAGAAGAAAGCTAAATATTTTTGTGATTTTACTGAGCAAATAAAATACTTGTGAAATTAATGAATAATAACGAAACAACAGATGAAAAGTAAGATAATAGACGACATTCTTAGGTTAATTATCCAAACTGTAATTGGTGATGAACAAAAGGAACTTAGAGAGTTTGAAGACCTCACATCTTCTCAATAGAAAACACAGATTATTCTCTGTTTCAACAATAGTACTTCTATACTCTGTTTTCATCATGTAACTATTAGTTTCCTATCCCATTAGATCATAAGTTTTTTGAAGATGAAGAATGGGTACAATAGTTTTCTATGTTAGTCAACAAAGGTACTAATGAATTAAATACTGACAATTTGGATTTGATATCTCTGGAATATCCTGTGGATTTTCTATCTCCTTGAATTTACTGTATTAAATAGCATTTGTGTTATTTAATGGAATCCTGTTTTATTATTACTAAATGTGTTATATTCCAGAATGGTAGGTTCAAATTTAATCTTACTTAGGTGTAAGAATTACACTTTAGGAACTATATTCAAATTGAAATGTGTGCAAGGGAAATAAATGGTTTTAAAATACAGAAAAAAATAATTGTTGGAAGCTGAGTCAGCTAACCTGCAAATGGCAATGAGTCAACATAGAAAGAGTCATAGGATAAAATGGATGCCTTCAAATATCTGGAAAGCAGACTAATGTGAGTGGTATCAGCTGCCACAGATACTGTTAGATCTCATTAACTAGAGGGTTAATAATTTCCATGAAAGACAAGGATATAGTTTTCAATTGTCTGCCTCCTAAAGTAGGTAACTTCTATCATTGGTGGTCTCAAACCATAGTCTGACAAAAGCAGACATTTGCAGAGGAATTAAACATCAGAAAGTTAAGGATTTTTAGTATTTCATCTAACCCTTGTATACTATAAATCTTCATTTGTGGTTAACCTCGGCCAATTTGCTCTTGGCATGTAAGAGAAAGTGATAGTTTTACTATATAAATGTTCTGTTCATTCGCTGGTGTCAAACTATGAAATCAGCTTGTTCTTTCTTTGCATTATCTGTAAATAAAATTTCTCTAGGTTGAAGCCATTAATCTTTTCAGCTGTGCTGTAAATCTGACATCTCAAAAGGGTTCTTTCATTTTGGTAGAATTTGTATTTCATCTAGCACATTGAAAAATGAATTCTCTATCACATGGTGAAATATGTAGTTTAATAATTCATCAAATTGTGTGTCAGCCAATGGATCTTTTGAACCCTCCATTTGCCTCTACTTGAATGATTTTGGCCTTTGTTCTGTGTCATAAAAAGGGTCTTAACATGTGGAAGAAATCATCATACACTTGAACAGATTTTATTCTTATACACATAAACTTGAAGAAATTCTTGACAATGACAAGGCTATCAAAGGAGTTTGGCATCCATCTGGGAAGGTTCTCCTAAAGTCTTCCTCACCTCACCCTATTTGACTGGTCCCCAGGCAAGTCGACTGGTGCCAACTTAAGTAAAGAGTAAATAGCCAGTGACTTTCCATAATGCTGTCAATCAAGGATCCAGATGCTGCCACCACTGCTGTTACTCTTGCTAGGGAAAAAACAAAACGAGTGTGTCAACTAAGTTACTCAGACCTGCAGCTCTACTATTCCCTGTATATCCACTGTAGTTTTTTATTTTATGTCTAAATAAACATAAAAAGAATCAGAGTTTCAAAAATCATGTGGAAAACATGGGTCAGTCAAATGTGCATTTACTTACCAATTACATCTTTTAACTTAAAACAATATTTTGAGCCCCTGCTATTGCTCAGTGTATTTAACCAGCATGTATGATACTCTTTTATTATTGTGAGCTCATGTTTCTTTTCTTGTGGCCTTAACAGCATTGCCCAGCTTCATACTTAGTAAAATGTAAAGTCAGGCCTAATGCATCCTCAGGCTTTGTATGATATTAATACACTCAAGGTTCAGTCTTTATATTTAACTTTATAATTACCCGGCAATCTATCCCAAAGAACTGTCTTGCTAAATCACATTATGAAAAGATAAGCTATGAACCCATTCTAATATATGTTTTAATGGGAATGGATAATTAATCTCATTTTGGGAAAATATATTTCAAACTAATGAATTATCAATTTTTACGTGTAAATACCCATTTATATACATATTAAATTTACAGGAAAACCTACAAACATTCTAAACTTACATCAACAAATTTTAGACCAGGCATGGGGGCTCACATCTATGATCCCAGCACTTTGGAAGGCATAGGCTGGAGAATCACTTGAGCCCAGGAGTTCAAGATCCACTTGAGCAATATAATGTGACCTTCTTGTTGCAACATATTAAAAAAAAATGGGGTATGGTAGCACACACCTATATTCTCAGCTACTTGGGAGGCTGAGGTGGAAAGAATACATGAGCCTGGGAGGTCAAGGTTGCAATGAGTTCCTGCAGTGCTACAGCACTCCAGCCTGGGTAACAGAGAGATACTCTGTCCCAAAAAATAATAATAATTATTATTTTTAATGTTCCTTAAAATGATTAGATTTATCATAGGACCTATTCTTCAATAATTTAATTTCTATTGCATTATGTTGATCTATATTTCAAGAGTTTCATGAATATTTTAAAATATAATTAGCTGGAAAATGCTTCAGAGAAAATTAATTATATATCCAATACTAGGCTTTTTATTTCTATGTTAAGTTATTTTAGAGTTGCACTTGGCAAGTCTATTATATTATTAGCATTCACATTGCATACCTATTATGTAGTGGAAGAAGAGCAAAGAATTTATTCCTTATTGAAAAGCTAACATTAAATTGTATTAACTTATTTAAATCTCAACTTTTTATTTTTAATTTTTTAATTTCAAATACATACTCTCTGTTCATTTTTTGATGGCCAGTAATTTCTCCAATAAGAAAAACCAAAACTCTTTGAAGCATGTTGCTTGATGTGCAGAATGCCTGGGGGCCTATTTTATATAACCAGGGCCATCTCTACACCCTTTCCCTTTTAATCTATTCTCTAGCCTGATATTTCCCAAGAATGTATACTGTGTCAAAATATATGCAGTTTAAAAAGTAAACCAAATATTTAATTCATTAATATAATATTGTGAAATTTCCAAAGGAGAAGAGGATATAATATGTAGTTTTTCTTGAACTTATTTGACCACAGAAACCTTTCAGTGCTGTACATATTTCTGTTATAATACTTTAAGAAACACATTGTGTGAAATGCTTCAAGAGCATTTATGTCCGTTTTGTTTGTTAGACGCTATGCAATGTCATGCTTCTGTGCCTGTTGTATGGAAAACATTTGCATTTCTCCTAGTGGTAAAAATCTGTGTGTCTTCCTTCAAGGCTCAGTTCTGTTGTCAGTTCTTTTTCAAATATTCTTCTTACTTCCACAGACTGTGCTAATTTACTGCTCTCATTGGATCTTGCATAGCTCTGTGTTTTTCTCTATTTTAGTTTTCATATTACATCACCGTTGCCATATTTTATCAAATCTAAGGCATCATTGGTTGTATCCAGTTCTGAAATTTCTAAACCTCAAAGGAAACAAAAATCACTGTTGATATCATTAATATATGTTTCATTCTATTTATAATTATCTTATACTGGTATAAATATGCCTTTAGGCCTAAACACATATTTTATCATGTAGCACTTTCATGTGTACATAAAAGGAAAACATACGTGAAATAAACTTCTGGAACTATTCCAAAGTCTGACTCAACTTTTACTAAATTACGTTTCAACTTGAGTTGTCAATGTTTGATATTCAGAATCATTCTCTCTCATCAAGTGGATTTGGTAATTTCTTAAGAGAGTGCCCCAGTATGGCCTCTGAGATTTTCTTCCAAGAAAAAACACATTGTAAGTGAATGTGTTTTCAAAATGCCTTACAAATATATAATAAAATTAATCAATTTTAGTGCTTACTACCAGAGGAAAAAAAAAAACTTTGCAAAATTGTAAAGCATTCTATATTTCATTAAATAAAAAAGAATGATGCTATGTATTTGAATATTCTAATATTTTGGATATTCTAATATTCAAAACTTACAAATGCCTCCCATTTTGTAAGTTTTGATGCTGATATTTTCCTTAATCATACAACAGGATTTCATGCCTGTGGAAAAATGATAAAAAAAATATGACATCGACATACTGACACACTTCAATTTTAATACACTATCGATTGGAACACACATGCCAATTTATGCTATAATATGAAACATATGAACCTTATAATTTCCATTTCCCCAATAAGCAATGAAGCTCTTGGGAGCAGAATCTTATCATTTTCAGAAGTATCCACCAGTACTCAACCCCTGTACCTCTGACACATGCAAACGTTCTTAACACAGTTTTGAGAATCAGCATGTTTTGCTGATTGTCTTTGTAAAAATATCGACTACTGAGTTCTATGGCATTTATTTATTAAATATCTTTGATGTTGTAAACCAGAAACTAAATAATGAGTAGGTGTGCTTAGGTTTGGAATAGTTGAACAATTTCTCAGTGAGCGATTTCTCACTGATCTTTAAGAATTACTCTTAGTAGCTGGTAAGTTTGTAAGCATTGAGCCAATGTGCTTTTTAAAATTTAAGATTCCTGTCAAAGCTCTATTTGAAGCACAGAAGTCTGAATGTTTACCATTATTCATTAATTATGTTGTGTATCTAATGATGAAACAATAGCATGATATACTTCCTGGTATTTTTTATTCATACGGACAGAAAAACTTCTGTATAAATTCAACTCAGAAAATAGTTCAACCAATTTACCAGAACATCCTTCCCATGTATGTGTTAAAAGCAAATAGAATTTGCTTCCTAAGGTGTAAATCTATGTGGAAAGATGGAGAATTGACTGAAGTAGTGCGCAGTCTTTATTGCTAACAGAAAATACTGCTTAAAAAACTGTTAACCTCATTTAAATAATACAATTCAGCAATCTCCTAACTTGACTTATTTAATGATAATTTGACATGCCATGAAAATCTGTCTGGGGCTATTTCCAAATTCAAAACAGAAAGTAAAGTTGGTATCTTCTAGGCAGATTGATTTCTTTTTTTCTTGAAGCCATTGTTGCTTACCAGAAACCCACAGCAGCTATTATGGGTCAAAGCATCATAATCCAGAAGTTTGAGATATTTTTGTTCTTGGGTAAAAATGCTATTTACAATTGGTTGTCATTTTTGTTGTGGAATATTTAAGATAACTTTTTAAATGTTGACAAAACATTTCAAATAACATTTAGGAAACATTCAGTTTCAGACAGGAAGGATTTACTGATAAGTCTGCCTTCATTTAATGTTCATGAACAAGTATGCTGCAGGATTTATTTACTGAATTTAATACGAACAAAATATGGCTGGCCATCAAAATTTTACATAGGGATTAAAATAAGGGAGTGATATTTAGAAAGCTGTGTGAGAGAAGATGAATTTTTTTTTACCCTGTAGCAAACATTAATGTCTTTAAAAAATCAAGATTAATAAAAATAGTTGGTTAAATATTGCCACCTACTGAGTCAGCTGGGGAGGGATAGCAAGGGGAGAAATGCCAGATGTAGGTGATGGGGAGGAAGGCAGCAAATCACACTGCCACGTGTGTACCTATGCAACAATTTTGCATGTTCTTCACATGTACCCCCAAACCTAAAATGCAATAAAATAAACAAATGGGGAAAAAATACTTCCATACAAAGGAATAAAAATAACAATGAGAGTATTATTGGAATCTAAATAAAAAATAGCTTTGATGACATTTTACACATAATGACATCATTTTTCAATTCTGCCTCCGGGACACAACTATACAAATTAGTTTACTATAATTTCAGCATGGTCATAATAGACAATCTATAAGTGTGTTTGCACGTGTGTGTATGTTTGTAAGTATGTTCATAGCAGAACTGAGTAAAGCCCAGAAGAATATTGTCCTGATGCATTTTGAATATGAAAAATACAGGAGTTTAAGCTCTTATTAGAATATCCAAAATACATAGTATCATTCTTTTTTATTTAGTGAAATATAGAATGCTTTGCAATTTTGCAAAGTTTATTTTTCCTCTTGTAGTAAGCACTAAAATTGTTTAATTTGATTATATAATTTGTAATTCACTAGCTGATACATGGTGCACAAATTCCTTTAATGAGTTTTGAAAATAGCATCAATTATTTTGTGAGGCAAAGGTGTTTACTATGCTACAAAAACCTTAATCTCAATTTTTCATAATCATAGCTAGCACATATATCAAATACTAATCACTCAACATAATTGATTAATTTTAAGTTCTTTCTTGTTCTCAGCAGCTAAAATGTTGAGTAACTGCAACAAAAATTTTAAACAAAAATTTACTTCTAAAAATGCCAGCATTTTTTCCTGTAAATACATCATAATGTTCTATATGAAGTCACAATAAAATAATTTAAATATTTGTCATTTAATTAAAATATATAATCATAAAAATATGATGTTCAAAGAGAATACAAATCTTGAATATTTTCTGTATTTCCATTTTTATGCTATTTTATTATGGAGGAAACATGAAGGAATAGTATAAAAATATATATATATACAGACAATATATATACAGATACACATACACACACATACACACACACGTACTTTCTTTAATTGCAGAAGTCATTATTTTTTAATGGAGCAGAGCTGCCACAATGCACAAATTCAATGCTCCTATTCAAAAGAGGATTCATCTGAAACTTGATTTATTTATTGTGCATTCCAATCTCTTTAAGTGTAACTTCTTAGCTATAAAGCTAAAAATAAACTAACAAAAATAGCAACAATTAATGTAATACACATGCACACACAAAAAATGTATCTATTTCTAAATTCACTTGTAGCTTGGCTGTTTCAGGGTCATTTCAGTTCTATACTCTGATGCACATCTGTGATTTCTGATTCAGAGTCGAATTGTGTTGAGGTGGAGAGAAGCATGGTGCAAAGCATGCATTCACTGATACAAGGCTTCCTGAGATGCTGGCTTCTTGAGGCCTCAGCAGCTTAGTCAGTCATAGCAGTAACAACATGACTCTGGAGGCTGAGGATTTGTGGAGGAAGCTTCATCTAGCTAACACTCTAGAACTACAAATCAAGTGCAAGACACCTTGGGCTTGTTTATACACATTTCTGCAAGGATTGTTTACTTTTGTCTGCCACTGACCTGTTAGGAATGATTTTAGCTGCCATTCCCAAAAAGAAATAAGTCTCTATGGTAGTCCGACACTTCTTTGGATACAAAGGTAGTGAGCACTCATCTGGTAATAGAGAATGGGAAATTATCTGAATTATATTTTTAACTGGATCACCCTCTCTGCTACACTGAACAAAAGGCCAAATGTATCAGGGAAGAAGTAGAGACACAAGTTAAATGGCAATTGAATAAAAGGATATATTTCAGAAGTCATTCTATGATGCTAATACCAGCATTACTTTAATACTAAAAACAAGTAGAATAAATTCACAGAACTGTATCCTCATCAATACACTTAAAAACATTCCTAATATGGTATTATCAAATCTAATCCAACAATGTATGAAAAGGATAATGTATCACAGCCAAGTTAGATTTATTGCAGTACGTAAGATGAATGTAGGTTTTGAAAAATCAGTGTGCAAGGTATGTGTTTAAGGTGGATTGACTATTAATAGAGTAAAACAGAACAAAAAATGATCTCAGTAGATACCAAAAAAGTATTTGTCAAAATTCAACAATAACGTACATTTAAAAAATCTCTCTCTGGACATGATGGCTCATGCCTATAATCCTAGCACTTTGGGAGGCTGGGGTGGGCAGATCGCCTGAGGTCGGGAGTTTGAGACCAGCCTGACCAACATGGAGAAACCCTGTCTCTACTAAAAATGAAAAATTAGTCGGGCATGATGGCGCATGCCTGTGATCCCAGCTACTCAGGAGGCTGAGGCAGGAGAATCACTTGAACCCAGGAGATGGAGATTGCAGTGAGTCAAAATAGTGCCATTGCACTCCAGCCTGGGCAGCAACCGCAAAATTCCAACTAAAAAAAAAAATCTCAGGATATTGAATCCTGGCCACTTGAAATCATGAGAATGAAGTGGGTTGCCCAAAGATACTATGTAAAATGAGAAGTGAAGGCCTAAGGACTCATCATCTTTCAAGTTTAAAATCAAGTAAAATATGGGAAATGGTGAAAAGGAATTTAATAGTGAACAGATTTATTGAAAAAGAACAGAAACAATGCTATTTTTGAGGCTAAGGTAATGATGATGATGATGATGATGATGATGATGTGTGTGTGTATGTGTCTGTATGTGTGTAGTTTTTTTTCAGAAGAAGTAGTTAAATACTAGCAAACAGCCCCTTGAAAGATGACTGAATTGTGATATGGCAGTTAGGTCATTACCTGTCTTTGGAAAAATTTATTTGGGTAGCATTACAGGGTTAGGATGCCCTCTGAGTGGTGTAAATGACAAAGTTGAACCAATATGCATCAATTGCACTACCAACATTAAGAATTTTGGTGGCAAAAGGTGGGCTCAATTGTGTTGGCTTCAGAAGGGCCTCTTAATCCTTTGAAAGCCTTACTTAATATAAGAAAGACAAGTAAATGTTTATTTCCTGAGAATAATGTGTCAATGAAAAGTAAGACCTTATGAATACATGAGAGAAGGACAATTCTTAAAACACAATTTTAAAAGAGTAAGAATGGCAAGAGATCAGAAATCATGGTTATAATAGTGATGAAGATTTAAAGTTATTTTATTTGTCTGTAAAATTACTTATATCTTTTTAACACAGTTTTCAGAGAGTTGTATGTTTTAAAACTACTTAAAGAGTAAAAAACTGTACAGATAAATCATTGCTCAGACAGCTTCAGGCATTTTATAAACTTCAAATTAACAAACAAGAATGGAATGTAACATAAAACAATAACTTAGAATAGATCCATTGTTTCATTAGAGACACGACTCTCTTGGGTGTTCTGAATTGTTCTGCAGTCTTTTCCTAGGTCACAGACCACATCAATAATTGTATTCTTTTAGAAACAGGAGAAATGTTTTAGAATTATTGTAGATATTAGAGCTGTGACCATTTTTGAAGCCTACAAAGACTACTCTTCCATTTTACTCTAAAACGTGCTTCTAAAAGCCATCATTTTTAATGACTGTTAACATACTAACAGGCACTGTCCCTTACTGAAAAAGCCTCAATTGAATTAGCACTATGAATACTTTGGCAGTTATTTAAGAATGAAGAATATATTCTGTGGCCTAATTATATTAAATTTACTAGATGGAATTTTTGTTTCAAAGAAGCATTCTAAACTACTATTGTATCACTGAGCGTTTTGAATATCAATGCCTTTGGTTTGGAAACCGTTTGTGTAATAATTCAATATATGAAACAGAAACTATTAAAGAGAAAGATCATCTTTCTACCAACGGATTTTTTAGGTCTGAATACTTTGCTTAGTTAAGAACATGAACGTTATTTTTCTATGGTTTACATTGACCTGCACCATTTTTACATTCAGGATTCAAAGATAAACAAATAAATTATTTACTCTCATATTAATTAAAGTCTAGAGGTTTGTTTATACTTAAGAGGTAGTCATTTTAATTAAAAGTTTTCCTGCTGTCTTAGTAAATTCTGAACCAATAAATGAGCTCAAATTAATTTATAAGCATATTTTTAATTATTCCAACTGAAAAGACACTAGAATATTATGAACTTAAGGAAGAAATGCCTCTCTGAGATAATTTTATTTCTCCCATACCACAGGTGTAGAGTTGGAGACATAGTAGGTATTTCATGACTACATATCCGAAAATAAATCCTAGGATTAAAAATTCAAAGGAGAATGACAGCAAGTTATAAGGACACAATGGCTATCTCCAAAAATCCAAGGATATGGACATAGCTGTGTCTCAGGAACAAACTGGAACCAGGGACTACAATACTCGCCAGGTTCATGAGTTTGTGATCAATCTGGAGACTCTCACCCAGGAAGGCCTGTGTTTAAGATATAAGGTTCTGTAATTGCCCCCTTGAAATTCTTACCCTGGTTCAGTGACCTGTTTATAATCCCAACTACTCAGGAGACTGAAGCAGGAGGATTCCTTGAGGTTAGGAGTTCCAGATCAGCCTTGGCAATACAGTAATACTCTGTCTCTATACAATACAATACAATACAATACAATACAATACAATACAATACAATAAAATCTTAAGCATTTTATCTTTGAAATTTATGGTATAAGTGAATTTTGATAGGGCACCAGAGCATGTCAAGGCTTGAAGCCTACAAGCTTGTGTGGTCCCACCTTCCACTTCCTCCTCTCCCTCCCAGCAACCCTCTCCTTGTTCTCTGGCACACTTGCCTGCCTGTATCACCCCTCAACTGTTCAGTGACACCTGCTGCTCCTGCCCTCTGGAAGCCTTGGTCCCTGCCCTGCCACTTATTCTGCAGGTTGAGGCTGTTCTGTACCATTAAGTCAGTACACATACTACGTGTATTCCAGTGCAGAGGTCACAATCTCTTGGGGTGCTTCTGTCACTATGGGTTGGGGGTCTAGGCTTGTAGGAAAGAAACATAGCTTTTTTTCACCCTCACAGCATCTCTGCCCAGTGACTGGCAAAAAGAAAAACCCAGAACTTTGCTTCGGTAGGTACTTCTGAGGGTCCCTGCTTGCCTTGCAAGTGTCATTTGTTCACAAGAAAGCAAAACATTGATTAGGACAGTTTTTAAAACACTGTGACAGGTTGAAAGAGATATTGATTTAAAAAAAGGCAGAAAAGTTTACATTTCAGTGCCTTTTAATGGCACATTTTTCCTGCTGTTTGAACTAGCGTGCTCATGTTTTCATTTTGCACTGAGCCCACAAATTGTGTAGCCAGGTAGATACTAGCAGTATTTTCCTATTCACTTCATCATTGTTACCTTCTAAATATCTGATTTATTCTTCAATTTTTGGAGCTCAACTCATTCTGATATTCTGGACCATACGGCAAACATACCTATACACTCACAAACACACACAAAGATGGTTTCTGGGGGTATTTTCGTTGTCATATAAGTCGCTAAGAAATAATCTATTTCTTAGCAGTAAGTTCCCAGAGAAGAGACTTTGAACTGTCTTTGGTCAAGCTTAAACATGCCTGCTTCCACTCTAAAGACATGAATTTTGTGGGTGGAAGAAAAGTTCCCAGAAAAAAAAGTGGAAAAATTATGTCAACTGCATACAGCTTAAAGGGAAATGCAGGTTGATAGGGTATTCATTTGAACAGGGATTTTCAAAGCATCCATGTAAAATTGCATTAGGTAAATAAAAATGGTATTACACTAGACAAAATTTAAAAATGAACCTACTATCTTCTAAAAGATATCAAAATATTAAATTAATAATAAGCAACTTGGTACATGTATAGGAAAATTGTACCACAAAACTATGAGTATAGGTTGGTATCAGATCCTTGTTCCCTGATATACACTAACACCAAGACAACCTGTGTAAACATAACTTATCTGTTTACTGTAGGAAATATAAAAGTACAAACAAATACAGATCTTCACTGCTTGCTTTAGAATATTTGTACAAACCGGTTTAACCAAGCAACCAATTTTCTCATCTGGGCAAATAGCTTTCTTATTGAATAACAGTTTTCTCTTCTGGAAAAAAATAACTTTTGCTTATAAGGCAATAATTTGCTTATCAGAATTTATCTCAGACCCTTATTCTACTATAGCATATAGTATATGTCCTCTTATTGTAAAGCATACGGTGTGAATTAGCTGAATACAAAAGTTAGTTACCTTGGAATTCTTATGTTGCACAGTTTGCACTCAGAAACCAAAACCTTTTTTGAGATACTACTAAGACTTGTCAAGATAATAATCTTACTGGAGAAAATTTATATTTAGCTCAGTTTTGCTTGATCAATAGATGTCTTAGTATATCTCCACAGGTTAGGTAAATCAACAATCTTGAAAGTTCCATTTCCAGCAAACCAAACCTTTTCACTGGTTCAGCTTAAAACCCTTGAATTGGAATGAGCAAGATTCCCTGAGGCTTCTCGGGACTTCTGCTTAGAAATTTCCAAATTGTGGTGACAAGGTAGGTCCCTCACTGTGTCTTAGTTCCAGTTTATTTCTTTTGAGCTCACAGATGTCTTCATCCCTTTGCATTGGAAAATTTTAAAAGAATGTTGATAGGACAGAAACAGACATACATCTAATAATTTCATCTTTAAAAGAATGTTAATAGGACAGAGACAGGCTAATAATTTCATTAAAACCAGCTATGATGAAACATAAAATAAATATTTTCATTAGACTGGCTTCTTTAAAAAAAAAGAGAAGGAAGCTTTGCCTTTGAAACATATCAAAACTGTATGAAAAATTTCCTTAGTATTGCCTTCTTTTGTTTAAAAAATTCTGGAATTGGAAGATATTTTTATTTTAAACATTTTATTATTTGAAGACTATGGCTTTATGACTTTATTAGTTCTGCAATTAGAGGTGACCAGATTAGTTTGGGCATCTGAGATACCAAGTACATAAGCAATATAGTTAATTAATTTTTACCAAATTCTCATGGGATCATTTTAATTTAAGTCAATTTCTCCCCCAGGTTAGACTAAATTCTTACATGTGCTCACTCCATAATTTATGCATTTATCTTTCTAAATGGCCTAATTTCGCCAAGTATAATTTAAAATTTTAATACCTCCTTTGGAGAATTACCAATGTAAGCCAAATTGTTTTCTTGATAGGAATATTCGAACCAAATAGAAGCAGAGATTTGAACACTTAATGATTTATGTTTTTTAGTGTCCCGAGAAAGCTTATACTCATCTGACTGAATCCTGTTACTGTAACTACTTTTCTCTAGTTTAATACCTGCCCGTATCTCTCCTCATGACTCAGGGTCATGACCCCTCTTGTAGGTCAGAAATCACTGAGGTCATATCACATCTCAAAGATTTAACTCCCTTCAGGAAAGATCAAGCCCCTTATGGTTGAATTTAAGCTCTAGTCTCAGTCTTAGCTGAGATTCACTGTTAAAGACATTCCAAAGCCTAGACAGGATATTGAGAAATTTACAGAGAAATTTAGATGTGTCTTAGTAACAAAAATTCCAGACCTATAGCAACTGGTTTATATGTTAGTTTGTAGGAGCTTAATATAAAAACAATTTAAAAGTGAATCTGGGAAAATTCTGAGACTCATCTGAAAGATCCCAAATTACCCAGGACATAGAGGGCTAAGAAAAGATGTAGCTGAATTCCAGAAACTTGTTTTCTACTGTTTTCCCTTAGATGTTTTGTAGTCTTTATTTATTCTAACAGCAAAAGCCTTACTCATACTAGGATTAATTTTGAGATGTGATCCATTCTATGAGCAGAAAAAGGATCAACTGACAAAAGATGGATAAAGTTATGTCTATAGAATTATTCTTCTAATTTAATTTAAAATTGGAATCATTGATGTACATATTAACAGTTGTACCTTTGATCATTTAACTTCCATGACCTCAGAATTTCTACCTTAGATGAAATTTCTCCAGATAAAATTATGTCAGTCATTGAGGAAAGAATGGAAAGAAATGTATTTTTTTAAACTAATGGAGTGAAAACTAAAATTGTAACTTTGATAAGAACAAGAAGGTTATGAAAATGCTCTTATCTTTTTTATTATTCTTCTTTTTGTTATTATTATTTTAGAAATGGAGTCTTACTATGGTGCCCAGGATGGAGTAAAATGGTGCTATCACATCTCCCTGTGACCTCAAACTTTTGGACTCAAGAAATTCTCTCACCTCAGCACCCCCCCAAGTACCTGGGATTTAAGGCACAAGCCACCACACCAGGCCATCATCTTCTAAATATGTAACAATGTGTGTATAAGACATATGGGTTATGCACATTTTCACATAATTAAGCCGTTCCAGAACTTTACAAACCAGAGTTTAAGTGTTTTGTTATTATAAAATACCTTACAAAATGTACTTTATGGTGACATCAAGAGCATTCACTATTCACCTAACAAAATCTAGACAACTGCATGTTGTCAGTATTCAATTTTCTATTTTCATAAATTTTCATATTCAAAGGTATCAGAGATTTTCCATTTTACTTATGTTGAAGAAATATATATGTTCTGTGATATAATTTAATATTGGACACAGGTTGGTATTCTGATTAAATCTTTTGTTTACTGAAAGATAAGCATTGCTTATACCTTAGAATACCCTAGAATATTTTTTTTCTAAAAAGAATTAAATGTATATAAGGACATAGACATTAAAAGGACAGGTTCTGAAGTCACACAGTTGGAGTTCGAATCTTGACACTTAATACTGCCATTATGTTGGACCTCATTTAACCTTTCTGAGTCACAATATTCTAATTAGTTAAATAGGGTTAATAAATACAGAATTGTTAGGAACATTAATTGAGCTAATATGATGCAAACTTAGAACCTGAGTTAACATGTAATATGTATTTTGTTATTTCTGTTGTTATTTATTATACATTTTATTCAAGAATAGTTGTTAAATGAAATTCAAATATTCCCCCCCCCCCAAAAAGACCACCCATTTTCTCTTGATGGTATAGAAATAACTCTGGGATCTCTTTTAGAACTATAATTAACATTTTAGGATCAGTTGTTTTGTTTTAACTATACAGATGATATTTACAGCTATAAAATATACTGTACCTATATTGAGCAGAAACTTTAAGGTACAGTATATTTTACAACTGTCAACATTCAATTGGCCAAAGCTGTTCATACAGCCAAGGAGATGTCACTGGGAAGGAGAAGTAAGCCCCATCTCTCCAGGAAGCTGCTATAAATCTCAAGGTAATTCATTGAGATATGTAATACGAGAACAGCAAATAATTTTGGGAAAATATTACATTTTGCTATACTGAAATCATTATTTTCAGTGTATATCTCTTACATGTAGTAATATTTTGCTTTGTCATATCATTTGAAAATCACTTTGTTGAATAGCTAATAAAATTTGAAAATCTATGAAATGCTAATGGTTAATTGTAATGTTACTCTACTATTTAAATTAAGCATACTATTTCAACACTGCTTAAATTGCTAAATGTCAAAATATGATAAATGTTGGGTTTTTTTAATCTGCTTCTCTTTTTTAGTAATTTGAAAAGTCAATATTCCGTTTTAAGTTCTAGTGGTTACATTCATAACTCTTCTTTTGTTTCATTAGAACTGCAGATTGACACTGCAGAATGAACTATAATGAAATTATTATAATATACCTCCCCAACCACCCATCCCCCTTTCTATTACCAGAATTTGACATGAACTGTGATATTGTTTGGCTCTGTGTCTCTACCCAAATCTTATCTCATATTGTAATCTTCAGATCTCAGGGAGGGGTCTGGTGGGGGTGATTGAATTATAGATGAGGGGACGTCCCCCTTGCAGTTTTCATAATAGTGAGTGAGTTCGCATAAGATCTGGTCGTTTGAAAGTGTGTGGCACTTTAACTCCTGCCCTCTCTCTCTCACTTGCTTCACCATGGAAAGACAAGCCTTGTTTCCCCTTAATCTTCTGTCATGATTGCAAGTTCCTGAGGCCTTCACAGCCATACAGAACTGCGAGTTGATTAAACCTCTTTTCTTTGTAAATTACCCAGTCTCAGGAAGTTCTTCATAGTAGTGTAAAAATGGAATAAAACAGAAAATTGGTAATGGGAGAGTTGGGCATTGCTATAAAGATATGCGCAAATGTGGAAACAACTTTGGAACTGGGTAACAGGCAACTGGTTAACCGGCAGAGGTTGGAACAGTTTGAAGGGCTCAGAAGACAGGAAAATGTGAGAATATTTGGAACTTCCTAGAAACTTGTTGAATTAGCTTTTTCCGTTGTAGTATGAACAATGAAGTCCAGGCTGAGGAGGTCTCAGATGGAGATGAGTAACTTATTGGGAACTGGAGCAAAGGTGACTTTTGCTATGCTTTAGCAGAGACGGGTTGCATGTGCCCTGCCTAGGGATCTTTAGAATCTTGAACTTGGGAGAGATGATTTAGGGTATTTGGCAGAAGAAATTTCTAAGCAGCAAAGCATTCAAGAAGAACCCTGGATGCTCCTAACAACATACAGTCATATGTATTTACAAAGAGTTGGTCTGAAATTGGAAATCATGTTTCAAAGGAAAACAGAGCATAAAAGTTTAAAAAAAATTGCAGCCTGATTGTGTGATAAAAAGAGAAAAACCTATTTTCTGGGGAGAAATTCAAGCGACCTGATGCATAAATTTGCATGAGTAAAGAGGATTCTAATGTTAAGAGCCAAGAAAATGGAAAAAATGTCTCCAGGACATGTCACAGATTTTTATGGCAGCCCCTCTCATCACAGCCCAGAGGGAAAAATAATTCTGTGTGCTGGACACAGGACCCTGCTGCTCTGTGCAGACTCAGGACATGGAACCCTGTGTCCCAGCCACTCCATCTCCAGCTGTGGCTAAAAGGGGCCAAGTTACATACAGCCTCTGGACATGGAACACTGTGTCCAGCCATTCCAGCTACTGCTGTGTCTAAAAGGGGCCAAGTTACAGCTCAGGCTGTTGCTGCAGAGGGTGCAAGCCCCAACCAAGTCTTGGTGGCTTCTGTGTGGCTTTGGGTCTGACAGTGAACAGAAGGCAAGAGTTGAGACTTGGAAGCCTCTGCCTAGATTTCAGAGGAGGTATGGAAATGCCTGGATGTCCAGGCACAAGTCTGCTGCAGTGATGGAGCTGTCATTGAGAACCTCTACTAGGACAGTGCAGAGGGAAAATGTGGAGTTGGAGCCCCTGCACAGAGTCCCCACTGGTGCACTGCTTAGTGGAGCTGTGAGAAGAAGGCCACTGTTCTTCAGACTCCAGAATGGTAGATCTACTGACAGCTTGCACTGGGACTCTAAAAATGCCACAAGCACTCGATGTCAGTCAGTGAAAGCAGCCACAGGGGTTGCACTCAGTAGAGCCACATGGCTGGAGATAGTCAAAACTTTAGGGGCCAAATCTTGCATCAGTATGTCCTGAGTTTGAAACATGGGGTCAAAGGGATCATTCTGGAGTTTTAAGACTTAATGACTGCCCTGCTGTGTTTCAGACTTGGATGCGACCTGTAGCTGCTTTGTTTTAGCCAGTGTATTCCATCTGGAATGGAAGCATTTGCCCAATGCTTGTATCAGTATTGTATATTGAAAGTAAATAATTTGATTTTGATTTTACAGGCTCATAGGCAGAAAGGACTTGCCTTGTCTCAGATGAGACAAGGACTTGAACTTGGACTTTTGAGTTAATTCTGTAATGATTTAAAACTTTGCAGGATTATTGGGAAGGCACAGTTCATTTAAAAATGTTGAGTAGTGCATGAGATTTGGGATGGTTACAGGGGAAACATTTCGCCTTATGTCCCCACCCAAATTTCATTTCCAATTGTAATCCTACATGTCAGGGGAGGAGCCTGGTGGAAGGTGACTGAATCATGGGGGCAGACTTTCCCCTTACTGTTCTCATGATAGAGAGTGAGTTCTCATGAGATCTGGTTGTTTGAAAGTATGTGGCACTCCCTCTTCTCTCTCTCTCATGCTACCATGTATAAAATGTCCTGCTTCCCCTGTGCCTTCTGCTATAGTTGTAAGTTTCCTGAGGCCCGCAGTCATGATTCCTGTAAATCCTGTGGAACTGTGAGTAAAGTAAACCTCTTTTCTTTATAAGTTACCCAGTCTCAAGTAGTTTTTTATAGCAGGATGAGAACAGACTAATACAATATGTTTATATTACTCCACTGTCAAATGCTCTTAAATATTTAAAGTATATACTTATTATTACTTGATATATAATTTTAAAATAATATCTTCATAGTTTAAGTATTATTAAATGTGAAAAAACAGCATATTATACTAATTTCTATCAAATTTATTTTATGTTGGGTCTCTTTCTGTTGCAAGAAAAGGAAATTTCAATTAGAAAGGAGATTTATTTGGCTTAGCAGGCCTTCTGTTACTAAAATCTGGAGCTCTATTAATGTGACTAAAATTCTCAGTTTTTCCCTTTGATTTTGCAGTGTTGAGGTTTTCACACTTCCCTTCTTCTGTGGTTGCAAAATGGCTGCAGTGACAGTGAAACTTACATATAATCTGAAAAAAAAGAAAAGTTTATTCCTGCAATTAATAGACACCTAGTGATTTTTCAGCCAGGGGCAATTTTGTACCCACTAGATATCTGGCCAAATTTAAAGATATTTGTGCTTGTCATAATGGACGTGGAGTGGGTAGATATTACTTGAATCTAGGGAGGAGAGACCAGGAATGCTGCTGAACATCCTACAGCCCCTTATAGCAAACCATTATTTGCCTGAAAAATGTCAATAGTGCCAAGGTTGAGAAATCCTGGTCTAAAGTAAATGATGTGCATATGCTTTGCCAATAATTGCAAGTAGGAGAAAGATATGTTCATAAATGTAAACCTATCTGCGTGGGATTAACTCTCTTATATCATGAGAAAGAGGGAGATGTGGACACAAAAATACTGAGTTAAGTTTTGCAAGAAATAATGAGTATTGTTCAATAGGCATCCACTACCATCTCTTTCCATCTCTACTTTTTGAGTATATATAATTATTCTATGTTTTTATGCTTTAAAATATGCTCATTATATTCTGTAATCATTTCCATAGTTGTTTTTGGCAGTAGTTTTATGCACAGCCAATAATTCTGTATCTTCTCTATTTATCATATGCCAATAATAAAGTTTATCCACTAATTGTTTGTTGAATGTATAGTAATGGGGTAAAATCCCTGAATTCTTTGGATTTGATAATAGCATTTTTACCAAAACAGTAGTACATTAGTTATCTCTTGCCATACAATTAGCCACAACAAAATATATTAACTTAAAATACCGAGTATTATTATTATTGCTCATCAGTTTACAAACTACATGCTTCTACCGATCAGGATCAAGTTTCAGCTTAATCTCAGCTTCAAACCCATTCTTGTATCCACTAATCTGTGATGTGAGGACTGGGACTCTGCAAACCACATTCTGTTCTACCCGTTGACTCCCTGTTAGGCTCTGCCAAATGAGATGCTGCAGGGCGTCTGGAAGTCTGGAAGAAGAAAAAATTGTTCCCACCTGTTTGCTTCCTATTCTTGACAGTGTCCTGACAGCAATGCGTCTTTATCCTGGCAGCAGCGATTTATTTTTACCTCCAAAACCAGCTTTGTCTTACCCCTTCAGATAACCCTGATGAATCAGCATGAGTGGGCACTGCACATTTATCAGAGGTCTAAATTTCAGGGCTGCCTAGCATCTCCTTCAAGCTTCTAAAATGGTGATAACACCAACCTCTGCCCTAAGGGTAGAAGCTAGTCTTTTTACCATTCTGATTTCATTTTGCTGGGATTTTTTTTTTTTCAATAGAAATACATTATTTTAGTAAATATTCTCTACTAAATAATTGATGTCATATTGTCTTCTGACCAGATCCTAGTTGCTACAGTTGTTTCTTACCGTTCTGAACTGTTGATGAGATTTTCTTCCCACAATTGCTCTTTCCAAAAATCACAATTTCCAAAAATCACAATTGTAGTTCTTTGCAAAGGGAGGTGAAGGAAATAAGTATAAATTCACTTCCCTTCAGGAGGACAAGACTTAACAGAATATTGTCACAACCATAATAAAATTCCTCATTAGTGTTCAGTTTCTTGTTAGTAACAGATAACTGATCAAATATTCCATTCGATGCCCCTCTTTCACTTTCCATAAATTTATGCAGTCCCCTTTCAACTATTTATATCAGAGCCAAACACCAAGTAACTTGTCCTGCAGAAGGAAATTGATATGCCATTTACCAGTTTTGCTGCTACAAGTAACATCTTTTAGCTTATATTTCATGTAAGAAATAAATTCCATTATCTTTCTGATATTTAATGTATGACATGACTAGAAAATGCTTTCACTCAGAATCTTGCCTGAATCTCTTTCTAACAGTTTTTGATAGTTTATTTTTCTCTGGATGTCACACTGCTTTAAACTGAGATATGAGTCCCAACATTTTATCGTATGGAGAGTTGATAAATATTCACAATGACATTTTAGGACTATTGGCAGACTTAGGCAAAGTGAAGAACTACACCAAAGTGCATTGTCTAATCACTTTCTTAAGCCACAACTTTAAAATTGTTCTTTCTTTCAACATATTTATATTTCCTGAAAAATAAAATTCTTATTGTCTCTGAATTTCGTTAGGAATGTATAGCTATCTGTATTAGGGTTCTCTAGAGAAACAACTAATAGAATATATATATATATATATATATATATATATATATATATATATATATAAAATAGGATATACTACCACACTGTCTCAGCGCTCCTCTGTGGATTTAAACATGGAAGCACAGTACTGATAACTTTTGTCTTTTCAATTTTTTTTTTGCTCTTGTTGGTTTTGGTTGGAGTGCTTAATGACACCCACATATATATGGTATTGTGATCACAACTCCAGTATAGGAATCACTAATCCTAGACTTCAAATCATCCATATTTTTGAGAGAAAATACTCAATTTCCCAAACTTTCTCAATGAAGTGAGGCTATGTTTTTACCTTAAAGGAGATAGAAGTGATAAGTTGGTAAATATTTAACAGCTTGCTTTCTAGAGAAAAAAGATAGATGAATAAACCCTCATTTATAGTATTTGCTGAGTTTTGTGGTGTTAAAACTCCCAGCGGGTGCTACTTCAAGCTACCAGTATATTGTCCCTGAACATGGAGCTGGAACAAAATTGCTCTCAAAGGTAAATACAAGTTGGCTTCAGCACATCACTATCAGACATAAAACATGCAAATACTCTGGTTCAAATTTAAGACACTTCCCTACCCATTGATCCAAACTAATTCCAAGGTAGGCAACTCTGTCAATTTCAGGAATCAGATGACAGTCTTCAAACTTGTAAACTGTTCATTTCATTAAGCCAGACTTATGGATTAATCTGTTAAAGATATTTTGTTCTGAAAAACATTTCTAAGAAGTCATATTAATACACTAGTGTGCTTAAACCTACTGAAAGAGTATCATATTACTTTGGGTATTTCCAAATACAGTATATGATTACTTAACATCACATATTGCTCAGACAGCAACTATTGTAACAAATACATTTGAATGTGAATGTTTTGAACATGACATCATAATTGTTGATATTATTTCTTAAATTTAGTTATTATTATGCAATAACTCACCAACAGATTCCGTGATTAAAATGTATACACATGATATTCAGCACAAGCTTTATTTTTAATTACAGATAGAGTCCCTAAATTACAGATAGAGACCCTAAAAAGTTGAATATTTGATGCTGATTGTTGAATGAATCCATGAAGTAGAAAAACTCAACATTTTAGACTGTTTTTCTCTGATTTCTTTTTGGTTTTCTATCCAAAATTCTATTCTTTTCCACCATTCCATTAAAATCTCCACCCATTCTCATGGTTTCTCAAAGATTTTGTAAGCATATACTTGATGTGTCCATGTGTATGTGTCTCCCTCATGTTTATAGACCTTGAAATAATTTTTCTCCTTTTACAGAGGAGAACATCCTTGGTTTTTTAGAGCATAAGGATGTAATTTCTGAAAAATGAGATGACAATTTTAAAAGATTATAAGGTAGAAAAATAGATGCGAAAAATAGATGTCCTAGTGAACATAGAATACATTTTCTATTCTAAATAATAGTGATTATAGAAAACAGCTTTCCATTGTTCTATGACTGTCGGTGTTTTCCTATGATTGCAACCCAATTACAATGTATTATGGTAGTCTACCTAATTACTTTAAAAATTGCTTTTTATAATAAAGACAATTTTAATATTCATACAAATTCCCTGTGAACAAACCTTTTTTTAATTTGAAATGTAGTTGGCAGTGTTTGATCATTTTATATAAAACGTTAAATATTGTTAGAAAATAGTTATGATTCTAAACACACATTATATCTAATATGACAATGTTACCAATATTTAATATTTTTGAAATGGTTCCTTCATACCAGATACTGCTTTAAGTTTGTATGTAGTTGTGTGTGTGTGTGTGTGTGTGTGTGTGTGTGTGTATGTGTATTCTTGTTTAATCCCTGAATTAAATCCTCAATCAAAGCCTCCTTTCAGATGAAGACACTGAAGCATGAGAAATTAAGTCACCATGTAAGTCACATGCTGATAAGTAATGAAGCTGAAATTCAAGCTCTAAAACCAAGATCTTAGCCTGGGCTCTTCAGAGTAGCACTACACTGTAGCTCTATCTCTGTTAACAAGGGATTAGCTGGGATATCTAACGTATAAATCATAATGCACTAAGAATTAAATAGATTTTAGAAACAGCTAGACTCAGAAATTTTTATACCATGAAATTTAGTTTTTTTTTCATTGTTTATTCTATACTTTCACGTATTTCTTTTTTATAACTGCCTTTTTCAAAAAATAAGGTTAAATATTATAGGAATTAAGAATTTTTTACGATTCATATTAACATACACATAAATCTTTTAGAGTAATGTAAAAATACTGCTTAATTTGCATTTTAATTACAGAATTACTGAGGTATTGTTATCCTTTCCTTCAATTAATAGCATTCCATTTTACAGCATATATATGTGTTCTTCTATGTTATGGCATATTAACATACGACATAGTTTAATCATATTACACTGCACATCATTAATACTTCTGCATTAGTTTATATCACATCACTTATTTATGATTAGTGCAGTCATTATAACAGCCATTGCAATAGTTTTCCAAGTGGTTAGACGGATTACCACCTCCAGCTTACATCATTACAATTCACATTTTCAGTGACCACTTCATTTTGTTCATACACAGAATTCTTTCACGCATATTAAAGTACAGATTGACTTTCATCTGGTGGTCACTTTTCCACTGCTCACCTAAAGTAAATTCTGGAGACTCCAACATGTGGGAAAAACAGAAGGTGAGCATTGGCTGCCTATGGAAGAGTAAGTAAGGAAGAGAAACCAATAGTGAAGAAGATACCCGCCAAATGTTTGAGGAATTCGCTAAATGTCATGTTTGTAGCATAGGAAGAAGCTACAGACACTTAGGTTCCTACTCTCTGTGATCTTCTCTGCAGACCTTTCTTGGATCCAGTGAGAAATACTGTGAGAAAAGATTGCTTCCATTAGAAGTAAAGGCCTGGGGAGATGCTTTTCCTGTGGGAAGGACTGGAAGTTCTTCCCATAACCTTGTTCTTCACTGAATAAAGGCAAATGACCTGCTGTGGCAAGAAAAAAGGGTGAAAAATGTACCCCACTACCCCTGAAGAGGATCAGGGCATTCTCTACCTCCTAGACTTGAAGATAGAAGGCAGAGTCTGGCTGCCTGCCAAGGGTACACGCTACAAGGAGAATGGGCAACGTTACTGAACAAGCTCCATTCCCGAGACCCAAGGATTTAGGGCCTACCTAAAATTGACACTGCAGTGGGACAAGGGAAACAATCTGACCTAGAGAGCATTAACATTTCTCCCAGTTTGCTCACTTTAGCCAGGCTTCTTCTTGCCTCTAGGCTCCTGACCTTTTACTTTAGAGATCTTGTAATTGTCAATTCTTTTTCTACCCACTTTTATATGTAAATTCTTTTTTTAAAACCCTCTTAGCAACTTTAAGACCTATGAATGTCTTTGTCAAGCACCTGGAAGCTATCTCTTTGATAATCTCTTTGAAATGGAATCATTAAGAATGTGCCCCAGTCTCTCAGCTTCTGTGGGAGTTCAGGAGTTTAACTTTCCTTAGGGCATTCTTCTTCAAGTGATAAACTACCTTCTATCATGAATTTTAAAGTTTACTTTTCCTTTGGGTAAGGCGAGTTAACAAGTACAGATGGCTTATGATTCTAGTTCTAGTTCTCTAGTTCTAGTTGTAAACTATCTTCTATCATGAATATAAAGACAGTTTACTTTTCCATTAACAAGCATAGATGGCCTCCCCAATTCCAGTTCTCAGTATCTCTGGCATCCCCTTTTCCAGTGGAGTTGAGGTCAGAATATTTTCTGTTCTCTCTCCCTTATTTAACCAGCCTTAAATAAAGTGTTCCTTACCTATGTAACTTTGTCCATTGTAACATTTACTTTGACAATTCCTGTTCACATGGAAAATGGATTATAGAAGAAGGGGTCAAAAGAGCATGCATTTTAAAGTATCACAGCATGTTGAATGCCATTTACTGAACAGAATAATACTCCCTGTGTTTCAGTCTTCTCACTTATACATTGGAAATGAAAATGCACAATGAAATCTGATTCAAACATTAAAACAATATAAATTGTGAAGCTAATTGGTATTTATTAATCAATAGATATATGTCCTTTGTTTTTCATATTTACCATTGGGAATGCTATGTGAATGTTTCTGAACATTTGACACATTAACTAGTTTCCATCATCTCCAGTCCTTCAGATGAGGTCCAACCTAAATCCAAACTCTACTACAACTACATCTATATACTAAATCAAGAGTTACTTTTAGTTGATTCTGAAGGAAACCAAAATATTTCACCCCAAATTATATTTCTTTGACATATTTGAAGATGGCTGTTCAGAGAGCCAGTAGACGAAAGTAGCCCTGCACATCTTTTATGAGGGGGATTTGCATCTGTAGAGAATCAGCACTGATGCAACCAGACTTTCTCTGAGGCTTTCTCTTATATCTAGGAAAGATTAACTGAGAGTCTCACATGTTTACTGATCTGAAAGAAACATTTTCCCTCTATTCTCTCTGAGGGCTGCTACCTGTGAGCTCTCATCTATATAACAAGACAACCTTTGCTACCCAGACTTCTTCTTCTCTCCCTTCCATATGCTGTCTTACCACCATAACTTATTTTGGACCATGCACCAAGCCCCCATATTTTCTACAATTCTAAGATAGATAGCATACAAGGGTCAACCGTTTTACCTTTTGGGGGATCTTATTTTGTAAGACTCTTGTGGCACATTAATAACTTTGTATGCCTTTTCTTCTATTATTCTGCCTTTAGTCAGTTAGTGAAACTGCAGAGAACAAAAGGAAAATATACCCTTGGCTTTTACGGTTCTCACTTGGCTTTCTTTTTAAGTGTGGACAGGTATATTGAAGGAACATCATAATTTTATATTCTTAATTATTTGACTACTCAATAAATATGAATTGATAGTATTCCTAACAATAATGTGTGGAACTTTAAAGGCTATCTATGGCAATTTTTTTCTGCTGAAACCCATATTTCAAGGAATTATTCTCCAGTCCTTCAGATTTGTTTGAATGCTCTTAACACGAAATTCTGAAACTAAATGTAGACTACTGTCAGAAAAGCCCATGTTACTGAAGCCACCAACTAAATTCAGATGTGCAAAAGGCCAAGCCATAGTGAGGTTATGCCAGTGTTTTGTAGGGCACAATAATTTAGGTGTATGGGCACAGAATCAAAGTATAAAAAAATTCCCCAAATCACTGTTTTTTTTCTTTACAAATACTTTCAAGTTTACCTGTTGTTTCTACTTTCAAAGAGCATTCTCCCTGCTGTAATTATGGAATTCTTTTTCAATAGCATTGTCATGGGTAGATTTTTATTACATATACAATTTATGAATATTTAATAATATGAAATGAGACCATAAAGAGTATCATATGGACACATATGTTCTGATTATTCGTTCCTATATGGTTTTACCTTGTTATATAAACCACTATTGAAATGTACTGAAATTCACTAGAGACAATTTATCATATGATTATTATTAGTCTTTATTAGTGGTTTTCTTGTATAACAAAATTTACAATGGAGCAATAGCTTTTAAAAGAACAATAAGTAGAATTCACAATTGAGTTTGAAAGTATTTGGAAAAGTATTTCATTTAAAGCTGCTCTGTTTTTCTCATTCAGTTGGATTTTTGTCCCCCAGTTTATAATATCCATGCTTACATATGTGTATTTAACATCTGGTTTACCAAAAGTAAATAATAAAATTGAGGTTTTATTTCTAATATGCAAACTGGTTTTATTTATCATGATTAAAATTGAACAAACTATTATCTGCTAACATCTAAAAGCATTAAACTGTATGTGAATATATATACCTTAAATATACTTTTTCTATTTTTGCCCTCAATAACCCTCCAATGCATTCTCTTTGCTGCTGCTAGAGTGATGTTTCAGGTGAAAGTATCTGAATAATATTACATTTTATAATTATAAATGTTTCCATATAATACCCATCAAGCAAGATAAAATCTTAGCATTTTAATGTGCCCAGAAGCCTTCAGGACCTGCTGATTCATGAGACATGGCTGGCACATAGTAACAGATGTATACATCTAAATTCCCTTTGGGGTAGACCTGCTCTAATCTATAGTCTAGGGGTGGTTGGCAAGTGTCAGTGGAAAGACAGAGTTTTTGCGGCCAAAGTGTTCAGATGGGGTCCATTATTTTGACCCTGCAAGTATCACCATTACCATCTTGTAATGCTTGCTCAACCTCTCTTACCAAGCTCATTCATAAACAATCATAATTTAATCTCCACAGTTACTTCCTTTCTTTTGAACAATAATAAACAGATATAGCAAAAATGTAAGAAGCTCTCTCACGATTTTTTTTCACTCAGAGTATACCTCCTCCTTCAGTTTACCTTGCAAATCTATTGCAATTTTTTTTTTTCTGATTTTATCTTGTCTCTGAAGCCTTTCTTCACTAGCACCCTGGAATTATTCTGTACCTTAAACACTAAAGAGTTTCTATGCATTAAATATTAATCATTTTTTTAATATTACAGAATATTTGAATTATGTTCTAGATCTATCTGTTCTACTAGTCTATGAAAAACTCGAGGTCAGGGTAATGTCTTATTTATTTATGTTTCTTTGGCACTTAATACAGTATTTAGCAGCTATTTGGTATAGTATTTAGCAGTTATCTACTGAAGCTGAATTTGGAGGTGTATGTGTACATATGTGGCATTAGGACTGTATTAATAGTCACACACATGATAGTAAATGGGAAATTTGATTTTCTATATTGAGGGGCAGGGAGAAGTGACGGTGGTAAGATTTGATAACCTTATCAAAATATCAGTTAAGCCAAAACAGAAAGGAAAAAATACACTAAAGAGAATATTGAGTTCATTTTCAGTAATGTAGGATCCTGTGAATCAAACATTTAGATTATTCTTCCCATACATTTCAGTTGATCAAAGTCGGATGTTTTATTTTCCTTAAATGCAACAAGTATATTTAAGTACTGAGGTTTCTTAAACAAGTAACATTACTGGATGACAGTTAAATAGTTGAGAAAACTGATTGACTCATGTCCTAAAATATTTTTAGATGAATATTTTCAAATAGAAATCAAGAAAAACGTTAAAAACCTTCCTCTGACGAAGCACACCCAATTTTCCCAAGTTCTTGTTACTCAGATTCTAAATCTGGCATTTTATTTAACACCTTCTTCCTTTGCTCAGCATCAACTTATTTCTAGCAATCAATTACTCTGTTGTACTGAATTTCCTCTTGAAATGTGAAATGCATCCATCTTAGCTTTTCTTCTCATATTATTACCTATTTTATTCCTTCTCATTCTGTGCAATTCAAGTGTTATTTTTTTTTTGCTCAATTACACCCTAAAGTAATTTGAAAAACAATGTATATATTCACATGCTGTTAAGATAAAATATAAAATTTTTCATCAGATTTTAACAATTATAGAGAAATTATAATGATTGACGTTATAAAATAAGCTATTACAACACTGTTTAAATGTTACCAATAGGTTCTAAATAGTATAACATCTTACTATTCCCCCCATTCTTTTAAATGTCCATGTAAATAACACTTGACATAACCAGAAACTGTTGTTTGAAATTATGGTTGGTTTTTTTGAATTCAAAATTATGTTTTACTTTTCCTATGAACTTAAGTTTAATCTATCTTAGTTCTTTAAAATAAAAACGATGAAAATGTAACTATTTAAGAGCTTAAATCATCCATGTGTATATATGTGTGTATATACAGATGGTCACTAACTTACCATAGTTTCACAGGCTTTAGACTCCATCCACGAGATTTTTGGTTTTGCTTTATGATAGCATAAAAATGATATGTATTGAGTAGAAAATTTTACTCTAATATTCAGTAAATTCCATGAGATATTAAACACTTAATTATAAAATAGGCTTTGTATTGGATTATTTTTGACCAAACATAGGCTAATGTAAGTATTCTGAACACATTAAAGGTAGTATAAACTAAGCTATGATGTTTGGTCAGTTAGGTGTACTAAATGCAATTTCAACTTAAAATATTTTCAACTTACAATGGATTTATTAGGAGGAAACTTGTAAGTTGAGCATCTGTATATGTATATGTCTATATCTTCTTTGCAAATGATTGCACTCATATGGTTATTGTATAAATAACCTTACTATCTTTGGTCAGTTACATTTCCACATTTGGAAAGGGGAGGGAGCATTCTGTAAGGGATTGCCCCCTGTGATGAATGACTCTATGCTATTCAGTTGGCAATAATCCTCAGCCTCAGGTTGTGTTGAATACATAAGCGTGCACGTATACACAGACAAAAGAGCTCACACATACTAGAATCAATGTTTTTAAAAATCATTCTATTTTTAAACCTCCACAGAATCCTACAAAGCCATATGTTCAGTTATGCACTGAGATAAGAGTGTCAAAAGATTGAGAATTGAGAAAGCATACTGAAATGGTTGAATAGTAATCAGTTTAGTGATTCCATTTACAGTTTTGCTTTGAATAAATCTCAATTTAAAGTATTTTATTGGTAAAACAAGCACATTATTACAATTTAAACAACACTCTTTAATACAGAGTATTTTATAATAGCAGTATTACTTGCTTAATTACATGAAAACAAATGGGTCTTTTATCACCTATGAATAACTGTTATTAATCTTTTTTTTCTAAAAAAAGCCATAGGCCCTTTAAAAGTGTGCATATTCTAATAGTACATTAAAACCTTTATTTATTTTTCTTAAGTGGAAACAGGCATGATCTCTTAGAAACTGAAAACGAGAAAAATCTGTTCTCTAAGGCCAAAATTATAAAATCATTTTAAAATTAATCATGAAAAAATATGCAAAATTATGATAAGCAACTGGAATGACACCTTAGACATTGATACATACGCAGCAAGAGTTAATAAAATATTAAAAATTGAGTCAATCCACTAAGGGTGTTATTACTACTGGGACATATCAGAAGGACATTTATTGAGGCAAGGGCATTTCAAGTTTCATTCAAGGAAATACGTCTTAGAACTAAAGACTCTGCCTGGCTTGTCTAAATGGCACACAAAGCTGTTTCATGAAGATAAATTACAAGAACTTTATTCAGGGAATAGGATCATACAAATTTTTAGTTCTCATTTCACCAATTTAATGTAGGCAATCATAACCATCTATTTTAATTTTTGTTTTATTTATTTATAATGAGGTTGAGCATACTTTCAGATACTCATCATTGGTCATTTGTATATCTTCTTTTGGCCTTCTATACAGTCTTCTTTCTTTCATTTTATTTATTTATTTGACAGAGTTTCCTTTATCTCCCAGGATGACGTGCCGTGGTGTGATCTCTGCTCTCTGCAACCTCCGTCTCCTGGTTTGAAGCAGTTCTCCTGTCTGGACCTCTCGAGTAGCTGGAATTACAGGTACCTACCTCCACTCCTGGCTAATTTTGTATTTTTAGTAGAGGTGGGGTTTCACTATGTTGGCCAGGCTGGTCTCAAACTCCTGACCTCAAGTGATCCCCACACCTTGGCTCCCCAAAAAGCTGGAATTACAGGTGTGAGCCACCATGCCAAGCCTCTTCTTTCTATTCTAAAGTTATGCGTTTATCTTAACTCTATTGATTTTGTTTACTTTTTGAATTGTAAGAATGATTGTCCCTACAGTAATCCATATTTCCACTGTTTAAGGGTCTTGTTTTTGTTATATGTTCGCCCGTTATATATCGACCCTTGATGGAAAGAACTACTTTCATTGGGCAGGGACATCAGGCCTGTAGGCATAAAACTATGTGTTTACTACGTGTTTATTGGTGTTACACCCAGGTAAACTTGCTAAGGCAAAGACAGTCTTGTGAAATCTTGACGAATGACTATATAGCTCTCAACAACAGCTCTCAGCCTCATATTGTGCCCCATAGTGTTCTTTTAACTGTTCTATAGTCATTAATATGTTTAAGCAGCAGTCAAAAAATATTAAATAAATAAATTATACTTGAATATGCTACTAAATGGAAATCCCAGCTGAACAAATGTTCCTGACAATACATGCAAAAATTTTAAGGAATTATTTCATTCATTTATTCATCCTTTATAATCATGGTGTTTAGTCTCAAATACATTTTAAATTCCTGATTAAATAAAGTTGATGAGACTAATTAACACATAGTGTGAAAACAATTGAAAACGACAATAATGTACTGAGATAATATAGAACCACATTAACAAATCCCTTTATAATTCTAAGATTTCACTCTGAACTTTCCAGAAAGTATAGCAGAAAAAAATGGGTAAATCTAAATATCACTGGCTTCATTACAGCATTTCTTGGAATTTTTTTTTAGTGGAGGACATTGTTCACTGACGAGTACTCTAATTTAAGTATCAGAAAACTAGGACCAAAGATTAATTCTATCATTGCTAAACCATAAAATTAAAATAGCCCTAATTGAGATTCAATTTCCTCTACTTTTACCTAAATATGAGTAGTTACAGAATTGCTGTGGGTATCAAAAAGTGCTGTGGAGTCATAGGCAATTCTATTATTTCTGTCATTTGAACTGTAAAGACTTCTTAAAAATGTTTGGTCATAGTGTTTTATACTAGAAGTTTGCCTTACAAATTGAATTCAAACACCTCTGTTTTACATGTTAGAAAACAGAGGCTTAGAAACATTAAATGTTTTTTTCATTTATGTCATACCTCTACTAAATTATATCTTTAAATAAACTTCAGCATGTAAAAATAAAATAAAACAATATTATATATACTAAATTTTCTTCCATATTTCAAATACTTTTCAGTACTTTTCTTTATATTAAGTAATAAAATACAATCAGGCCAATATGGGTAACCATCTTATTTTTAAATTTAAAGTATGCGTAAATCTGAAATAGGTGACATATTACATTCCAAACTAAAATACAGAAAGTTGTTCAGAATAATCAGAGATCAACTTTTAGATGTTTTTTCCATATTTTAGAGAAATAGTTCTTTGTTATGCTATAAAACATATGAAATACATGGTTGTTTTGCTTTATTTCATAGCTAATCTTTTTTGAAATAATATAATTTTCTTGCTGTCTCTGATTCTCACTTCTCATTTTACCTTAATAATTTGGCTTCCCTTTCACTCTAGCAAGCTGCTATCTAGATGATTTATAGTGACCTTATAATTGATAAATTAATGTGCATCTTCTCTGTTTTAATCACTTTTTATTTTTTATAGTATTTGTCAGCATAACCTTTGTCCTCTGTGATGCTTTCCTCCCTACAAAACTGTGATGTTACACTTTTACATTTTTTACATTCAAGAATAAGATAAAATGAACCCATTATTTCCATTCCCAAACCTCTTCATAATTTTTCTTTTCTCATAATGGAATCACAATTCAGGTCAGACAGATTCAAGGCACTGGAGACACAGTCTACTGTTGATTCCACCTCATATGATTGATTTTTTAATTTTAAAAAATTGTGTAAATTTTTAAATACACTAAAATCTTTCACTTTTTTGTTTAATTTCCTGCAATTCCACTTCAAAACATAATCAAATTCTTTATGCTGACTTACAAAGCTCTACCCATTCCTATTCCTCTTTTGATTCCATTCCTTGCTATTGAAGCTAGAAGCATAAAGGGCATTTTCCTGTCCTTTGAAATCACCAGGTTTCTGCATTTCCTTCTCAGTAGGCCTTTCCACTGACTATACCTACTATCTGGATCACTCTTTCCTTTTATTGTCATGTTACGGCTCCATTTCTCCCATCATATCCCATCTTCAATGTAATTTTCCCAGAAATGCCCTCTCTGACCAGCCTGCTTTAGAACGGAAGGTCCCCAAGAACAGGGAGTGGGGAAATTATCTGACTGGAAACTCAGAAAAGTATTTAATGACAGCTATGTGTCAGACACTTTCCTATAACCAGACTCTATGGTCATGAATATGTGAATGAATATGTATTCATTGCCTTAAAAAGTATTTAACGTGTTCATTGCCTAAAAAAGTATTTCCCATCCTAGGAAAGTGCCTAGCACATAGCTGTCATTAAATACTATTTAAGGCAATTAATACATTTTCATTCTAATTCAGAATTCTTGATTGTAATTCACAAATATCTCTACCCACAACTTTTTTCTATCCTATGATTTTCAGACTATTGTTGCCTCTTTCCTTAGAAACTGATTACCTGACAGCCCTTTCAAATATAGCATCTCTTATCCTGTTACTTCTGTTCTTAAAATTCTACATTGACTCTCCACTCCTCCAAAAATGAGCCCCATTCATGGCTTTCCATGATTTGATCTACACTTGCCTGTTCTATGTTATGCTATTTACGTCCTCTCTGCCCCCTGCTTTTTTTTTTAAATGTCTGTTTCTTAATAGTAAGCCATAGGTGCAGCAATCCACCATGGCACATATTTACCCATGTAAAAAACCTGCACATCCTGCACATATACCCCAGAACTTAAAATAAAAATAAATAAAGTAATAAAATTTTGCTGAAAGGAAAAAATAAAAGTAACCTGTTGCATTCACTCCTCTAGATAGACTGGTGTTACCTGTTTCTTCAATGTATCATATCAGTTTTGTCAACTATAGTTCTATATTTTCTTTCCTAAATTCAGGCCAGCTCAAAACCTTACCAGCTAAAATTATACAACTGCTAGTCTTAAATATCATTTTTAAAATAAAGACATTAAGTCTTTTGGCAGAATTAATGTATCTCTTCTTTAAAGAATATAAAAATCACTTTTCTATAAGTACCAAGCATATATCTCACATCAGTTGCCCAGTACCTGTTGCTCCTGTTGCTACACAAGATTACAAGCTTCTTTAGAACAGAAGTAAATTTTTAGTCCATTTTGAATCCTGCATTTCATTCAATGCAATATTTTACACATAAATAAACTCAATAAACAGATATTGAACGAACACTTGCATGTTTTAAACTTCATAATGTTAATAATGTGATAATTTATTTCAGAAATTATTTCATAAGGTATATAAAATGTACATTCAAAATTGCCAATTAGAAAGGAATTTCTTAAAATTATGGCTCACTTTAAATTTCAACATTAAAAAGAATAGTTGAAGATAATTAGTGTTACTATTTTACATATGGATATTTATTCTGTCCATTCTATATTTTATTTCATGTTTATTTTATATTTTAACTGATGCGTTTCCCTTCCTCTATAATTTTCATTTAACCTTTTGTTTGTTTGCTTATTTTCATTTAGTATCCATAAGGCATAAAGCTGACTGTTGGAACTTGCCCATTTTAATGCCTTTAACTTCAATTATAATTGCAGCTCTTTTTCTTTTTTTTTTTAATTGCATTTTAGGTTTTGGGGTACATGTAAAGAACATGAAAAATTGTTGCACAGGTACACACGTGGCAGTGTGATTTGCTGCCTTCCTCCCCATCACCTACATCTGGCATTTCTCCCCTTGCTATCTCTCCCCAGCTCCCCACACCCCACCATCCCTCCCCTATTTCCCCCCAACTGACCCCAGTGTGTAGTGCTCCCCTCCCTGTGTCCATGTGTTCTCATTGTTCAACACCCACCTATGAGTGAGAACATGCGGTGTTT
>NW_016107471.1:4510085-4520415 GCF_001604975.1 Cebus imitator | reverse complement strand
CTGGTTTCGGGTGTTTTCATCCTTTTTGCGCTGGTTTCTTCCCATCTTTAAGGATTTATCCACCTGTCGACTTTGTAGTTGCTGGCTTTCAGATTGTGTCTCAAATCTTTCAGATTGACGTTCTGTTTGTTGATGATGAGGATATTTTTGTTTCTTGGTTTTCCTTCTGACAGCCTGGCCCCTCTGCTGTAGGTCTGCTGAGGTTCACTCCAGGCCCTGCTTGCCTGGGGTTCACCTGCAGCAGCATTGCAGCTCTTTTTCAAAAGTTTTTTTTTCTTTTATCATTACTGGTTCTGAATATCCTGCTGCTTCTGAAAAACAAGCTGTAAAAAAACCTGGCAATTCATCAATAATTCAATATTTGTTCTCCTGGGATTTAAATTCTTATTTCTTATACATTAGGTTTCATAAAATTTGGTTCTGAAAAAGAGATAAATAATCTGAAAAATTAATATATCACATTTTACATACTCTGTGTCTAATATTGAATTGTGTGAAATAATTTATTTTAAATGTGTTTTAATAAATATATTAACTTTATTATACTTATAAACGTTTAAATCTCATAATTCCCTGTTGTAATTAAATCTTTAAATTCAGTAAGGCAAATTATGCAGCCTTCAATAAGCTTATAGACTATGCTTGGCTGCCATTTTGACTAAGGTTTTATGTAAACCTTCAGATCTCAGTATATACAATACATTTGATTAGGAAAATAAAAGACAATTTATCTTATTCTTGTTAATTTGAGAATTTAGAAGAAACTTTGGCTAAAGGGGTATGCACACACACACATGATCTTATTCTTATTAACTTACCTAACATTTGGCTACAAAAATATACTTATGATTTTGAATTAGGTGTAATTTAACATGTTTGATACATTATGCGAATATAGTGTGCCTCCACTGAAGATTTCCAAACCCCCTTGACTTTGAAATAAATGTTGACAATCCTGACTATTTTAATATGTATAAGCAAGGAGGTAAGGAAAGCCTAGGTAAATAACTTACAAATTTGAAATATTCATTTAACAAATAATTATTTTGACTCTCTGCTAGGAATTAAATTTGAAATGAAGAGGAAGATAGATTTGGTCTTTCTTTTGGGAGCTTACAATATAAAAAAGAAAGCAGGCAATTAAAACATAATACAGAAGAATGTGTTGCTGTGGTAGCAGAAGTTCTAGTTAGTGTAGGAGCACCTACTTCAGCTAAACAAAATGAGTAACCTGGTGAATAGGCAAAAATTCCCGAAGCACAAGTAGAGAGCATGACTTTTCAGCAGATATCTTAAAAAAAATTACTAAGATTTATTCAGAAACACAGAGCAGGACAGACATATGCAGGAACCAGAGTTTGAATGGCTGTATGAGCCATTTTAAAGACTGGATAATTCTGGGGAAGCCAATTTAACTAGGGTCTTGCATATGTATATTTTCATTTTATGTTAAATTCTTAGTCAGCTTACATTTAAGTAAATTGTGGGGTGCAGTGTGCAGGGATGGGGATGAGGTGTAAAATTTTGGCAAAAATATGATGAAAACTTTTCTTGTGGTTTTTAAAAAAGAAGAAAATAGTTCAAAAGAAGAGCAAGCTTAATGGAAATCCCAAAAAATGAAAGGACAGTGTAGGAAGGGAATCATACTTGTTCCTCTAATTTGGCTCCATATGGCAGGATGAATTGTGCCAAAGACCTGAGAGTGCATGGAGAAGAACTACAATGTGGGAAAGCAGCAGAAAGAGGAAACAACAACAACAACAACAAAACCATAAGGGATGACAAGTTGTTACTCACTGGCAGAGTATGTTGGCCTCTGAGCAGAATGCAGGCGGGAAAAAAAAAAAAAAAAAAAAAAACATGTAAGAATTCCTGTATCTTTCAACCTAAAATGACAGACATATTTGCTGTTATCTGTTCCTCTTGATTCACATTTTGTCTTAATGTATTTGCACAGCTGTTGTTTCTGACCCAAGAGATGATATGTTCAGCCAATTCGTATATGGTTTTGAAGACTTTTTTTTCCCATGGTTGTTATTTGTCAAGCTTTTAAAGTAATAAGTGTAGTTAGAAACACATGTTTTAATTCCTTGTGAGATAATTTCTTAGATAAGTTAATATTGTGTTGGAAAATATTCTAAGATGTATTTAAATAAAACATTTGATGGTCGAAATCTTTAAGCTATTTCAAAATCATTACCATGTATGTTTAAAAAACAATTCATTTTAAAATCGTCAATGTTTTGCTTACAATTTTAAAAATAAATAGCAGAGAAGAATTTTATTCTAACAAACTGATTCAAATGGTGTTTAACAAAACTGGCCCTTTAACTTATTTTATAAAATTGATTATTCAGAATAATGGAGTTTTGGTTTAGTAATGAAATGTTTCTTATGGCTTTCAAGAAGTATTAGAAAGTCTTCATGAGTGGAAGGAGCTTCTTAAAAAAGAGTTTAGGGTCTAGAAAAAAATATACTATCTCAAGGAGGCAAACTTTCTTTAAAAAAATGGCTGTTTTTGTACCCAGGCTTTCCATAAAGCTCTCTCCAGCCACAGTCACATTACATAAAAATTTCTGGTCATACTCAAATTTAATTGAGAAGTTTATGAATTTTAAATAACTCATCGTAGTACAGATTTGAATCTGTATCCAAATTATATCCAAATTAATTAGCTCTTTGAATTTGTACAGGTTGTTTAAAATTTTTAAATTTTATTTTATTCAACTTATAAGAGGGGTTGTTAAAAGCTACTTTAAAGTAAGAAAAATGATTTAAAATGCTAATTTGATGAGTTAAAATATAGAAAACCTTAATCCCTGCTTCTCATACATAGTAAATTATCGAAAATTATATTAATTATTTTGTTATTACAGTGAAAAATTGAATCCTCATGTTCATCTTTTGAACCTGATATTTGGTTGAGAAATCAACCGCATTGTATGAAAAGCACTTGTTCTTTATAACACAGATATTAAAAGGTGAAGATTGTTTCCAAACCCCACACAAAAAAAGAAAAAAAGTGGAAAATATCTGAAAATCTAGCCAAGAAATCTTAATTTTGTTAATGTCTAAAGAAACAATATATCTGTACCCAGATTGAGATCTACATATATATAGATATAGCTATATTATATTTCATAATGTGTTCATTGTTTATTGTTAACACCACCTCTACTGCCATCTAAAAGCCCGTTTAATAGACTCACAGTATCATATGGCTGGGGAGGCCTCACCATCATGGTAGAAGGTGAACTAGGAGCAAAGGGAGGTCTTATGTAGTGGCAGATAAGAGAGCCAGTGCAGGGAGACTGCCCTACATGAAACCAACAGATCTTTTGAGACTCACTATTATGAAGAACAGCAGCATAGGGACAACCACCCCCTGATACAATTATCTCTCACTGGGTTCCTCCAACGACATATGGGGATTATGGGAACTACAATTCAAGATGAGATTTGGTCAGAACACAGTCAAACCATATCAACAAGGTTTTACTTTTCATGAGGGGAAGGGATTTGTCTGTGCCTTTTAGTGCTTGTCTAGTGTACCTGCAACAGTATCTGGCATACAATAACTGCTCAGTAGATATTTTTTGAGTGAGCTACATGTTGTAGAATAGAACATAAGAGCTAGAAGTAGCTCAGTAATTTAAAACTGTTTCCTGTTCCCATTAAAACATTTAAGACAGAATAATTAAAGTTATTGTATTAGACATTGCAAGGTACGCCCAAGCAAAAACTATCGAACCATTTATTTTCATTATTGGTAATAGCTGTATATTTCTTAATTATTAATTTATTTTACTTCACATAAAAATAGAGCATTAAACCAATTTTTAGTCCAATAATATAGAATATTTGAAAACATGTGTAAGAAAGTTATTATGGTTCACATCATAGTAGAAATTCACAGTGCAGGAACGTTTGGAACATTTAGCACTTACCTATAATTTATGTACACATGCCTATTATATCTAAGTAGTTGTTTATGAGCCATGTAGGTAAATACAAATTTGCTTAATATTAGGATTTTGTCAATATTCCTTAAAAAGTCATTGCATGAATTATATTTTTGGATAATTATACTTCCTTTTAAAAATTCCTTCTTATAACATTGATATTTTCTATGCAGTACTAATACTAAGATGTTATGTTTGGCAGCATTCTGCGTTTGACAGTTCTGGTTATATGTTTCGTGTTTTGTCAATATTAAATTAATGGAGACATCAAGCTAGGACCAAAATTCATTTAGGTAACAAGAATGTTGCCAAGGAAATATAAAGGTAGCATTTTTCTATTTGCTATAAAATCAAGGTATTCATGGCAATCATATTATGACACTATTTTGATCAGATATTTACTCTCTTACACAACTATTTGAATGTTGTTCTTATTTCTACCTGTGATGGTTAAAACTGAGTGTCAACTTGATTGGATTGAAGGATACAAAGTATTGATCCTGGGTGTGTCTGTGAGGTTGTTGCCAAAAGAGTTAACATTTTATTCAGTGGGCTGGGAAAGGCAGACCCACCCTTACTCTGGGTGGACACAATATATATAAGCTAGAATTCTGCTAGAATATAAGCAGACAGAATAATGTAAAAAGAGAGACTGGCCTTGCTTTCTAGCCTACGTCTTCCTCCCATGCTGGATGCTTCTTGCCCTCAAACATCAGACTCCTAGTTCTTCAGTTCTAAAACTCAGACTGGCTCTCCTTGCTCCTCAGCCTGCAGGGGGCCTATTATGGAGCCTTGGGATCCTGTGAGTTAATGTTTAATGAACTCACACACACACACACACACACACACACACACACACACACACACATATAATATACATGTATACATAAGTTTGTAATAATGCAACATGATCTTTGTGAGGAAGCCCAATTTTTATAATAACAGAATTTTGTTGTTTCTGTCAGGCACTTACTACCAAGCCAGAAGTTCTCTCTTACCAGCTGTGAGCATTTAGGCAAGTATTCCTTGAAATTTTCTGGAACCAAGAAGGATAATAATTTCTGAAGACTATATACTCTCCACAGAATGTTGATCTTTTATTCATATTCTATAAATCCTCCCTCGTTTTCTGTTCTTCTTGTTAGTCATTAAAGACTTACATTTGTGTGTGTGTGTGTGTGTGTGTGTGTATTCTTTCAAGTCTTTTCTGTGCAAATAACCACAGTGTCTCCTCCCTCTTAATCATACCATATTGCTTTACATTTGACTTCCCCAGACCTGGTGTCCAGTTTCTCTGGTACACAGTTTCTTATAAGCTAAACATACTCTTGCCATATGACCTAGCAATTGCACTCCTTAACATTTACCCAAAGGAGTTGAAAATCCATGTCCACACAGAAACGTACATATGAATATTTACACCAACTTTATTCCTAATTGCCCCAAATAGAATCAACTTTAAGAGATGAATGGATAAACAATTTAGTACATCCATGCTACAGAATATTATTATGTGAGAAAGAGGAAGTTTGCTATTAAGCCACAACAAGATGCGGAAGAGATTACTTTCTTAAATGTATATTGCTAAGTAAAAGAGTCAGCGTGAAAAATTTAAACTCTATGATTTCACCTCCATGGCATTCTGGGAAAGCCAAAACTATAGTGTAAGTAAAAAGATCAGTGGTGACAAGCATTGAGTAGGGCAGAGGCAAGGGATGAATATGTGGAACACAGGGCACTTTTAAGGCAGTGAAATTATTCTGTATGCTATTGTAATGAAGGATAGATGCCATCATGCATATATCAAAATCCATAGAATTGTACAATCCCAAAAGTGAACCTTGATATGTATATGGTCTTTAATTAATAATGTGTAAATGTTGGTCCATCAATTGTACTAAATATGCCACACTCATAAAATATGTTAATAATAGAAGAAACTACATGTGGTAGGAGAGACAGATATAGAAGCACTTACTACTATTTGTGTAATATTTCTGTAAACCTAAAATTAAAATAAAGTTTTTAAAAATAGACTATTTTACAAATGAATCTTATATGATATGTTGAATATTGACTTTAATAAGTGAAATAAATGACTTTATATATACATATATATATTTATTTAATTTGCAATACACTTAGAATTACTGTACACATTGATATTTCATAAATTTTTAGGTTACATTTGCTAATCTACAAATTACATTTGCTAATTTACAAATTCATCAGATTTTAGTAAATGAGAAATGTCTTACCTTAAGGTGGTTGTTTTGGATTTCAGTCACTTTTACAATAAGTACTAATGAACTATCTGTAGAAACTATAATGAGAAAGATAAATACATTTTAAAAATATTTTGTATATCCTTAACGTGGAGGATCATTAATTTAAGGGGATTTCAAATGCTATACTACATATATGTATATACATACATACGTACATACAAACAGACACTTTTAGAAATACTGACATAATAAAACATGCAAAGAATACAAATAATATTGTTTTGGAAGTTGGAAACAAAAATCTCAGGTTTTGAGTCAAATGTTCTACTTATAAGTAGCTGTTTTTACATTGAAAACAACTTATCTTCAGACCTAATTTCCTAATTTGCAAAATGAGAATATTTTCCTATATGATCTGCAATTATCTTTCTGGCTATAAATTTTGTGTGTGTGCATGTGTGTGTGTGTGTGTGTTCATAACATAGTAATACTGGCTTAGATAGGTATTATTTATAATCACTGTTAATGAAATAATGCTAATTTTCCACTCTTCAAGGTGCTGAGTAATCCAAAGAAATATTGTTAGAGTGAGATGAAATTCTACTTATTTATTTTTTGATGTGTCTTTTTTGAGAGTTCAGTAAGAAGTTATTGTTGGAGATTTTGGCAAAAAAGATTTCTCATTAGTTTTATATACAGTATGTTTATGGTGACTTTAAATAATGAGACCGTTGGTTTACATCTTCCTATCTATGGAGAAAACACTATAAGTGCTCTGAAGTAAGCATTAACAGTTGTCCTTGACTCTAAAACTTGACCTAGTGAAGAGTCTACTTATTTATTGACATAACACATTGAAGTGTCTTGCCTCCATTATTTAAGAAGATAAAATGCTTCCCTTTAATTTTCAATAAAAAAAAAAATCATGTTTTGATGGAAAATGCACATGCAATTGGCCCTTTCACATATTTTAAAGTTTAAGTTCTTGAAAAATAAACACGAGCATACATAAAGATTTTGATATGATGCAGCATTTAAAATCCAAGACATCTGGACTTCTGCATGGGTTATTAATCTTTCTCTCCACTGTTAGTGCTCCTTTATCCTGTAAGTATACATAAGTTCCTTCTTTTGGTAGTATAGTTAAATCATTTATTATATATCCACATATGAGCATTTGAGTTTCTCACTCGACTTCTGCCCTCCCATTGTTATTTCTCCTCTTCTTTCATTTCAGCCTATTTCAACCAATACATCCCAGGCTGCAGGAGCCCAGCTTAAAGGGTGCATCACATCACTGCTCTCTTGGCAGCACTCCAACCACTTTTTGCTCCACACTCTTCTTACCACTCTCATTCCACTGTCTCTTATTCTTTGATCAATTCTACAATTGTACTCCCTGGTCCAGGAATCTGAGTTACTGAAACTTGCTGAAGACAAATAATAAATAAATAAATAGGCATTGGAAATATTTATGAACATATAATCTCCAATCACATGTGCTCTTATTAAATTTACCAATCCATTTACTTGTTCTTAATCATTTTATACTTAAGTATCACTGAAGATCACTTAATCACTCACATTTGTTTTCTTCTTTTGGTGCTCATGTCCAATGCTCTAGCTCTCTGGATGTCAGACACACACACACACACACACACACACACACACACACACACACAAGTAAAAATAAAATTTTGTCACTGAGTATGACTACATAACACTTGAGGAATCTTCCTACCACAACTCTCACTGAAAATCAGTTTGTGTTTGCTTTAATTGCATAAATGATTTGATTTCATGGATAGGGACGTCAACATCCTGTAAGGCACAACTTAACTTTTCAGATAATTTTGTTCGTTAGAATGTTCCTTCTCCTAATGAAATGAAATCTAAATTAATATACTTATGTGATTGTATTTAAATAATGTGAAGTTGAATATTTTTGCTTTACTTATTTTCAAACTTTTGAGAATAAACATTACTTCAAATATTTTACTGTGTTCACAAAACTTTTTGTTTTTTTGTTTTTAATTTTTGTTTCATTATTAGGTGTTTTGAGACATTATTTTTTCCAAAAGTAAAAGTAAGAGATTTCAGAAGGCAAAACCAACAAACCAACAAAGACAAGCTTTCTTAAGCTCAAAATGTACTCAAATCTGAGCTTTGTATCAATTCAAAAATAAATGATAATTCTATAAATATTAAGAGTTTAATTATATTTTAGTTCATTAAAATAATAGGTTTGTTACTGTAATTTATTAATAAAATCATTCTTCCAATGCGTTATTTTTACATTAAAGATACACCTACAGAAAAATTGTAAATTAATTTCTCAAAGAACATATAAAAATTTATATTCATTGGCAAGAGAACATATCCTTTTTTAAACTGTATTAGCCCTCTACTTGCTAAGGCTTTAAAAAGTAGCCTATTAATTATTTTTCAATTACGAGTGGTATACAATCTGTAACAACCTGCCCAGATATGTAGAAGATTTCTCTCAGGTGGTAATGGCAACCACAGAAAGGAACTTTGTGATATGATTAAAATATATGTTAGTCTTTGTTCTAAGTCAAAATGAATATTTTCGCAGAATACATTGCTGCATAATAGAAAAACTATATAGTGTAAGATAATTGAAGACTAGAATAATTGGAGAAAAATAATAACTCAAGCTCTTCATCCTAAAAGTAGTGACTGAGCATGGATTGATGGAGGAAATGAAGGTATTGTACACTGTGAGAGATGGAATAACATAAGCATATATATAGATAAACAGTATGGGAAATAGTTTTGATAAGACTGTTCCAGTTAAAAGGCTAGTGCTCCTAATTCGGGAATAAGACAATTATAAAATTGTATAATTACTAGTATTTGTGTAATGCTTTTGTTTTCAAAACAATTACTATTATATTTATCACAACTGATTTTCAAAATGACCTTATTTGGTAATCATACTAAGCATTGCTATAATCCCTACAAAATATGTATAAGAGAGATTATGAAACTTACCAGCAAATCCATTGTACTCTGTTTATAACATACTTAAATAACTAAAATAAGTATGCGAAGTTTGGACTTTTGAAACACTGAGATACTATGGTATGAGAAAGATACACATGTTTTGAACCAAATCACAATATTACAATGGAAAGAGTGCATTATTGGAATTTCAAAATAGTTTGATTGCATCCACAATTCAACATGGCTGAAATATAACCCTGCTTCTTAGAGATATGAAATATAATGTCTTCCATTAAAAAGAATAGTCCTGAAATTCTTCTCAAAAACTTTTATAGATTTAAAGTAAGTTATGATAGGATTATTTTTTCTCTATTTTATTTTTGTTCATAAAAGTGAGAGTTGTGATTTTAAGTTTATATTTACCTGTTAAAACAAGAAGAAAGAAGTTCAGTCATAATAATATATATTTTTCTGAAAAAAAAGTGACCAAAGAATTAATGTTGTAATGACCCATACAACAGACATTATAAAGGGATATTTGGAAGCCCTTCTGTGATTATCTACAACCTTAATTAGATTTTTAAACTGAATCTGAGTCATCTGTTACTGACAGTTTGAAAAATGTTACAAATGTGTCTCTTACTCTCATATAAGAAAATGCAAATATATTTGTGCAATGCCTATTTAATGCTATATAATTTTGAATATAATACAAGGAAAATTAGAGCTATAAACTGTATTACATCTCTCCAAAATTTACATGTTGAAGTCTTATCTTACTCCCGATGTGATAATGTTATTTAGAAGTGAGGCCTTTAAGAGATAATTAGATTTAGATGTGGTCATAATGGTGAAGACCTCATAGTGGGACTAGTGCCCTTAAAAGAACTGGAAGAGATGGCTGGGTATGGTGGTTCATGCCTGTAATTTCAGCACTTTGAGAGGCCATGGCAGAAGAATGACCTGAGGTCAGGAGTTCAAGACTGGCCAACATAGTGAAACCTCATCTCTACTAAAAATACAAAAAAAGTAGCTGGGCATGGTGGTGGTTGCCTGTAATCCCAGCTACTTGGGAGGCTGAGGAATGAGAATTGCTTGAAGCTGGGAGGTGGAGGTTGAAGTGAGCTGAGCTCACTCCATTGTACTCCAGCCCAGGCCACAAGAGTGAAACTC
>NW_016107471.1:4448812-4509025 GCF_001604975.1 Cebus imitator | reverse complement strand
TTTTTTTTTTTTTTGTAAATTAGTTTAAGTTTTCTGTAGATTCTGGATATTAGCCCTTTGTCAGATGGGTAGATTGCAAATATTTTTCCCCATTCTGTTGTTTGCTGGTTCATTCTATTGATAGTTTCTTTGGCTAAGCAGAAGCTCTAAAGTTTAATTAGATTTCATTTGTCTGTTTTGGATTTTGTTGCCATTGCTTTTGGTGTTTTAATCATAAAGTCCTTGCCCATGCCTATGTCCTGAATGGTATTGCCTAAGTCTTCTTCTAGAGTTTTGATGGTATTAGGCCTCATGCTTAAATCTTTAATCCGTCTAGAGTTAATTTTTGTATAAAGTGTAAGGAAGGGATCCAGTTTCAGCTTACTGAATATGGCTAGCCAGTTTTCTCAACACCATTTATTGAACAGGGAATTCTTTCCCCATTGCTTGTTTTTGTCAGGTTTTTCAAAGATCAGATGGTTGTAGTTGTGTGACGTTCTTTCTCAGACATCTGTTCTGTTACATTGGTCTATTTCTCTGTTTTGGTATCAGTACCACAGTACCATGCTGTTTTGATTACAGTAGCCTTGTAATATAGTTTGAAGTCAGGTAGCATGATGCCTCCAGCTTTTTTTTTTTTTCTTTTGCTCAGGATTGCCTTGTCTATGCAGTCTATTTTTTGGTATCATATGAAGTTAAGGGTGCTTTTTTTCCAATTCTGTGAAGAAAGTCGTTGGTAGTTTGATGAGGATAGCATTGAATCTATAAATAAAGAGAGAAGATTCAAATAGATGCAATAAAAATGATAAAGGGGATATCACCACTGAGTCCACAGAAATGCAAACTACCATCAGAGATTACCTCAAACAACTCTATGCAAATAAACCAGTAAATCTGGAAGAAATGAATAAATTCCTGGACACTTACACCCTCCCAAGACTAGACCAGGAAGAAGATAAATTCCTGAATAGACCAACAACAAGGTCTGAAGTTGAGGCAGCAATTAATAGCTTACCAACCAAAAAAGTACAGGTCTGGATGGGTTTACAGCCGAATTCTACCAGACATACAAAGAGGAGCTGGTACCATTCTTTCTGAAACTATTTCAAACAATACAAAAAGAGGGAATCCTCCCTAACTCATTTTATGAGACCAACATCATCCTGATACCAAAACCTGGCAGAGATGTGACCAAAGAGAAAATTTCAGGCCAATATTCTTGATGAACATTGACGCAAAAATCTTCAATAAAATACTGGCAAACCAAATCCAACAGCACATCAAAAAGCTTATCCATTACAATCAAGTTAGCTTCATCCCAGGGATGCAAGATTGGTTCAACATCAACAAATCTATAAACATAATCCATCATAAAAAAAGAACCAAAGACAAAAAACAAATGATTATCTCAATAGATGCAGAGAAGGCCTTTGACAAAATTCAACAGCTCTTTATGATAAAAACTCTGAATAAACTACGTATCAATGGATCATATCTCAAAATAACAAGAGCTAATTATGACAAACTCACAGCCAATAGCATACTGGATGGGCAAAAGCTGAAAGCATTCTCTTTGAAAACTGTCACTAGACAAGGATGCCCTCTCTCACCACTCTTAATCAACAAAGTATTGGAAGTTCTGGCTAGGGCCATCAGGCAAGAGAAAGAAATAAAGAGTATTCGAATAGGAAGAGAGGGCATCAAATTGTCCCTGTTTATATATGACATGATTGTATATTTAGAAAACCCCATCGTCTCAGCCCAAAATCTCCTTAAGCTGATAAGCAACTTCAGCCAAGCCACAGGATACAAAATCAATGTGCAAAAATTACAAGCATTGCTATACACCAATAACAGACTAACAGAGAGCCAAATCATGAGTGAATTTCCATTCACAGTTGCTACAAAGAGAATAAAATATCTAGGAATACAACTAACAAGGGATGTGAAGGACCTCTTCAAGGAAAACTACAAACCACTGCTCAAGGAAATAAGAGAGGAACAAACAGATCGAAAACATTCTATGCTCATGGTTAGGAAGAATCAATTTTGATCTACTGTATTTCATTAGAGAAATCTGAATTGACTAATATTGTCAGCCAAAGAAAGCAGAATGAAATTGTTTTCATGAAGATCAAAATGGTAGCTGTGAAAAATGACATTTTAAATATCACAGTATACTTGCCCATGTGAGTAACATAAAATGATACTAGACAATGTTATTATAATTGTTCACTACTAATATGTGGATTTAGTGAATACATTGTTTCAAGTTTTAAACAATTTAGGTTATTTACTGATATCTATTTTCTTCGCAGGGAAATGGTACTTAAAAATAAGAACTCTATGAAGAGATTTTTATAAATGATGCAAGAATTTCAAGTAAGTTCTTGAATACCACTATTTGATCATTGTTTAATGTTTTACTTTCTCTTTATTGAGTATAATGTATAATATTAGATAGTTTATGTCATTCTAAGAAATAAGCTAGCTTGTAGGAAATATGAGTGCAGTTATCTATCTGACTATAATCACAGTTTTTGGCAATATTCTCATGACTAATGTAGTAAATAACAGCTTACTTACCTGGAAGAGTTTTTTATTTTTAATTTTGTTTGAAAACTGAACAAATTTTATGCTCTTCTTTGTATCACATTTACTTTTATTAAATAAATGCTACAATTGTATGGTTTCTATTCTTTAGAAAAACATTCCTCAACCTATGAATTCCAGTTATGCTCCAGCAAAACCCTACTAAAGAACTTTCACCATGGAAACAACTATAAAACCTTCATATATTAGGAAACAACCTGAAGACATTAGATATTATTAGAAGCAGGCAGATACTGAAGAATAGTATATGCTCAGAGGAGAAAAGCAATATTAAAGTTATCTCCTCATTTCTGTGGCTTTTAGCCTGGAACTAATTTCGTGTTCAGTGTTAGAGCATCACTGGTGGAGAAAACTATAATCTTTCTAAATTGGTGGAAACAGAAGACTGTTGGCAAAGACCATTATAACAATAAATGTGGGAAACTTAAAAAGAAAAGAGGCAGATAAAAGATGCCCAAATTATGTTCTCCTACATTTTTCACTGTTGTCTGAGCCATGCATACATAGAACAGACTCAGAGTAGTTCACTCAGAGGCAAAAATTCTGAATGATCACTGAAGCTGCCTTTTGTGAAAATAGTTGATAGTTTATACATAAGCAAGAAAATCATCTGCTAAAGTAAAAGAAACAAGTTCATCAGAGAAATATGTGAACCCAAATCATTATAGCTTAATATTCATAATGTCCAAAACACAATCTAACACTATGTGACACACAGAGAATGATGACAATGGCATGCATTTCCAAGAGAAAAGAAAAAAAAAAAAAAGTCTGAATAAGGATAAGCACCATATTCAAACTATCAGATAAAAGTTTTAAACTAACTATTATTACTGTACTCAATGATGTCATATCAAATAGACTTACTAAATGAAAGAAAAATATAAACACTCAGGAGAAATAAAAGTGATAAAAAAGAACAAGATGGAAATTCTAGATATTATATAACGTATGAAAGAAAATCACCCTTGAGTCCTAACAACCAATAAAAGTTGACAATTACTTTGTATGTGAGGTAGAAAATAGATTAATAGAAATTATTCAGGGTAGATAACAGGGAGAAAACAGTCTCATCAACTTTTAATGTAATATCAAATAGATGCATGTGTAATTGAAATTTTAAAAGAATAGTAGAAAGAGATGAAGGCAAACAATTTTAGAAAATAATAGATAAAATATTCCTAAACTATAAGAAAGTTATAACTTTACGGATACAAGAAATTCAGCAAATAGCAATTAGAATAAACACAGGGGAAAAACACTTCGAGAAATTCCCAAATGGTCATAAACTAAAAATTAAAAGTATCTCTCAAAAGCAGCTAAAGAAAAATCTGACATATTGAGGGACTATGTTAATTTATCTTCCCAGGTCCACAAGGGGTTTGGTTTCAAGGGCAAGAACTTCCCAGCACCATGCCTCTATCCACCTCCCCATCTGGGAACGTAGATTTCTTTGTCTAACTTTCCTGCCTGGGCTAGGTAAAATTCCAGGAGTGCTTCTTTGTTTAAAGAGGCTGCCAAAAGCCCTAAAAGGGGGGCTCTGTTGTGGGCCCAAGCAACCAATATGGGATCAGAGTCAAAGATCAATCACTCCAGAGGAAGTCTGAAAAAACTCCTCTCATTGGACAAGAATGTAAGTGGGGTGGGAATAACTTCAAAGTTAAAACTCCACTGCACCTAACCTGTGTGGATTTCCCTCTCTGGAATCCCCTCCCACAAGAGCATGGGAGTTCTCTCTACCTCTCTCTTTCTCTCTCCCTCTCTCTCTCTCTCTGTCTCTCTCTCTCTGCCTAAGTCACTCTCTGCAAAACTCTTTGGGTCTGTGATATTTACAGGAATGGTAAGCCCACCACACCTCCAGGGCCTCTTCCCCCATTCCTGGAGCAGGGGAGGCCAAGAACCTGGGACACCAGGTTACAATATTTTATACAGAGGAACAACCATTCAATCAATGGCTGATTTGTCATCAGAAACTACAGAGCCCTAGAGAGAGTGAACAAATATCTTTAATGTGATAAAATTAAGGATATCTTTAATGTGATAAAATTATCAACCCAGAATTTTATGTCCACCAAAAATAAAGATTTTCATAGAAAGCTAAATGTGGGAATTTTTCTTAATCATACCAGCACTAAATAAATATTTAAGGAAACTCTTTAGGATAAAAGAGTGAAGACTGTTATAGATCCACAAGAAATAATGAAAGGTAGCAACATAGTAAATATCCAGGGCAAATAAAAATAATGCTTTTTTTCCTGTGCTTTTTCCCATAATTTGTTTTATAAATTATATAAGTATTTAAAATATAAAATTACATTCAAATAAGTTATAAAATGCAAGAAAGGATAAGCAGGACAAGCAAAGGAAGAAAGCAAGAGAGACAAGTAGAAATCAAATAATAAAATTTTGATCCAAACTCAACAATAACAACAATCATAGTAGTTAATGGACTATTCAGGTTAATTAAAAGGCACTGATTATCAGAATAAATTAGAATAATATCTAGCACATAAACAACAACCAGATATATCTTTTCTAAGAGAAGCAGACTTTAAATGTAAAGTCATATGTAGGCTGAAAGTAAATAATATTATTACATAAGAGGGTTGTAGTGGCTATATGTCACATGCAGTAGTTTATTAGCCAAAGTATTAACAAAAATAATAAAAGTGTTAATACATAAAAAATAAAAATTTTAATAAATTATGTACATAACACAATCTAAAAACAAAGCAAAAATTAACAATTACCTCAGTAAGTAATGCAATAATTGTGGACTTTAACAATCTTCCTCTCAGTAATTTTCACGTCATCTGTATAAATGAATCATATGAGAGCTTTGCAAAACTGATACCAAATTAATTTCACATTTATTGGAAACTAACTAGATGCAACAGGTGGTGCACATTTTGCTACTATCAAGGTAGACAATATATTACATCATGAAGCAAATTTCAATAAATCAGAAAATAAAGTATATTATCTGACAAAAATGAAACTAAATTAGAAATAACAAGACTGTCAGTAAAAGTCACATTTTAGAAATTAACATTTTATTGCAACACAATTTATAGATCAAATTACTTAATGACAAAGAAAAATATGTTTTAAGGTGTATACTGAATATAAAACCTAACAAAGTGTATACTGAATACAAAACATTAAATATTAAGTATTTAGGTGTATACTGATTGTAAAACCTATCAGTTCTCACATTAAAGTCTCTGGTTTTGAATGGCTACATTAGAAAGAAAAAGAAAAAATACCTAAAATCTATAAACTATTCACTTTAAGAAATGAATAAAGTAATAGCACACAAACCCAAAATAATGGAAAAAATAATATAAGAGCGAATGCCAGCGAAATAGAAAATAGACAATTGAAACTTTAAAGTTAATTAAATTGATAAACCTGTAACATGGCTATTCATAACAATTGAAGAAAAATATACATAACCTGAAAATCAGAAATAAAAAAGGGAATATCAATGCCTATTTGATAAATATTTTAATGATAATAAAATATTATGATACAATTAGGACAATACATTTTACAAATTAAAAGGACAAATATATAAAATTCACAAATACTATTGACCCAAGAAGTTGTCACTCTTCCCTCACAATAAGTCAGGAAGCTGAACAAACTGATAATTAAAAATTTTCTTGGATCCAAGAAAAAATTGGAATTTAATGCCAATTTGGCACCTAAAATCTATAGAGACATGCAAACACACACACACACACACACACACACACACACACACACACACACAAACTGATAAGATTATCTTACTTTGAGCAAAAGCAGCTGAGTCCACACACTAATAAAATACTTTAAGTGACAGTTTTGATGAACCGCTGGATACTGAGTGTGAGAGTGACAGCATGAGATTGAGAAACTTCTGGGGACCACAGTATTAGGGAGTCCTCTACATTTTTGTGGATTTAAACTCCTTGAACCCAAGCAGGTCTTTATAATGAAGAACCAGGAAAAATACTCTTGTGTTCCTGGTAAAGAAATGAGAAATACAAACATTCTGAAATAGGTTTAGAACATTCTCCATAATGAAAGCTTTATAAGAGGTTTACCCATTTAAAGTTGGATTTATCAGTCCAACTCCAGCATCTCTAGCCTTCCTGCTTGACCAAACAGAGGGACTGAAAAACACTTGCTAACGTTACAGACCAGGTACATAGGCCCACAAAAAGACTGAGATTTAATTATAAGACGACAAATCACTTACCTTACCCACATCTCATCTACACATTTTAACACACTTTCAGGATAATTGTGGATTATAGCTGGAAGAACTACAAGATACAGAGTCCTTCTAAGGAGGAAAGATAATATATGAGACAAAAGCAAGAATATTAAATCAAGGCATCTGGCACCTACATGCATGGAAAATATGAAGCAAACGTTAAAATAAGAAACAAATTCCAAATTCTAACCAGATTAACAGATCACTTCACACTAAAGTCTTATTTAACTTAGGTCTTGTTACATAGCATACCCAGGTTTCAATGTACAATTTCAAGGCATAAAGGACAAATAAATAAATAAATAAATAAGATAATACATGCACAGTCTGAAGACATAAAGTTAATATTAGAAGTAGACATTCAGGTATAATAAAGATATTAAAATTATCAGACAGAAAATGTAATATAATTAAATTAATAAAAGAGGGTTTCTAGTGGAACAATATGCAATAATAGATGGATAATATAGCAGAGAGATGGAATTTCTAAGAAATAACCAAAAGAAAGTGCTAAATATCAAAAATACTAACAGAAAAGAATATTAATAAATATAAAATTATATCTAGTCAAAAGAGAGTGATAAAATAAAAACAGAAAAGATTAATGGATATATAATTACATCTAAAAATAAATAATGAATTCTAACATTTATAGAATTGTAAAGTAACTGTAATCGACACCATATTGTATGTTTTCAAATAGCTAGAAAACTGAATTTTAAATGCTCTCAAACCAATGAAATAATAGACATTTGAGATGATGAATTTGCTATTACCCTGATTTGATTATTACATTTAAAATTTGTATCAAAATAATACATTGTACCTTAAAAATATATGCAATTATGACATGCCAATTAAAATAGTAATAGAAGCACCAAAAAACTAGAGTTAGAAACAAGGAATATTTGATGTGCTCAACTAGCCAGGACTAGCCAGGAATGAATCACTGAGCTACAAGATATTTTAATAAATACTAAATTGAAATGCAAAAAAAGATACAGAAGTCAATGAAGAAGATAAAAGAAGAGAAGAAAGAAAAGAAGGAGGAAGGGAGAAAGGAAAATAAATAGATCAGCACATACAAAACAGTGGGCAATTTCAAAATGTGTAACTTACACATAATGATAATATTTTGAGGAAAGAAAAGACTGTTTCTCAGAAAAAAGTATTTAAAAAATAATAGCTGAAAATTTTCCAAAATTAATACCAGATCCCAACCATACATAGATGAAGAAATCTCAGAGAACGCTGAATAAGCTAAATATAAAAAATTTACCCAGAATAACAGCATATAAAAATACAGAAAATCAAAGACAAAGTGAATACCCTTCTGCACGGCAAAAGAAACATTCATTAGAGTGAATCGGCAACCAACAGAATGGGAAAAAATTTTTGCAGTTTACCCATCTGACAAAGGGCTGATATACAGAATTTACAAAGAACTAAAACAGATTTACAAGAGAAAAACAAGCCCATTCAAAAGTGGGCAAAGGATATGAACAGATACTTTACAAAGGAAGACATACTCAACAAACATATGAAAAAATTCTCATCATCACTGGTCATCAGAGAAATGCAAATCAAAACTACACTGAGATATCATCTCATGCCAGTTAGAATGGCGATCATTAAAAAATCTAGAGACAGCAGATGCTGGAGAGGATGTGGAGAAATAGGAAAACTTTTACACTGTTGGTGGGAGTGTAAATTAGTTCAACCATTGTGGAAGACAGTGTGGCAATTCCTCAAGGATCTAGAAACAGAAATTCCATTTGACCCAGCAATCCCATTACTGGATACATATCCAAAGGATTATAAATTGTTCTACTGTAAGGACACGTGCACACGAATGTTCATTACAGCACTGTTTACAATAGCAAAGACCTGGAACCAACCCAAATGCCCATCAATGATAGACTGGATAGGGAAAATGTGGCACATATACACCATGGAATATTATGCAGCCATCAAAAAAGATGAGTTTGGGTCCTTTGTAGGGACATGGATGAACCTGGAAACCATCATTCTCAGCAAACTGACAGAAGAGCAGAAGATCAAACACCGCATGTTCTCACTCATAGGCGGGTGTTGAACAATGAGAACACATGGACACAGGGAGGGGAGCGCTACACACTGGGGTCAGTTGGGGCGAAATAGGGGAGGGTCGGTGGTGGGTGGGGAGTTGGGGAGAGATAGCATGGGGAGAAATGCCAGATATAGGTGATGGGGAAGAAGGCAGCAAATCACACTGCCACGTGTGAACCTATGCAACAGTTTTGCATGTTCTTCACATGTACCCCAAAACCTAAAATGCAATAAGATAAATTTAAAGAAAAAAGAAAAAAAAGTGAGCAAATAATAAAACCAGACACTTTACAAAAGAAGACATACATGTGGCCAAGAAGTTTATGAAAAAGAGTTTAATATCACTGATCACTAGAGAAATGCAAATCAAAATCAGTGACATATCATCTCACACCGGTCAGAATGGCTATTTTTAATAAATTTAAAAATGACATATGTTGGTGAGGTTGTGCAGAAAAAGAAACCCGCATGCACTGTTGTGAGAATGTAAATAGTTCAACTATTGTGGGAGACAGGGTGGAGATTTCTCAAACCTAAAGACAGAAATATCATTCAATTCAGCAATCTCATTACTGAGTACATACCCAGGGAAATATACATTATTTTACTATTATGATACATGCATGTGTATGTGTATTGCAATGCTGTACACTGTTATAGTTGAAGATTTAATATACTTATTTCATAAATTGATAGATCCTACACACAGAAAATCAGACAGGAAAGATATAGCTGACGAATAGCATCGTCAGTCAACTTAGCCTAATTGACAACTACAGAATAACCCATTCATCAACAGATGTATATATATTATTCTTGGACTCACAAAAACATTCACTAAAATATACCATATTTTAGGTCATAAAAACACACTTTAATAAATTTAAAATAAAGTGTGTTCTAATACCACAAAATATTTAAACCAGAACAAATAACAAATGGTAGCTAGAAAATACTAAACATAGAGATTAAACAATATACACCTTAATAACACATAAGTCAAAAAATAGCCTCTAGAAAGAAAAAAAAAAGATTAAATAAATAAAAGTGAAAATGCAACTAATCAGTTAAATGCAATTCAAACAGTGCATAGATGGACATTTAAACATTAAATATAAATGATAGAATAGAAGAAAGATATAAAATAATTACTTTGTCTTGCACATTAAAAAACTAAAGAAGAGTAATTTAAGCCTAAAATAAGCAGAAAAAATATGTGTATATATGTGTGCATACTTTACATATACATATACATACACAAATACATATACATACCATGGAATACTACTCAGCCATATGAAAGAACAAAATGATGTCATTTGCAGCAACTTGGGTGAAATTAAAGGTGATTATTAAAAGTGAAGTGACTCAGGAATGGAAAGCCAAAGACCTCATGTTCTCACTTATAAGTGGGATCTAAGCTATGGGTAGGCAACGGCATATACAGTGGTGTAATGAGTATCAGAGATTCAGAAAGGAAGATGGTTGAAGGAGGGTGACGGATGAAAAATTACCACTGGATACAGCGTTCACTATCTGAGTGATGTGTACTCTAAAATCCCAGACTTCATCATTATATAGTTCATCCATGTAACCAAAAAACACTTGTATCCCTAAAGCTATTAAAAAAAAAAAAATTGGCAAAGCCTAACTGACAGCACCTCAGCTAGCTGAGTGATCAAAGTCAACATTACAGTCATAAATAATATCAATAGTGTATGTCATTATTATGAGGTGATAAAAGTGGTACTTTACCTCTGTGATCTTCTTCCCTAAATCTCAAATCTCTAATATACTTATGAGAAAAAGGCAGACAAATTATGATAGATTGACCTCTTATGAATTCCTTAAATTGCCAATGTCATCAAATATATAAAAAGTAAGAAAACTCATAGGCAAGAGGTGCTTAAGGAGAAAGGAAAACTAAAAGTAATATGATATACTGCATGAGTTATCCTGAATGGCAATATGGAACAGAAAACAAACATTAGGTAAAAATTAAGAAGATTTCAATAAGTTATACACTTTATTTAAAACAACTGCATTAATATTGGTTCATTAAATGTAGCAAATATACTAATTAATATAAGGTATTATATTATAGGGAAACCTACTGTGGGATGTAAGACAGGTGATTATACTATCTCTTCAGTTTTTCTGTATATGTGACTGTTGTAAAAATTAAGTACTTTGAAAAAATATTTATATATAAAATATCCAAACATGCATATTATATCATAAAGGAGGAAAACAAGTTCCTGAATTTAATTCAAACCAAAAGAAATTGTCATAACTTTTATGTTGGGAGAATCTATAGCCACACACAAAAAAATTTAAATTAATCCAGATAACTTTAAAAAATTTTATATTTTCTAATAATTGTAGTTTTACATAAAAGTTATGAAAATTGCACAGAGTTCCATATATTTTTAAATTAGTTTCCCCTCATATTTACATCCTAAATGTATAATAAATTTTACTTATGCATTTTTTTGAGATGGAGTTTCACTCTTGCCACCCAGGCTGGAGTGCAATCAATTCTCTTGTCTCAGCTACCTGAATAGCTGGTTTTACAAGCACCCAACACCACACCTGGCTAAATTTTGTATTTTTAGTAGAGATAGCTTCATCATGTTGTCAGGCTGGTCTCGAATTTCTGACTTCAGATGATCCATCCACCTCGTCCTCCCAAAGTGCTGGGATTACAGGTGTTAGCCACTGTGCCCGGCCCTAAAAGTACAATAAATTAACAAAGAATTTTTCATAAGTATTATTGTTTTAACTCTACTAGAAACTTTTTTCTGAGTTTCCCTGGTTTTCCTCCATATATTTTTTCTATTCAAAGATACAATCTGGGATTTACTTTTTAATTTTGATGTCTCCTAGTCTGTTCCAAAATCCTTCAAGACAGTTCCTCAGTCTTTCCTTGTGTCTCATGACAATGGTATTTTTAAGAGTATTTACCAAGTCATTTTTTAAAACATATTTCAATATGGTTTGGTCTAATAGTAATTTTTTTGCAACAGTATCAGGTAAATAACATAATCGTTCCAGTGTGTCATATCAGAGTCTAACACATCTATACGTCACACTGCTGATGCTTCTAATCTCAATTGCTTGGTTGAGGTAGTGTCTGCCTTGTTTCTCCAACTTTAAAGTCACTCTTTTTTTTTCTTTGTAATATATATGTTAGAGGAGGTTTTTAGAGATTATTGAAGTATCTTTTGTCTCTTAAACATTTGCTCACTAATTTTATCATCCATCAATGGATCTTACCTGTGACAATGATGTTCTAACAATGATTTCTAATATTTAATTTTTTTCTCATTTTGTCTACATTAGTTGGAATTCACCTGTAAATAAAGATTGAGCATTCAATTATTGATTTATAACAATATAGACACCAATTTACTTATTTTATTGTATATGCTATAATACTCTACTATCTTTATTCATTTTGTTGCTTAAGTCCTCCATCTCTATCAGGTTGGCTCCTATATCCCACTGACATGCTCCCATTCTTATTCTTTCTAATATTTATGTTCTGGCTCCACAAGATGCTCCAACCTTATCCTTTATTTCCCTACACAAGCCCTAGAACCAAATTCTCCAGTGGCTCCTGTTTCTAACCTTACCAGTGTAAACAAAAGCCAGTGGAAGTTTACATAGCAGCTAGACTGAGCCTGTGGCAGCTCAGCAGCTCCTCTGCAGGCAGACTGACTAGACTCCGTTCTTGCTGGATGGGGCATCTCTCAAAAAAATACAGCAGCATGTCAGGGACTTATAAATAAAACCTTACTTTCCCAGGACAGAGCCCCTGGGAAAAGGGGAAATTGTGAGTTCTGCTGCAGCAGACCTAAATATACATGCCCAGCAGTTCTAAAGGGAGCAACAGAGCTCCCAGCACAGCACTTGAGCTCCGATGAGGGACAGACTGTCTCCTCAAGCAGCTGTCTGACCCCCATATAACCAAAAAGATGCCTCATACAGGAGAGCTTTGGCTGACATCTAGTGGGTACCCTTCTGGGACGAAGCTACAAGAAGAAAGAACAGGCAGCAATCCTGGCTGTTCTTAAGGCCCTGCAGGTGATTCTCAGGCAAGCAGGGTGTGGAGTAGACCTCCAGCAGTCCTAGCGCAGAGGGACCCAACTGTTAGAAGGAAAACTAAAAAGCAAAAAGAAATAGCTTCAACATCAACAAAAAGGATGTACACTTGGAGACCCATTCAAAATTAGCAACTTCAAAGACCAAATGTAGATAAATTCACAAAGATGGAAGGAAACCAGTGCAAAAAGAATGAAATCACCAAAAACCAGAACGTCTCTCCTTCTCCAAGGGATCACAACTCCTCACCAGCAAGGAGACAAAACTGGATGGAGAATTATTTTGATGAACTGGCAGAAGTAGGCTTCAGAATGTGGATAATAACAAATTTCTCTGAGATAAAGAAACATGTTCTAACCCAATGCAAAAAAACTAAAAACCTAAAAAAGGATTAGATGAAATGCTGATGAGGATAATCATCCTAGAGAAGGCCATGAATGACTTGATGGAGCTGAAAAACACAGCATGAGAAGTTCACAAAGCATACACAAGTTTCAATAGCTGAATCAATCAAGCAGAAGAAAGGATACCAGAGATTGAAGATAACTTCGATGAAATAAAATGAGAAGGCAAGATAAGAGAAAAAAAAGAGTGAAAAGAAATGAACAAAACCTCCAAGAAATATGGGATTATATGAAAAGACCTAATCTACATTTGATCGGTGTATCTGAATGTGATGGGGAGAATGAATCCAACCTGGAAAACACCTTTCAGGATGTTAACCAGGAGACCTCCCTCAACCTAGCAGTGCAGGCCAATATTTAAATCTAGGAAATACAGAGAACACCACAAAGATATTCCTCAAGAAGAGCAATCCAAAGGCACATAATTGTCAGATTCACCAGGGTTCAAATGAAGGAAAAAATAGAAATACCATTTGTCCCAGCAATCCCATTACTGGGTATATACCCAAAGGATTATAAGTCATTCTATTATAAAGACACATGGACATGTATGTTCATTGCTGCAGTGTTTACAATAGAAAAGACCTGGAACCAACCCAAATGCCCATCAATGATAGACTGGACGAAGAAAATGTGGTACATATACATCATGGAACGCTATGCAGCCATGAAAAAGTATGAGTTCATGTCCTTTGCAGGGACATGCATAAATCTGGAAACCATCATTCTCAGCAAACTGACAGAAGAGCAGAAAACCAAACATCACATGCTCTCCTCACTCATAGGTTGGTGTTAAACAACGAGAACACATGGACACAGGGAGAGGAACATCACACACCAGGGGTGGGGAGGTTGGGGTGGGATAACATTGGGAGAAGTGTCTGATGTAGATGACGGGGGATGGAGGCACCAAACTACCATGGCATGTGGGTACCTATGCAGCAATCCTGCAGGTTCTGCACATGTACCTCAGAACTTAAAGTGTAATAATAATAATAAAAATACACAGAAGAGTTGTTAAAAAAATTCTTGAATCTTTGCTGCCACCCCTCCCTCATGCCCCGGCAATGGTGTCTTTGTTCAGACAGCCTCTCTGGGCACTATGCGAGAGTGAGCAAAGCAACTGTGAGGCATTGAATTTCACTGTTGTCCTCTTAAAGCAGAAAGGAAAACTGAACCAAACCCAGCTGAAGCTCAGAATGGGAGGAAGCATTTAAACCAGTCCTAGCCTCAGGGGAATCTCTAATCCCTGTGGTCCAAGCTGAGTTCTCCCAAACCTCCTCTCTGAGGGCCAAAGCACTCTGGGCCTCTAAGGAAACGTGAAAGACAGTATAAGCCACAAAAACTGCAACTCTTAGGCAAGTCCTAGTGCTGAACCAGAGCCAGAGAGAGTGGATGGGGAGGCACGCAACCCACCAGGACACCAGCTGGGGAGGCGAATTGGAGTGCAAGCATCATCCCGTCCCCAAACCCGGGCTTTACATCTTGTGGCTCCAAAAGAGACCACTTCACACATGAAGAGGGGAGAGGGAAGAATGGGGAGGACTGTCTTCTATCTTGTATGCCAACTCAGCTACAGCAGGATAGAACATGTGTCAGATTTGTGAGGCCTCCTTTCTGAGTCTTGCTACTGGGCAACACTTTTAGACACACCTGGGACAAAGGGAACCTGCTGCTTTGAGGGGAAGGACCCAGGCCTGGTAATCTTCATCACCTGCTAACTGAAGAGTCCTTGGGTCTTGAATAACCAGCAATGGTAACCAACTACTATGTTGAGGGTGAGCCTCTGAGACTTCCTAGCTTCAGGGGAAACTCACCACATTCTCAGCTGTGGTTGCTATGAGGCAACCAGAGTCCTTCTCATTGAGAAAAGCAGTGGGAAAAGTAGACTTTGTCTTGCACCGTAGGTACCAGCATGGCCACAGAGGGATAGAGCATCAAGCAGGCTCTTGGGGTCCCTAATTCCAAGACTTGGCACTCTGATGACATTTCTGGACCTGCATTCCTTCTTGAATGCAGTGGGAGCCCCACTTCCCTGAAAGTTGTGTCTCAGGCCAGGCAGTATTCACCATAAGCTGACTTAAGGGAATATCAGTGGTAGTCTGGTAGTACTCTCCATGGCCTATGGTGGTGGTGGCTATGGGGTGAGGCTCCTCTGCTTTTGGAAAGGAGAGGGAAGAGTAGGAAAGACTGTGTCTTGTAGTTTGAGTGTCAGCTTAGGCACAGTACAGTGCAATACCAGATAGACTTCTAAGGTTTTTGACTCCAGTTCCTAACTCACAGACAGAACCTCTGGACTCACTTGGGTCATGGAGTACCTCGCCATCCTAAAGGGAAGAACACAGGTTTGTCTGGCTTTGCCACCTGATGATTGTAGAGCCCCAGGGCTTTGAGTGAACATGGGCAGCAGCCAGGGAGTGGTTACAGCAGGTCTTGGGTGAGACTCAGCACTCTTCTGTGTTCAGGTCTGACTCCGTGTAGTCATAGTGGTGGTGGACACAAAGGTGCTTTTGTCATTTAACTAGAGCTTTAAGTGGCTCAGAACAGAGAGAGAAACTCTGTTTAGGATAGAGTAAGGGATGAGAACAAGAGTTATACAAAGTATAAACAAGTAATACAAAGAATTCTCCCAGACGTTGTCTGAAACCATCAAAACAGTACTTCTACAAGTCTGCAATAACCACGGCAGTACTAGGCATGGAGTTCACCCTAATGCAAATATAACTTCAATTACAATACTCAAGTCCTTTTGAATATCTACAAGAAGGAGGGGTACAAACAAGGTTAGACAGTGAAGACTAAAAGAAATACTTAATTCCCTAATGACCAGACACCAAAGAACATCTATTAGCATCAACACCATGATGGAAAACATAATCTCACCAAATGAATTAAATAAAGCGCTAGAGGCCTATCCTGGAGATATGTGATCTTTCATACAGAGAATTAAAATACTTGTTTTTAGGAAACTCAAAGAAATTCAGGATAACACAAAAACGGAATTCAGAACACTATCAAATAAATTTAACAAAGAGAGTGAAATAACTAAAAATTGAGCAGAAATTCTAGAGCAGAAAAATGTAATTGACATGCTGCAAAAGTCATCAGAGCGTTTTAATAAAATGATAAAGCAGAATAACAAAATAGTGAGCTTGAAGTAAGGCTAATTGAAAATACACAGAGGAGGCAAAATAAAAATGAATTAAAAATGAAGCACTAACAATGAGAACATTTGGGCACAGGGAAGGGAACAACACTCACTGGGCTAGGTGGAGGGGTGGAGAGGAGAGGAGGGGAGAGACAGTGGGGGCAGAGAGGATGGAGAGGGATAACACTGGGAGAAATGCCTGATGTAGGCAATGGGATGGGGGGGCATGGGGACAGCAAACCACCATGGCATGTATGTATGCCTGCTACACTCCTGCAGGATGCAGAATGTGTGCATGTACCCCAGAGCCCAAAGTACAATTAAAAAGAGGAAGAAGAAGCAGAAGCAGAAGCAGGAGCAGAAGCAGAAGAAGAAGAAGAAGAAGAAGAAGAAGCAACAGCAGCAGCACACCTACAGAATCTAGAAAGCAGCCTCAAAAGGGCAAATAAAAGAGTTATTGGCCTTAAAGAGAAAGAAGTGGAAGAGAGAAGGGTAGAGAGTTTACTCAAGTGAATAATAATAGAGAACTTCTCAATCCTAGAGAAAGATATAAATATCCAAATGCAAGAAGGTTGTTTAATTCTAAGCAGATTTAACTCAAAGAAGACTACTTCAAGGCATTTAATACTCAAACTCCCAAAGATCAAGGATACAGGAAGGATCCTAAAGGCAACAAGAGGAAAGGAACAAATTAGGTACAATGAAACTCCAATAGGTCTGGCAGCAGGCTTTTCAGTGGAAACCTTAAAACAAGGGGAGAGTAAATAATAAAGAGAGTAATTGTATTAACACGAAGGATAAATACTTGAGGGGATAGATACCCCATTCTCTATGATGTGATTATTTCACATTGCATTCCTGTATTAAACATTTCATGTACCCCATAGTTATATACAACTCCTAGGTACCCACAAAAAATTAAAACTTAAAAAATAAATAAAAATTTTAAAAAAGAAAATCCTTCTTTGTTTCCTCTTTTGGTAATTATAGATGAATCTGCTATAAAAAATTATGTACATGTTTGTTCAGGAACATAAACATACGTTTCATAGCTCTTCATGCATACCTAGGAGAAGGATTGCTAGATCATATAGCAAGCATATGTTTAAATTTTTAAAATTTTCTGAATTTTCTCAATATTTTAAAAAATTATGAAAATGTTCTTCCATTTTTTATTGCCACAAGCATTAAGAATTCCAGTTGTTTCCTAGTCAGTGTTGTATATTGTCAGTTTTCTTTTCTTACTTATAGTCTGTGTGTAGTGGTATTTTATTGTGATTTTAATTTGTATTATGTAATAAGTAATTAAATTGAGCATCATTTAATATGCTTATATGCCATGTGTATATCTTCTTTTGTTAAGATTTTAGCTGTTTTGCCCATTATTTTTTGTTGTATTTTGTCATTTATTTTACTGCTGAGTTTTGAGAGTATATTTTATATCCTGGACACAAATCTTATTTCCAATATGTGATTTGCAAATTAGTTTTTCACTCTATGACTTGTGTTTTCATACTCTCAACANATCAGCATATTATTTGTTTATTTTGGGTTTTTCTGCTGGTATTTTTGTATACGACCAGAAATTACAAACATTTCAAAACTGAAATGTAGGTATGTCATTTATAATTAATGAAATGCAGAACATCCTAATAATTCAGGGATCATTGTTTGTAATCAACTAGTTAAGGTGTTTGCATTTATCAAATATATTTTCATGTTGATTTATTTTATTAATGCAGGAAAGAATGTTCCTACATATGACTTTAGTTACATATAACTTTAGTTACTAGGCAATTCATTTTATAGCCATAAGACATAATTTTATTCTGTTAAATATGGATAATAATATACTTGTGATTCTTATAAACAATAGAGAAAGTGAAAGCAATGTGTAATTATAAATCACTACATAAATGGAAGGTATTATTGTAATTGCCATGATTATATTGTTATGTGAGAAATTAACAGCTAGGAAAAATGGTAAAATGTTAGTGGGCCATATTTGGCTTTGATTAAGGGCAAATAAAACCAAACATTTATACTCCTAAAATAGTTTTTCTTTTGTCTGTATAAAGAATATTGATTTTACATTTCTTCTCATAGCCATTTTATCGCTTTAGAATTTCTGAATATGCTTTTTAAGCTATTATAAATACTTTGCATGGAATAAATTCTGAGGCTTGTGGGAAGGTTTGGAAAATGAGAAAAGTTTGTTGCATAAATTTTGTTATGTATTAAATAGTTTAAAAGGAAGTCATTAAATGCAACAGCTTTTGTATCAATCATCCATAACTTCATAATACAAAAGAAAATAAGATTTAAAGTCTATTTTTTTTTAATCATGTCCTTAAAACTCCTCTGGATGCTGCTAAGAAAAAATATATTTTACAGATTTCTAACTGAAAATGTACTTAGAAAGACAAGTAATTGCAGCTAACCTTATGATGATAGGGCTTTGTAGTTTGACAAATTGTCCCAAAGGCAGCCAAATAGGGAGGTAAGAAAGCCAGCCTCACTTACCAATGGATTCTGCTGTTTAAAAAATATATGCAGAGCTTCCAAAAAGCTAAAAGAGAGAAGCCTATTTATAATAATTATTTTCATATCATCATTTGAGTTTTGATTACTCACTGGTAAGAATCTTATTTCAGATCTTGACTTAAGAAATTTAAGACTCAATGGAAGACCAAGACAAATAAGAAACCCCACAGAGAATCTTAGTTTAATGAAACAAATATACATTTCAAAAGCATTGCAGTAGCAAAGAATAAGAATCATCATATCTAAAATTACAGCAAGACAATTGCATATACACCAAGTAGTTGAAATTTATTAAATGAAAATGTTATATTTACTTTTCTTAACATGAAAAGTAAATTTTTAAATTAGACCTCTTTTGGAGGTCTAATTTAAAAAACATTTACAAAATAGGAAAATGTATGTACAATAACAACAGCAAGTAAATTTAGTTATTGTATTTTACAAAATGTCAACTGGAAGAAATTGTGGAAGTGGTGGGAGGGTAGGTGATGACCTTTTGAGTTTAACTAACAAGATCCATATTTATGTCTGAGTTATATATTATCTGTTGTTTTGTTTGTCTTTTGCATGGCAAATAAAATTAAAATCTTTTGGACAACTCTCATAACCACTTCAAAATCTTATTGACCCCACCTTACACTCTAGGAACTGTTATAGCAAAGAATTCTTTGCAGAATCTCACTAGCTTCATGCAGGTGTAATTGAACAGCGCATTTTCTCATGCTCAGCCACTTATTCCCTGCTTTCTGCCTTGGAGCGTCCCTGAAACTGTGGCATAGATAAATTTGAAAATCTGTCCAAGTCTCATATTTATAAATTATGAGTGCAATATAGTCAAAGCCCATGATGGCACATTTGAACAAGGAGGTATGAGAGCAGATAAACAAATATGTCTTCAATTTGTTCCCTCAGACGGACAGCTCTCAGATGTATTACATAAGTCCTCTTACAAGATGTTCATGAACTAAAGCACCAGTTCCTTAAAAGCATTGGTCAAATCAATATAGCATTTTTGTGTTTGCGTTTCCACTTTTCCCATTATTCTTCCCATCTTCTGCACTTCAGCTCTTTGAGATAGTATATTTTCAAGTTCTTTTCTGAGAAAAATTTAGGCTAAGACAGGTGCTCTTTCATTTTCGAGTGTGCCTTGTGGAAAGAATTCAGTCTTACAAATCTTTCCATGGGTATTGACCAAAAATATCTGATCATGTTGTTCATTAGCAAGGACAAGAGAAAATCAAATTCTTAATTAAAACACAATAATTTTCTTTCTTTTATAATATAAATATTGTAATACCTTAAAATGACATCCCTAAATATAATGTTAGTTAGCATACTATGTTAATTGTTTATTTTGAATTCTTAACTTTTTCTGAAAGAAGTGATTCACTGTTAGAAATGTAATGTACAACAGTATGAATTATTTTATTTTGAATAAGATTATACCGTATCCTCTTTGAATGAGATTTATATCAGATTATCTTTAAATGGCAACTCTTTGGGTTATTAAATGACTATTTTCAAAATGTCTTTTTGACAGATGTTTTCAAAAACACGTCTATTGTATGAACAATGAATTCCTTTTCTACCTTATAATAGCATCATTAATCCACCAAAAAGTTTCACTCTTTCAAGTGAAGATCTTTCAATTAGAGAGCCATATGCATATTTTGGCATGTTTACATTATTGTAAAGTGTCATGTATTTCCCCTTTGTAAAATACACTCACCTAGAGGAAATAATGAAAAAATTATAAAGAAACAAGCTACTAGGAATGTAAGTTCTACATCGTCATGTTATTGTGGAATCATTTCAGTTTCAGGCAATCATTCTTCCAGAATTTATGTTACCATGGGGACATCACTGCTGGATTTACATTGATTATAAAGGATTCTCAGCCTACCATAACATTATAGGTAGTAAAATTTTCAGTATAGCTATTGTTACTATTTAAGTGCCAGCTCAATATATTCAGAGGGAGGAAGGCAGGAGGGAGAACAAAATTTGTTGCTCTTTATCTCTCTCTCTCTTTCTCTCACATACATACACTGCAGCATATGAAAACCAAAGACATTGGAAAACCATAGTGGAGAAAATGTATTCGCCAATACAGAATTTTCTCTGCATAAATAATATTTCAATGCTGGTTAAACAAAAGCTTAGGAGAAAAGGAAAATGATATAACCACATGTGTATTGCTTGGAAAGAAATACACAAAGTAACAGATTCTGTCAAATCAATTTATATTTCAAATCAAAATATAAGAAAAACCTCACTATGAATCTTAATCAGCACACAGAACTATTGCAAAACATTCAGTATATCATGGTAGTCATGAGCTCAGAGGAAAAGACAAATCATTTTTCCATGTGTTTAGTTTATCAAGGAACTGAAGAAATATTTTTTTTTCTCAAAAATGCAATGTTGCCAAAAACTAGACACTAATAAGCAGATGTACTTTGCAATAGCATGATTACCCTTTGACTAAAAAAAAAAAAAAGTGTCATCTTGAACTCACAAGATGTAGTTTGAACAGATATTGATCACTAGTATTGTATATGTATCTGTGGAATTATTTGCAGTAAAATCAATTTTTATGTCTTGGGTTATGCATTTCCCACCAATTCATGCATATATTGTGGTGTAATCTTCAGTGAAATTTTTTTAATTAAATTTTTTAAATAAAATTTTGTTTTTATAAATTTAAAATATTTAAAAGAAAGAATAAAACAAGGGGAAAATAGCTTTAAAATCAGACTAGAAATAGCCAAGTTACTTATATTTCATTATTCATATGACATGGTGATGTGTCAAGCAGATCAGAAAGCCAACACAAAAAATAACTAGAAGTCTTCTCAATTGCATTCATGTTAAAAGAAATAATTTATAAATGTACAATAAGAAAGGGGACATGTCAGGAAGAACAAGGGTGAAGATTGATTCAAGTATTTTTGTTTCAGAACATTGCAACAATTATTATTTCTGTAGGATTTATTTTTAACTTGTCCTTTTGAAAATTATTTTAGGGTTACAAACCATTGCTCAACAAAATAAGAGACGACACAAACAGATGGAAAATCATTCCATGCTCATGGTTAGGAAGATTTAATATCGTGAAAATGGTCATACTGCTGAATGTAATCTATAGGTTCAACGCTATCACCATCTAGCTATCAATGACTTTCTCCACAGAACTGGAAAAAAACACTTTAAACTTCATATGGAATCACAAGAGAGCCCACATAGCCAAGATAATCCTAAGCAAAAAGAACAAAGCTGGAGGCATCATACTGCCAGACTTCAAACTATGCTACAAGGCTACAGTAATCAAAACAGCATGGAACTGGTACCAAAACAGACATAGACCAATGGAACAGAACAGAGGCCCTAAAAGCAGCACCACACGTCTACAACCATCTGATCTTTGACAAACCTGACAAAAACAACGAATGGGAAAATGGCTCCATGTTTAATAAGTGGTATTGGGAAAACTGGCTAGCAGTGTGCAGAAAGCAGAAACTGGACCCGTTCCTGTCACCTTACACTAAAATTAACTCCAGATGGATTAAAGATTTAAACATAAAACCTAACACCATAAAAATTCTAGAAGAAAATGTAGACAAAACCATCCAGGACATAGGCATAGGAAAGGACTTCATGACTAAAACACCCAAAACAATGGCAACAAAAGCCAAGACAGACAAATGGGATCTAATTAAAATTCAGAACTTCTGTACCGCAAAAGAAACCATCATTAGAGAGAACTGGCAACCAAAAGAATGGGAAAAAATTTTTACAACCTACCCATCTGACAAAGGGCTAATATCCAGAATCTACAAAGAACTAAAGCAGATTTACAAGAAAAAAACAAACCCATTCAAAAGTGGATGAAGGACATGAACAGACACTTTTCAAAAGAAGACATTTATGCAGCCAACAAACTGCTCATCATCATATGAAAAAATGCTCATCATCACTGGTCATTAGAGAAATGCAAATCAAAACCACATTGAGGTACCATCTCACGCCAGTTAGAATAGCGATCGTTAAAAGTCAGGAGACAACAGATGCTGGAGAAAGTGTGGAGAAATAGGAACACTTTTACACTGTTGGTGGAGTGTAAATTAGTTCAACCATTGTGGAAGACAGTGTGGCGATTCCTCAAGAACCTAGAAACAGAAATTCCATTTGACCCAGCAATCCCATTACTGGGTATATAGCCAAAGGATTATAAATCATTCTTTTATAAAGACACATGCACATGTATGTTCATTGCAGCACTATTTACAACACCAAAGACCCGGAACCAACCCAAATGCCCATGGATGACAGACTGGACAATGAAAATGTGGTGCATATACACCATGGAATACTATGTAGCCATAAAAAATGATGAGTTTGTGTCCTTTGTGAGGACATGGATGAATCTGGAAACCATCATTCTCAGCAAACTGACACTGGAACAGAAAATCAAACACCACATGTTCTCACTCATAGGCAGGTGGTGAACAATGAGAACACATGTATACAGGGTGGGGAGCATCACACACTGGGGTCTGTTGGTGGGGACTAGAGGAGGGACTGAGCAGGTAGGCAGGTTAAGGACGGATAACATGGGGAGAAATGCCAGATATAGGTGACAGGGGGATGGAGACAGCAAAACACATTGTCATTTATGTACCTATGCAACAAACCTGCATGATCTGTACATGTACCCCAGAATCTAAAGTACAATAATATATATATGACACTATACCAAAGACTGGCTAATTTATAAAGGAAAGAGGTTTAATGAACTCAGAGGTCCTTATGGCTGGGGAGACCTCACAATCATGACAGAAGGTGAATGAGAAGCAAAGTCATGTCTTTCATGGTGGCAGGCCACAGAGCATGTGCATGCGAACTGTCCTTTACAAAACCATCAGATCTTGTGAGACTTATTCACTATCACAAGAATAGAATAGGGGAAACCACTCCCATGATTCAATTATTTCCTCCTGCTCCCTCCCGCAACACATAGGGATTATGGAGACTATAATTCAAGATGAGAATTCAATGGGGACACAAAGCCTAACCATGACAATATTTTACACACACACACACACACACACACACACATATATGTATATGCGCACACACACACACACAGTCTCACACACACACACGTATATATCTCTTATATACAAACAAATTTATGTCACTATGATATTGATATGGATGTGATGAATATAATATTAAATTAGGAAAGAACACAAATTAATATAAAATATATTCATAAATTCTACAATTCTAAAATTTAGAACATTTTCACATTAAAAACATCATAAAGAGAGTTCAAATACAAGCCATAAACTGGAAAAAAACAGAAATTTCCCCACATATTTGACAAATGGTTCATATGCAAAGATTATATTATTATACCCACACACACAAACACAAATATGTATGTATATACACATTCTTACAGCATTTTGGACAATGACAAACAATCCAAGAGTAAATGGAGAAAGTTTTCTGGAGGTGCTGAGGAGAAAAAAATAAAAATGCCCAAAAGGTATCAGAAAAGTTGTTTTAGTTAATTTATAATTAGAAGTGAAAATAAAACCAATAAATTTCCATTGTAAACTTAATCGATTAAACACACACACACACACACACACACACACACACACACACACACTCACTCCTAAATGTTTCAATAGTTGGTAAGCAAGTAGGAGAGAAAAATGCTGCTAAAAATTAATTTTGACAATATGTTATTTCTAGATACATGTTCCTTAGGACATATAACCTAGAAGAGAGGATGGTCTTAATTTGTATAACAAGACTTAGGTTAATTTTCATGAGCGTTAAACCAGTAGCAACAAAATTCTGTGAGCCAGAAAAAATATCTATCCAAAAAATAAATAGATAAATAAACACATATCTATACACCATACATATTATGACTATGAAATAGAATGAAATAGAATAAATTAACTTTAGCGATATCACCATGAATCTTAAAATACTGTTAAGGAAAAAATCAGAGAAGAAAACATAGTACTATATCATTCAATATTTATACTTTTAAAATTATGTAAATCTATGTAATCTGTAATCTAGCATAACAAGCTCACCATGGCAAAATTGTTTTTTCACTCAAAGATAAAGTATGCAGGGAGACCTGGAACCAACCCAAATGCCCATCAATGATTGACTGTACAAAGAAAATGTGACACATATGCACCATGGAATACTATGCAGCCATAAAAAACAATGAGTTCATGTCCTTTGTAGGGACATGGATGAACCTGGAAACCATCATTCTCAGCAAACTGACACAAGAAATGAAAATCAAACATCGCATGTTCTCACTCATAGGCGGGTGTTGAACAATGAGAACACATGGACACAGATGGGGAACATCACTTACTGGGGTCCATTGGGGGGCTAGGGGAGGGATAGTGGGAGGGAGAGTGGAGAGGGATAACGTGGGGAGAAATGTCAGGTATAGGTGATGGAGGGATGGTGACAGCAAACTACCTTGCCATGAATATACCTATGCAACAATCTTACATGATTTGCATGTGTACCCCAGAATCTAAAGTACAATTTAAAAAAAAAAAAGAATGCAGGGAAATAATAACCTCCAGCACATGAGTGCTTGTAATGAAATGGTTATGTGCTCTCTGAAAATAGGTAATGGCTCAATAAAATTTGAATTATTGCTCTACTTTATACCTCCACATATATTAGTAAAATTGTATTTTTTCAATATTTAATGAAAATCAAAAAATATATTCTTATAAGAAAATATATTGTAAACATAAAACACAAATGATATAACTACAAAAAGTATTTTCTGCGAAGACAACTGTAGAAATTTCTATTGATGTTAATACTAAAATTTATTGCAAACGTTCTGATAGATCAATATTCTGTTGAAAAAAGTCAAACTCTTGTTAAATCACGTTTAGCCTAAATTTATCTCCTTAGATATTTTATGATTAGCTTAAATGTTTCTCTTTACATCATGAACTATAACTTAAATGGAGTTGTAAACAGACTGTTGCCTACTATTGTGCCAGTCAATGAGTTATAGGCAATCAAAAGGGGTCAACGGTTCAAATCATGTTCCAATAAAGCAACTGCCTTATTTGGCATTAAAATAAGGTAGTCAATCTGGTGGTTTGCATACCTTACTCTCCTTTTTCTTTTCATAAATGTTTTTTCCACCACGTGGCTACACTGGAGTCTCTGAGCCTGCTTTGCCTTGGGAAGCTGCCCAATTCACAAATCATTCTTTGCTCAACTAAACTTCTATTAACTTAATTCTACTAAAGTTTTTATGTTATTTTGACTGGTGTCAGGTATGAAATCCAACATAGATCTTCTAAGGAACCCATGTGCACTGAGTGACCAGTCAAGGTACCTGTGATGTCCATTGTGTCCATGGCTCTTTTGGAGCAACAGGGGATCATTGTAAGTTCTCTCTGAGATTCTGAATCTCCACAGATTTGTGTTTTGGGCTATCCTAGTTTCTTTGACCAAATTTCTGAACCAAACTGGGTTCAGAAGTCACAACAGAAATTAAAATGGGTCCAGGATCAGATTGAATCTGATAATTAGCTGGCTTGTATCCAGTTAGAGTCCTCTTATGTCTGACTGGATCAGAAAGAAACCAGTAGCAAATGACAATATTGCAGGGCGTATAAAATTAGGCTTTAGGAAATTTATAGGGATTTTTGTTTTCAACATTTTGTTTCATTTTACTTGTGCTTAGGTAGGGAAAAATATCACTGGCTAAGTTGATCAAGGGAATCTGAGAGCATAAGCCAATATTCGAAGTAAAAATGGGATTATTAATTTGTGAAGAACTGTGTTCCTTCCAGCTTATACATGTGTAAGTATTAGGCCCCAGAAGCAGCAAAGTTTTACAGAAATGACAAAATCTTACTAAAGATGTTATAGTAGAATGTTCAAATAAACAACATTGTACAGAAGAAATGCATTTGAAAATGAGGGCTCTCAAATTAGTCTCATCTAAGGATGCTTATTGACACACAGAGGCTTCTAAAATATTTTAATGTTTCTATTTAAAGATGATATGAAGGGCAAATAAAAAGCTTAAATGACCAATTCTTAAGAAAACTTAAATCTTCTAACCTTTTGGTTTAGCTACTATCACCTGAAAGGTGGGAAAAAAAGCTATCTTTAGATGAAGCGTAAGGTAGGGCCTTGGTAAAACAGGCATGCTTTTCTCTCTTTTTTTTTTTTTTTTTTTCAGATATGTCCATGAAGAAACCACGCAGAGAAAATGCTTCCTTGACGCTATTACTTAATGGACTCCACCCAGAATTCAGTAATTTTAGCTAAGAAACAGTAGCTAAGCTAAAAAGAACACCCAACTGAACTAAAAATATACCTTTCTGGAATTTGTCTATCTTTAAACTCTTTTGTAAAAAACAAAACAAAACAAAACAAAACAAAACAAAACAAAACAAAACAAAAACATCTATAAAGAAAATCTCTACTTTTAAGGGTGTCTACCTATGTGCATTAGAAACTCATGCCATTATTTTAAATTTACATAATAAGTCATATGTTTGTTTAAGGAGCTTTACTGGCCAGCTTGTCTTAAGTAAACTTTTATCTGGGCAAGTATTTTTGTCCCTTTGAGCAAACAATAGGACAATATATAGGCCTAAAATCTTAACTCTGTAATTATTAATATTTTTTTTCCACCTAAGGATCATCTTTTTAGAAATGCGAATTTGTTGCCTAGTTGACAATTGATTAGGGAAAGTAAACAGATAATTTGAAGATTGATAGACTATATGGGGGAAAAACATTTAAAAGCCAGCAAATGAAAACTATTATAAAAGCTATAAAATCTGCTTCTGAGTGTTTGTATGTCTAGATTGCTGAATAATGGCCTTTGTGTTAGAATTATTCTGCCCAATATTTTAAAGACATGATTTGAGAATTTTAAAATAATAGGGAACATCTATTCTTTGGGTTGCTATACATATCAGTAATATATAAATAATATAACATTATTTTTTGCTATCTAAATGTTGCTAAATAAACATTTAGATAGCAAAAAATAATGTTATATTATTTATATATTACTGATAGCTTTGAGTATTTTTATTGGTAACTTTATCAAGAGGCTGATCATGTTCAATGTGGTTACACAATCAATTTTCAAATTGATTAATATTATAAGATAAATAACATTATTAAAATTGAATTATAATTCTCAGAGCTTAAACAAGTAGAAATACAAATATGTAATAAAATAAGCAACTCATGGCATTAATCCCTCATAAGCTACATTTTTATAATCTTTTCATTTCCACTACAAAAGTATTATTAACTTACAGTAATGGTGTTAACTTTAAATGAATATTTTCATAAGGTGGGTGATCAGTATCTAGAGTTTGACAGTCTACTAGCCATGCAAAAACACATTTTAAGAAGAACCTATAAACCAAAGGTGTCTGAAACAGTTCTCAATCAATTTAGCAGAATTTTTTTTTTGCCAAGGTTCACAGAAACAGTCTGTGGTCTTTCCCTTTCTCCAAAGATGATTTTGAGAGTTTCCATATTTAAAGGGAAATAGAGGCTGGAGGAGAGATAAGGAGGATATGATCACATTAGTGGATCCACATGTTACAATCTACAAGGAACAGATAGAAGAATAATCAATTACATGTTAGTCTTGCACTTAGTAAATTAGCACTTTACATAAGATAAAGTGAACATAGAGTAGCTCTCTGTAGAGGTATTTGACCTTTTATCTGTAGCTATCTGCTTGGAAATCAAAGGAAAGGCAGTTACTCAATCAGTAAGCTTTTGGCTTAATATTTTTCCTTTTGATATGCGAATTGGAGTCCTGAGATTTTATTTTCCTTTTGCAAACTATTTTACTTTTGGGTTTGTGGTAAAAATCAATATATTTTTGAACTGACTCAACATACACATCCACATTGATTATATAGAATTAGAACATAGCTTTAATAGAAAATATTAGTTTTCATTAGCAAGATGACATGGTTTGGCTGGGTCCTCACCAAGTGTCATCTTGATTTGTGTTCCCATAATCTCCATATGTTGTGGGAGGGACCCAGTAAGAGGTAACTGAATTATGAGGTTGATGTTTTTATAACCAGCTTTTTTCCCTTTGCTCTGCTCCCATTCTCTCTCCTGCTTCCCTGTAAAGAGGTGCCTTACACCATGATTTTAAGTTTCCTGAGGCTCCCCAGCCATGCTGAACTGTGAGTCAATTAAACCTTTTTCCTTTATGAATTATGCAGTCTTGGGTATTTCTTCATAGCAGTGTGACAACATACTAATATACATACTATGTAATTAAATGAAGATAAATGAAAGTTAACTAAAATTGTTTTCTACAGTTTAAAGTTTTATAGTAGAAAACAGACTTTGAAATTTATAAATAAGTTGCAGTAAATGCTAATGTTATAAATCTTAAAAGCTTCCATAATGAAATGCAAATTACTGCAGATTTTTTTTTTGATGACTATGGAATTGGAACCATATAGGCATTTCACCTATATTCCTAATGCTTGAAGGTCAATTGAACTTAAAATGTGTGATGCCAAATACAATTTTTATTAACTTTTAGGTCTGTGTGTATTTTATTAGAGAGTTTAACTTATCAGCCTTTAGATTCACTTAGGGTTGGCTAATTTGAAAGTTGTTTAACAAAAGTTTTTTGACTTTGCGCAGACTTGTGAGCTTTTTGAAATCACTATTCATAAATCACATCTTTCTCCTCTAAACAAACTCAATATGTGAATATGTGTGTTAAGCAAAAGTAAAATAAAATTCAACGTGAATATGAATATACTTTTGCCAATTATTTAAAATTATGTTTTTACTCAGGAATAGGTGTATTTACTCTCCAGTTTTTCCCATAAAATAAAAAAATTTGAAATATTTATGATGTGTTTCATTTATATACACATCATAAAATTCATTTAGACCCTAAGAACAAAATCGAGAAACAAATTCAAGCTATATTACACAACACAGAAGCATGTGCAAATAGAACCAGGTGAGCCAAGGTCTAAGAAAAAAATTCTTTATATGATGTAAGAGTTACAGTGGTATTTTTATATTTTATGGCAGTGAAATTCAGCTGACTCTGCAATATAAATAAATAAACAAAATTAAAATACATTTTCAGGAAAACATTTTAATGAAATAATTTATCTTTTGTTTTTTTCACATCACTTATCCTTGTATCTATATTCAGACCTCAATTTTACATACTTACATAAAAATTCAATATTCTTTATTAAAGATATTTTTTCTGATATATAGGCACTTCCACCTACAGATTATTAAAATAAATTTTCCTATAAATTAATAATCCTATACAGTAATATTAGTTGTTATATATGTAGGGATTAGTTGCATAATTCTTTAACTTTGCAGCAAAAGTTTTGTTGGAATAATACACATGGTAAGAAGACATGAACATAAAAACATAGTTTCTCTTTCTCTCTCTAATTCATTTTGTCTTTCATCACTTTCATCTCTCCATCTGAAACTGCCTTTGCAAAAATTATAACTGAGGAAATTATGGCAGTGAAAGAGATCAGACCTAACTGACTCCATCTTGCTTCTAACCTTTAAGCTGTCCTTATTCATTACTGGATGTAGCCTGAACCAACCTTGGGAAGGACTTTAGTTTATGGCTTGACTCTGAAACAAAATTGATAATAACCCTTTCCTAAAAGGAACCCCTTCTTGCCTGGGAAAAGCCTGCATTTGTAGGACTAACAAATAAGCTACAAGATTAGAAATTACTTTTTAGGGGTCATGCAGCCTCCGGTTGCAAGAGTCTGAACCTGTGCAGATTGCTCCTGGGAATAACGTCACTATTGTAAAACCTAAGATCAGTGCTTAAGATATTTTGTAAATCCTACACCCAGTGGATCAGCTAACACCACTCAGACTAATAATTTGGCTCAATCAGTTCTGTGATTCCACTGTGGAACAGAAGACAGCAAGAAAACGTCATGCTGCCCCCCACCCCCACACATATATTCATCCAAATGTACATGAGTAGACACACTTAAACACACAGAAAATACTCCAGAAGGATAGAACATATACTTTAGATTGTACATTTAAGGAATACAGTATACTTTAATTCCATGTTATTTTTAATATTTACAATATGCATGTATGCATTTGTTGCTTGCTTTCTTTGTTTATAGGAATCACTTAGATCAGGGGTACCCAGTCCCCAGACCACAGACTAGTACCACTCCATGGCCTATTAGGAACTGGACCCACAACAGGAGATGAGTAACAAGTGAGCCAGCATTTTCGCCTGAGCTCTGCCTCCTGTCAGATGAGCTGTGGCATGAGATTCTCATAGGAGAGTGAACCCTGTTGTGAACTGTGCATGCAAAGGCTTTAGGCTCTGCGTTCCTTATGAAGATCTAATGCCTGATGATCTGAAGCAAAACAGTTTCATCCCAAGACCATACCCCCTAAACCCATTCAAGGAAAAACTGTCTTCCACTAAATCAGTTAGTGGTTAAGAACTGAAAATAATTAAGTTATATTTTTAATTGTAGGTGGGGCATGCTATGGTGTTATCCACCTTAATGACTCCTATGGCCATATTAGGAAACTTACCGATTATTTCTTTCCCTTATGGGCTAAAACAAAATCTTTACTGCAAAACAAATATTGAAAGAACGGTAATAAAACCAGCTTTTTTATTTTTCCACTGCAGCGTCTAGTTTTTATTCATTTGCATAATTTGTATCATATATTGTAGAATGTTACAATATATGATACAAATACATGAAACCTCCTGTTATCATGAGGTTTCTGGTAGCCCAGATTAACTGGCTTCTCCAAGGGCAACTTTTTTTTTTTTTTTTTTTTTTTTTTTTTTTTTTTTTTTTTTTTTTTTTTTTTTTTTTTTTTGNTTGAGACGGAGTTTCGCTCTTGTTACCCAGGCTGGAGTGCAATGGCGTAATCTCAGCTCACCGCAACCTCTGCCTCCTGGGTTCAGGCAATTCTCCTGCCTCAGCCTCCTGAGTAGCTGGGATTACAGGCACGTGCCACCACAAGGGCAACTTTTATTCAGTCTGATTCGCATCTAAGTTGTCTTAGACACCCTCTAATACTCAACTCAATATATTCTCCAACACTTACAAGACTGATAGTAGAAGCAGGCCAGCTTGTATGGGTCAGATACAGTCAGGAGGTCAAAATTACTGCTTGATCTGGAGGGTCACTATATGAAAGAAATTCTCTGCGTTTGGGGGATTCTATCTTTTTTTCCTTACACAGATGTTCCAGACTTAAAATGATTTGATTTAGGATTCTCAATTTACAATAGTGCACGAAAGCCATATACATTCAGTAGAAAACATACTTCAAGTACCCATACATTCTGTTTTTCACATTCAACATAGTATTCAATATATTACATGAGATATTCAACACTTTATTAAAAGGAGGCTGTATGCAAGATGATTTTGCCCAACTGTAGGCTAATTGTAAGTGTTCCAAGAAAGTTTAAAACAGTCTAGGCTAATGATGTTCAGTAGATTAGGTGTACAAAATGAATTTTCTTCTTATGATATTTTTCAATTTATGGTGGATTTATCAGGACATAAGCTCATTGTAATTCAAGGAACATCTGTACTTATATTCAGTCAGGGTTAGTTACTAGGTGTTCCTTTTATAAAGGGAGTTTAAGTTATTCTTGTAAGGGTGAGCTTTGTTTTAAGGTTTACTTAAGTTGCATCTGTGCTGAGGTGATCTTGTGTCCTGGAAATCCGCAGACCAGGGTTGGAAGGCCCTAGGCCGTGTTGTGCTGCATTGACGGCAAACACATAGTGTTGGGCCTGCAATATGCTTGAGTGAGTGGTATGGCTATCATTAGTCCTATAGCCATGATATGTTTCTTACATTATACTATACTACATTTTTATTTAATAATATAAAACAAAGCATTTTCTCATTCATGTATAGTTTTTTCTCTTCATATATCTCCTATTCCGTTTTACCCAATATTTTAATTAATATAACTAATATGAAAATCTTGTTACCTTCATGAACTAATCTTTTCCAATGTTCTTACCAAAATACGTACATGCATACATACATAAAATATTCTTAAATAAACACATATAATTTTTCAAATCTAATTTTATGCAATTGTATACTATTCCTGACATTTCTCTGCACCTACATTTTCATTTATGAAGTCATCATGTATTATACGGTGACATGGATATTTTTAATGGCTCCATGATATTCTGTGGTGTGATTATAATACAGTACATTCATATTTCCTTTCTTGATGAACATTTTAGTTCTTTTCAGAATTTCCTCCTTGTCAATTATGTTGCTCTAATTCTTCTTGTTTATTTATTTTTATGTGTAGATGTATTTTATCTTTTCTAAAGATAGAAAGCCAGAAAGGATATTATTGAATGAGAAGGGAATATGAATATTACAATGAATTTGTCCAGAATATTTTAGAGTCACATTACTGCAACCAATGTGTGAGAGTACTCTTTATTTCACTGGGGTATCATAATTCTAATTTCTCACAAATTATTTTTTTAAAGGTTCAGATTGTTTCTTCGATTGTTCTTTATAAATTTAAGTACTGAGTTAACAATGCCTGCAAAGTTTTAATTTTTATTATTTGGATTGCTTAATTAAATCATTTGTCTTTTTCCTATTGAAGTTGTATCCTTTTATTATAAATGGATAGGTGAACTTATGAACTATGTATAATATTTCATCTGTTACATATGTTGCAGATACTATCAGTTTATTGCTTCCCTTCGACTTTACCCGAGATGTACAGACTACCCCAACTCTCCTACTATTTTCTTTTCATATTTTAATATATTTGGAGCATCTCATTTTGTGCATTATATTTTATAATTCTTTTATGATATGGTGAACAAAGTATGGCCACAAGAGGAGCCACAGAATAGGCTCAGGAAAACAGAATTCCTAATAGTGATAGGCCCTAGAGACAAGAGGTACAACAGGCCAAGCAAACATGTGAGAAAGACACCGGGATAGTCAAATGCCAGAAGACAGGAGCCAGGGGAAGATTTAGACATCTGTGTATACTGGAGTTTCCATGGGAAAGGCAAAACAGGGCAGAGTGATAATTAGGATTGACTGGTTTGAATAATTTTGGTCAGCTTTAGAATACAGGGGTGATTCCTAGTTGCCTGGTACTTAGTCTTGGAATAATTAAGTCAAAGAAATATTGTCTCCTGGAGTATACAGGCCAAATAGAGGAGTTATGGTTCTAGGTTGGTTAGTTTGTATATCAAAAAACATGCTCAAACTGAGCCCTTTGTTACCTTTAATAACTGGTTAGCCCCAGGAGGGCAGTCTCTCTAAAAACTTTATAATATGCAGAAAAATTTAAAATATTCTCAGTAAAAGTTGTCTAATTTTGTTTCTACAATTTAAACTATTTTGGTATATAATGACTTCTTCATTACATATACTCAATTCTATTCATTTGTTGTCTGTCTATATTTTGTAGAATGGTTGTAGTAAGTAGTAGTATCATGTAAGGCAATTGACGTTTACTATTTTTAATAATCCTTCAGGTTTCATATTTATTGGTTCACCCAAGTCCTGCATTTATCTACATTAAGTTAAAATATTATAACATATTATGGAATGACTGCTATGTTTATAATATTGAGAGGCTTAGATTTGTAATGTCCTTTGATAAAATGTAATAAACTTAAATAAATCTTTTATTCTAGATATGTAATTTTAGTCTTAAGTATTTTACTATTTGTAAGGAGAAAACAAAATATTAAATATGTATTTGTTCCAAGTGAAAGAAAATAAGTAAAAGGAAAACAAAACAGGCAGCCAAATAGAAAATATACAATGAGATGACAGAAATAGACTTACATTTATTAATAATATCTTTAGTTTACATAACCATCTTACTTTTATATTTAGTTGTCACATCAGATTTTTCTTCTTCATTTATCAAAAATTTTTACGAACCTGTTTTATTCATCTGCTGGCTCTTTAGTTATACTTTTAAATTTAATGATAAATTCTGAAATAAAATTTACATATTTAACTGATTACTGTCCTTGTGGAAACATTATTTTAGCATTTCATGTAAACATGAGACTTTTTTTGTTTTATTTTGTTTTGTTTTGAGACAGAGTCTTCCTCTGTCACCCAGGCTGAAGTTCAATGGTGCAATCTCCACTCACTGAAACCTCCACTTCTGGTTCAAGAAATTCTCTGCCTCAGCCTCCCAAACAGGTGGGATTACAGGTGCCTTCCACCAAGCCTGGCTGATTTTTATATTTTTAGTAAAGATGGGATTTCACCATCTTGGCCAGGCTGGTCTTCAACTCTTGACCTCGTGATCCACCTGCCTCAGCCACCCAAAGTGCTGGGATTATAGGTGTGAGCCACTGCACCTGGCCAACAGAAGACACTTTGAACAACAAAATGTAATCTAGACCCATTGTTTGTGCTATCAGGGTTATATATTTTACATTATACATGCATTATTTAACTCACAATACAGTATTATAATTTTTGTATTTAACAGTTGTATTTTTAATAAAGTAAGAAAAAATGTTGCTAGTTATATTTATACACATTATTAAATATCTGGGTTTTTTTTAATGTAGATACAAGTTTTTATCTGGTATTGTTTCCTTTAGAAACGTAAAAACTCGAGTACACTTCTGTACTCAATGAATTATCTTATATTTAATTAATTTAAAATGTATATATTTTTTGCTCACTTTGAATAAATTTTTGTTGAACATAAAATATTAAGATGACTATTTTTTGTTTAGAATTTCAAAGTTGTCATTCCATTATCTTTTGGCCTCCATTTTTGGGTCACATCTGTATTATTTTTATGCACTTATGAATTATGTTATTTCTCTTGCAGATTTTATAATTTTTCCTCTTTTCTGCCTTTGGCTTATTGCAGTTTAACTACTAGCTTTGCATTTCTTTGAAGTTTTCCTTCCTATATGGAGTTGTAGATCATCTTTGATATGTAAGTAGATGTTTTTTACTTATTTGAATAAATTTTTAGTCTTTTTATGAAATATCTTTTCACATCATATTCATTCTCTTCTTTCCTTCTGGAATTCATATTACACATATGCTAAAATACTTGATATTTTTGTCATGTCTTCAAGACTGTGCCTTTGTTGTTGTTTTTCAGTCTTTCTTTTCCTGTTTTTCAAAATGGATGGTTTATATGTTTTTTTTAACTGAAATTTTATTTTGTAATCTTCATCTGCTCTAAAACCAATCCAGAATTTTTTTACTTCATATATTATATTTTTCAATTCTAAAATTTCTATTTGGGCTCTTCATTTTTTTTTAACAGTAGTCACTTCATTTTTTTTTAGCAGTAGTCATTTCTCTACTGACATTCTTCAATTTTTGTTCATTATGCATATTTCTTCCTTTAGGCCTACAACAGATTTATTATATCTGAAAGTATTTGTCTACTAACGTTAATACCTAAGTCATCTCTGAATTTGTGAATTGGTCACAATTTATTGATGAAGGTTCACCTTTTATTTGCTGCCTTGCACAGCTAGTCCTTTACTTATTTTAGGATGGATGCTGTACGTGTATATCATAGAGTATGGATTATGCAATTTTTATTTAACGAATGTTGACAGAGATTTGAATAAGACTTGGTAGGCAGCTAAATAACTGGCAGATCCTTTTGAACCCCTTAAATTTCCTTTTATTGTTTGTTAGGGCTGATGTAATGATTTTTGTTTTCAGGCACATTGCATTACCCTTATTCTCTGGGCCATAAGCTGCAGGTTGGACAACCTTGCTCTAGATTACGGCCCTTCCACTTAAGGCATGGCCTTTCTTGAGTCTCTGCTGAATGATGGAGGTGCTCAAGAAGACTTTTCATTCTGACTGGCCCAGTGGTCTGTTTTTTAGCCCTGCATGATCACTAGCATTGCTGTTCATCTCTCAGTAATTAGCAGCCATTTTCTAAGCCTTGCAGAGGCACTCCCTGAGCATGCTCTCAACCCAGCCCTTGACAGGGACAAAGGAGAAACTCCTTAGCAGAATTATGGAGAGAAGATCCTCCTCATGGGAACAGTTGGTCATTGTGGAAAAACTTCCCTGCAAATACAACCACTGAAGCAGCTCTGAACTCTGATCTTTGCCTCATTACCTCAGTGATGTCACTATGGCCAGTATACGCTTGTGAACTTCCATGTGACATGATTTATAAAGTCTGATGTATTGTTATTTGAAACTAAAATTACTTTAGTTGTAAATGTATGCTGGAAAGTCTAGGGTGAGCACTAAATTTTTTTTCAAAATAAGTATAATTGATATGTTAAAGTAAGACAATTATATAGCATTCAGTTAAAAAGAAAAAGGTAGAAAAGACAGTTTAAAAAAAAACAGAAACAAAGAACAAGTGAAACAAATACAAGTGATTACAAATTTGATTGCTACTAAGCCGAATGTGAACTACGGTAAATAATTTCAAGTGCTGTCTTGACTTCCTTGTACTTCACAGAGTCCCAAAGTCCTTACCATGAGTTCTTCTGCTCTCATCTGATATGCTTTCCACCTAGTATAAAAGGCAGTCCATCTGTCTAGCTCACATATCAGCCAGAACAGCTGCACTGCACCTGGTACTTAGCTTAATGGGTTCCTCCTTTCTGCCATTGCACCAAATTATTTAAACAAGCAAATTAGATTTTTCTACCAAGTCTTAGTCTGTGCAGGTTGCCATAAAAAAATTTCCATGAACTGGATAGCTTGTAAACAACAAAACCTTATTTCTCACAGTTCTAGAGTTGGAAAGATCCAAGATCAGTGTGCCACAAGTGTCTGGTGAGGGTCCATTTCCTGGTTCATAGATAGTGCCTTCTTGTGTGCTCACGTGACGAAGGGGAGCAGGCAGCCCTATGAGACCTCTTTTCTAAGGACATAAATCTCATTCAGGTAGCTTTGCCCTTATGATCTAATTACTTCTCAAAAGTTCTACATTTTAATACTGTTATATTGTTTATTAGATTTTCAGCACAGGAATTTTGGGAAGGGAATACAAACATTCAGTCCATAGTAGATGGGAACCAGGGAGCATCTTAAACTTTTGTTACTACTAAGCTTAGCTCTAAAATAACAAAATATTAGATTAAACCACACACTTCTTAATAAAAATTGGCCAAACAGGAAATTTCAAGAAAAATATTTAAATATTTGGTAGTAGTGGTAAACTTTTTGATGTAACAGTTTACATAAGGTTTCAAAATTTATAGGGTTTGGTGAAAGTAGTGACTGAGTTCTTAGGATAAAAAAATTTATAGCTATAAATACATTAGATAAAAAGCAATACATAAAATTAATAACTGAGATTACACCTTAGGAAATCATTACATAATGACCTTATTTGTTTCTTTTTATACTTTGTGACTTAAAGTGTATTATATCTGATGCATATTGAGTATTACTTATCCAAAATGAGTGGGACCAGAAGTGTTAATTTGTTGACTTTTTTAGGCTGGGCATGGTGGCTTATGTCTATAATCCCGCAACACTTTGGGAGGCTGAAATAGCTGGACTACTTGAGCTCATTAGTTTGAGATCAGCCTGGGAAATATGGTGAAATGCCCTCTCTACAAGAAAAATACAAAAATTCTACCTGCCAGCTGTGGTGGTGTGTGCCTGTAGTACCAGCTACTTGGGGGGCTGAGGCAAAGGATCACCTGAACCTGGGAGGTTGAGGCTGCAGTAAGCCAAGATCATACCACTGTACTCCAGTCTGGGTGACAACGTGAGACCTTGTAAAAAAAAATAATTAAAATTTAGATTTGTTTTTTCAATTTTAGAATATTTATATTACATTTATCCAATTGAGTACCCAAATGGAAAATTTGAAACGTTTCAGTAAGTATTTCCTTTGAGCATGAACTTGAAGCAACATGTTAGTGCTCAAACACGTTTAAGATTTTTGGGCATTTGAGTATTTTATTTACAGGTTCAGGATGTATCATTACTATTCATTTTTGTTTCAGTTTGCATAAAACATCTTTTTCATTCTTTCACTTTCACTCTGTGCATTTTCTTCCAGATGAAGTAAGTTTCTTGTAGTTAGCATATAATTGGGTCTGGTTTGTGTATCTGCTGCAATTTATTTCTTTATGGTTACTATCACTAGCATAAAGAATCTTGTAGTTGTAATAGACTATTTTAAGCTGATAACAACTTAACTTGGACTGCATAAAAATATTCTAGTCTTTTGCTCTATCCCCATTATTTATATTTTTGTTGCCATAATTTAGAACTTTAAATATTATATATTCCTTAACAACTTAATACAGCTATAGTGATTTTTGACCGTTTTGACTTTAGGAGAAAAATTTTATGCTAAAGCAAGCAGAAAAAATAATTAGAGCAGAAATTGGTAATAATATAAACCAGAAACAACAGAGTAAAAAATTAAATCAAAGCTGATTGAAACAATAGTAAAAGTGATATGCTTGTAGCCAAGCTAGCCAAGTTAAATGGAGAAGACACAATTATATATATCAGAAATGAAAGAGAATCCCATGACCATTAAAAGAATAACAAATTTTATTAATTATTTTATACCTGTACATTCGATAACTTACATGAAGTTAATACATTTTTAAAAGGCACAGAACTAATACAAGGAAAAATAGATAATCAAGTAAATCTATAGCAATCAGGAAATTTAATCAATAATTATTATCCCTCCAAAATGAAGGCATAAGGCAAAAATGGGTTCACTAATGAATTCTAAGAGAATGAATGGTGCCAATATTCTACAGTCTTCTTGAAATATAATAGCAAATAAGATATTTTCTGATTCATTCTGTGAGGTCAGCATTATCCTAAAAACAATATATGATAAACACAGTATCAGGAAAAAAACCACAGTTCAATATCTCTCATGAATATAAATGCAAAATTATACTAGCAAAGTGAATGCACAAATGTAAAATGAATTATAAAAGAAAACCAAGTGGAATTTATTTCAGGTATGCAAGGCTAACTCAACATTCAAACAATCAATCAAGGTAACCCACCACATCAAAAGTCTAAAAAACCATTATATTACCATACTAATTAATGTAGCAAAATCATGCGGCAAAACCCAATGTCCATTTTTGAGAAAAAGTCATAAAAATTGAAATAGAGATAAACATTTCCTACTTGAAAAGAAATATCTACAAAAAAACTTACAGCTAACATCAGACATATTTGTGAGAAATAGCATGACTTTCTCTTAAGACTGAGGAAAAGGCCAAGAAAAACGTCCCCATTCAATGCTTCTCTTAACATTATATGGAAGTACAAACTAGTGCAGTAAGATTGGAAGGAAAATAACTAGTGCAATAAGATTGGTGGAAAAATACGTAATTGTCTTAATTATCGTATGGCATGATTGTTCTTATAGAAGTCTCAAATAATTAGCAAGAAAACATCCAAAGACAAAAACCCTAGAAATAAAATGTGAGTACATCAAGTTCACAGTATGCAAATTTTATGACTCAATGTTTTCCTAGATATCCACAATGAATAATTAAGAATTGTAATTAAAGTGTGAGGTTCCATAGTGTAATAGTGAGCACTCTGGACTCTGAATCCATGGAAGAATTGCAATTTAAAACATAATACTATTTACATTAACACAAAGAAATAATAAGGTATAGAACTATTAAAACATGTACAGCATCTATATGTGGAAAACTATAAAACTCTGGTAAGAGAGATAACAAATAGCTCAATAAATGTGAGCTACTTTGTGCTCATGAACTACAAGATTCAGTATTGTTAAGATGTAAATTATTCCCTAATTGACCATTGCATACAATCACACACAAACCAAGAAAAAAAAATTCCAGGAAGCTATTCTGCGGATATGGGCAAACTGAATCCAAAGTTTATGTGGGAAGACAAAATACCCAATATATACAGCACAATACTAAAGTAGAAAAACTAAGCTGGAGCACTTACACTACCTGGCCTTGAGACTTACTATAAATGTGCAGTAATAAATAAACAAAAAGACTGGCATAACAAGAGGCACACAAATCAAAGGGACAGAATAGGGAGCCACTCAACTAGATGCCCACAAATGACCTCTATTTATCTTTAGCAAAGGGTAAAAGCAGTTCAATGCATGAAGGGGAGTTTTATTATTAGGTGCCAGAGTAATCAGATATTCACATGCAAAAATAAATCTAGACACAGACCTTACAAATTTTACAAAAAGGAATTCAAAGTGGATCATACATCTAAATGTAAAATACAGAGCCATAAAATTTCCAGAAGAAAACATGGAAAATTTGTTTAAGCTAGGTTTTTTGAGAAGTTTACAGATACAACACCAAGATAACAGTCAATGAAGGAGAAAATTGATGTTAGACTTTATTAAAATAGAAAACATCTGATTGTAAAGAACATTTCAGAGAATGAGAAGACAAGCCAATGATTGAGAGAAGGCATTTGTAAAACAAAAAACTGATAAAGGATCTATATGCAAAATGTACCAGGACCTTTTAATACTTTAAACATACTATCCAGTGAAAAAACAGACAAAAGATATAAGCGAAAACTTCATTGAACAAGATACAGTTGTGTGCCACATAGTGACATTTGGTCAACAACAAAATGCATATGCAATAGTGGTTCTGTAAGATTAAAGTGCAGCTGAAAATTTTCTATCACATAGTGACATTATAGCCATGGTAACGTGAAAGCTCAACTCACATGTTTGTGGGCATGCTGATGTAAAGAAACATATTGCACTGCCAGTGATATAAAATATATCATATACTATTTTAGATCTATTTAGATACACAAATACTACTGTGTTACAGGTGCCAACAGTATTCAATACAGTAACATACAGTACATGTTTGTAACCTGGAGCAATAAGCCATACCATCCAGCCTAGGTGTGTAGTAGGCTCTAACATCTAGATTTGTGAAGTATACTCTATGATGTTGACACAAGGATTAAATCACCTAACAATACATTTCTCAGAATGTTTTCTATCATTAAGCAATGTATGACTTTTATAAAAGGGAAACAAGCATATAAAAATATTTTAAACATCACTTGTCATTAGTTATTGCAAATTCATTCAACAATGAGATACACTATATAGCTATTAGAATGACAAAAATAAACAACAAACAAAAACACTGAGAGGCTGAGGTGGGCGGATCACGAGGTCAGGAGTTTGAGCCCAGCCTGGCCAACATGGTGAAATCCCATCTCTACTAAAGATACAAAAAATTAGCTGAGCCTGGTGGCACGTTCCTGTAATCCCAGACACTCTGGAGGCTGATGCAGGAGAATTGCTTGAACCCGGGAGGCAAAGGTTGCAGTGAGCCAAGATCACACCATTGCACTCCAGTCCCGGCAAGACCCCATGTCAAAAAAATAAAAAATGACAACAACAACAAATCCTGATGTTATCAAATACTCGAAAATATGTAGAGAAACAGGACCTCTCATTCACTGTTTGTGAGAATAAAAGATGGTACATGTATTGTTGAAAAACAGTATAGCAGTTTCTTACAAAGCCCAAAATTATTTTCCCACACTAACCAATATTCATGTTCATGAGTATTTACTAGAAAACTCCTGCCACATAAAAACATGCACATGAATATTTACAACAGCTTTATTCATAATTCTCAAAAAAAAAGGAAGCAAACATGATATTTTTCAGTAGGTGGATGGATAAATAAAGTACGGTACCTACAGTGGAATATTATTCCACAATGATAAGAAATGAGCTACACAGCCATAAAAATCCAAGGAGAAAACTTAAATTTATGTTATTAAGTGAAGGAAACCAATCTACAGAGATGCTAATTATATGACATTCTGAAAGAGGCAAGATTATGCAGACGGTAAAAAGGTCAATGGTTGCCACACGTTTGGTAGTGGGTAAGGAATGAGGCTCACATAGGTGAAGCACAAAGTATTTTTACTGTGTTGAAACTTTTTTTTATGCTACTATAATGATGAACACATGGCATTATGCATTTGTCAAAATTTAAAAGAAATTACAGTACAGAGTGAAGCCTTATGTATGTGTTCATTTTTTTTTTATAGGAGGTCTATAAAAAAAATAGACCTCCTATATAGGAGGGATCACAGAAGTGCAGACTGTCACACACGCACAAAACTAACTGCATCAAAAACTGACATTAGGGTCATTATCGCAGACCCTCGTTCAGTGTATGAAACAACCTCAGTGAAGGAAATCTTCCTGGGTCTCAAGACTTCCAGCCTCCAGGTCTGTGGGAAAATCAATTCCTGTTGTTTAAGCCACAGAATCTTGGTGTTTGTTATAGCAGCCTTAGCATGCCAATGAAATTGATCAAAAGATATGAAATGTAAAACTATTTAATTCAAGTAAGATCTCTTCTCACTGTATTTTTGTTTAATTCCATAAGTTGCTGGTGTTCTGTGCTTATGTGGCTGTCTTTGCAGAAATGATATATGTGGTTTACTGCTATCTTCTTTTTTCTTGTTTTGTTTTACCTTTCTAAGTATATTCCTGTTCTAAATGTACATATGTTTTTGTGGGTGTACAGTTTTTATATCTAATGATTTTTGCTGTGTATAAAACACAGATAACCCTTAATCAAAGAAGCCTTCCCTGACCTCCCCACAAAAATCTCTACGCCCTTTATTGAAATATAATTTTCATTCTTATATTGATAACTAGCAGGGCATAGTCACTCAAGCCTGTAATCCCAGAACATTGAGAGACCGAGGTGGGTAGATCCCTTGAGGGCAGGCATTCAAGACCAGCCTGGCTAACATGGCGAAACCTCATCTCTACTAAAAATACACAAAATAAGCTGGGCATGATGGCCCACACTGTAATCCCAGCTACTCAGGAGGTTGAGGTGGGAGAATTGCTTAAACCCAGGAGGTGGAGGTTGCAGTGAGCAAAGATCACACCACTGCACTCCAGCCTGAGGAACATACTGAGATTGTCTCAAAAATATATATATACTTCACTCTATATATATGAATTTGTGGGTGTATATATATACACACACACATACATATATATATATATATAATATATATTCATAATCATATAATATAATCATGTTCTACCGTATTAGAATGAAATTTCTAAAGAAGGAAAACATTTGTTAATTTTGTTCCTTATATTTTTCCAGAAGCCGGAGCAGTGCCTAGGGCATAGTGGGTATTCATTGAGTATCAGGTGTTCTACATTTGAATAAAATTTTGTTTCTATTGGTATCTGCTAGACATTTGCAAAAGAATGCTCATCCAGTACTATAATGTATCTGCTAGTGTTTGAATGTAGTGGTTGAATATAAATGAAAATACTACAAGTTTATATTGCTTTTCTTAAAGCAATTATTTTATAAAAATCATAACTGATTTTGTTTTTATTTAACATTTCTCAATGATTTTATCCTGTGGTCAAATTTTATCCTCTGGTAATGTCTTTAAACTTTTAAAAAACAAACAAAACATCTTATCTAGATTCTACACAAATTGTTTATTAAGAATATTTTGTTTGAGAAACTAGGAATTTTAGGCATTTTTTCCTCCTTCTTTCTATTTAAACAACTGTCTCTCCTTTTGTGGCTCGTTCCAGATAATTGTTTTGTTTCTTATATCACTAAGAACAAATTCCTCAAAGTTTGCTCTGTCTTCATTTAAATAATTCCCATTAAATCAGTAAACCAATCCGTTGTTTTATGTCTATATTTATCATGTATACACTGTACTCTCCTTTGTGAAATTTAAGTAACAGAAAAGTTACTTTTAATTACAATGCAAATGATGTTATAAAAGAATATATATTCCAAAACAGATAAGTAGTAGGTAATAGAAAGAATATGAGAGTTTTAAATGTATTCTTGATGGATAGATTATTTTGGTTCAGCACAATGAGTTTAAGAAAAACAAGAATAATCCATCATTGAAAAAATATTTTACTTACTTCTTTCTTCCTCCAGTCATTTCCCTTTTGTGCATTATTAAATCATTGAACCTCTTAGAATATGGGTTTCAATATAAATAAAATGAAATATTTGATCTCAAAGACATTTAACCTAAAAGGCATTTGAAATAAAACGTGTTCTGGGGAAACTTAATACTAACAGAATAGAGTAAAGCAGACATATATTGGAATTTATTATTTTCAATTTTTTTTCTGATTTTAATTAATTAATTTAGTAGTATTATAATTTATGTTCTGTGGTACATGTGCAGCTTATGCAGGTTTGTTACGTAGGTATACACATGCCATGGTGGTTTGCTGCCTCTATCCCGCCATCGTCTACGTTAGGTATTTTTCCTAATGTTATCCTTCCCCAATCCCCCCAACCCCTGCTATCCCTCCTCTCATCCCCTCACCTCCCAACAGGCCCCAATGTTTGATGTTCCCCTCTCTGTGTCCATGTGTTCTAATTGTTCAACAGCCACTTATGAGTGAGAATATGCGGTGCTCGGTTTTCTGTTCTTGTGTCAGTTTGCTGAGAATGATGGTTTCCAGCTTCATCCATGTCCCTGCAAAGGATGTGAACTCATTCTTTTTTATGACTGCATAGTATTCCATGATGTATATGTGCCACATTTTCTTTATCCAGTCTATCATTGATGGACATTTGGGTTGGTTCCAAGTCTTTGCTATTGTAAAGGGTGCCACAATGAACTCTGACCCAGCAATTCCATTACTGAATATATACCCAAAGGATTATAAATTGTTCTATTATAAAATATACTATTATAGATATGGAATAGTCTATACAGATGCTCCTCAGTTTACAATAGGGTTACAATCTGATAAACTTATTGGAAGTTGAAGATATTGTAAATTGAAAATATATTTCCACTTATAATGTTTTCAAATTGGGAAAGGTTTATATGCACATAACCTCATCACAAGCTTGGCAGTGTACTGAACGCATATTGCATTTGCACCATCTTTATGTCAAAAAATTGTAAGTCAACCCATCTTCAGTCAAAGATCTGCAGTAGAAGAGAAGAGGAATAAATTGCTAATGAGAATTAGGTGTTGAAGAATAGGTAGATTTTATAAAGAAACATCCAGATGGAAAAGAAAATGAGATGGCATTGATAATATATACAAACATACAGAAATGGGGAATACCATGTTATATTCTGAGTACTGACACTAATTTATTACACCTGGCTCATAAATTACATGTGGCATGACATGCCTACGCCAGAAAGATAAGAAGACAAGTCATGGGGAGCTTGATGCATCATGCTAAAGAAGAGGAGGAAATGAACTTTTTGCTGAATGCCCATGGTGAGAAGTTGGAGGTGGGTAAAGGAGTCTCAGCACTGCATTAAATGAGAGACAACAAATGTTTCTCAAACTGATGCAGTTTTACAGCTGTCAAACACATTTTCTTCAATCAAACAGGTATTTAAGCTTTCCTTCATTAAAATATCAAATGACTTTTATGTGTTTTGAATACATATTCTTTACAAAAAAAACTAATAAAGTGATTTTATTTTAAAGATATCCTAGATATTAAATTACTCGCACTTCAAATCCCTGTTTAATTTAATTTTGTCTAGTATAGAAGTTCATATATAATAAGCAAGTTTTTCAATTGAATTGTAAATTTATGAAGGTCTTCTATTAGGTTTTTACTATCTATAAATATTTGAATATCCATATAGTAGGTATTCTGTTGATTTTTCTAAAAAATAAAATGGGACTACAGAGAGAAAAATACAGATTTAAAGAATATTAATGCTTTTACCGCAACAAGTAGAAATAATTAACTATAATTTATAAAATAAAATAAAATTAAGTATAATGAGCTAATTATAACTTTAGTGGGCATAGGCAACCTCCTGTCACAAATATAGTTTACATTTTTAGGTGCGGAAACAGCTGGAAGTTTTCTATAATGAAATATTAATACATTTAATCTTCCACAATAAAGATGAAATACGTCAAAATTTTAAGTCAAATTAACAGTACTTGGGGCTATAAAAACCAACCTACAAACATCAAAAATTTTTAATCTTTTTCATAAAAACGTTACAAATAGAATAACTCTGTGATTGTAGATACAAAGTAAGAATGCTGATTTTTAATTTTATAGTAATTTATGTAAATAAGGCCAATTTTTTAGCTTTATCTACATGAATCTAAAGACTAGTTAAATGTTTTATTTTTCAACAACCTGTGCCTCTATCCTCTTATTTGTTTCAAAGTTGCTTGAAAAGTGACAAACTGAAGGACATAAAAATGTTTTATTACACATTGTGGAGGAGAGAATTATCCATTTTTACAGAAGAACCTAAGGCTGACAGTGACAAATCTGATTGTACAAAACCATAACTTCAGTTAACCAGTTGAGTGTAGACTTACATGCAGGTCTCTTTTTTTTTTCCTGATGGTGATAAGAGAAATAACTATTTGATGCTGTTCATTTAGTACAAACCCTGTAATACAAAGGCACCAAACGGGAAATAATAGTATTCATATCAGCAGTTCTTTAAAATTACATTTATATTATTTTCCATTTAATGCTTCCAAAATACAGTATCAGTTTGAGTTTTTTGTTTTAATTTAAATAAATAATGGCAGTTTTTAATCCCAATGTAGAAAGTTTACATAATTTTATTTCACATTTTAGATAACACATTTTTTTTCTCTGAATGCTAGATCAGATAACTGAGCTGAGGACTGAGCTGATTAAACTCAGATAATTTATGTGTTAAAGCTCAGATCCCAGCTAAAACGTAGACTGTAAGACTTCATTCTACTCCTCCACATTTCTTCAAAGTACAGAACAATTTTTACTTAGCTCAGTTTGACAGACTGTCCCTTCTCGGAAGCAGGTGTTTCAAGGTCAGAGCTAAGGATTGTTGGCAGAAATGTGAGGGAAAGTCCACAGAACACCAGCCAATATGCATTTGGCTTCGATCCCTCAGTTTCACCACCACAAACTTCATTCACTGATAATATTTTAAAGATGAAGTTATTACTGCCTCTTTAAATCTTTATAAATGATTCAAGTAAGTTTATTTCCTCTTCTTTGCTATTTTACACTTTTGCATTGCAAATGGGGATTTCTGCTAGGTGAACAGTCTTTCAAACCGTATCAATCACTGACGCAATCTACTGACATTAAAAAAAATTCATTTATGACATATTCTTGGCAGGTTTTCTGGCCTCAGTTAAAAGTAGTCCTACTACTTAAAAATGGCTTTTAAACCATAACTCTACCTAGAAATGTAACATTTCTTTTTTCATTTTTTTAAAATTATGCTTTAAGTTCTGGGATACACGTGCAGAATGTGTAGCTTGTTACATTGGTATACATGTACCACGGTGATTTGCTGCACTCATCAACCTGTCAGCTACATTAGGTATTTCTCCTAATGCTATCCCTCTGCTAGTCCCCCACCCCTCAACAGGCCCTAGTGTGTGATGTTCCCCTCCCTGTGTCCATGTGTTCTCATTGTTCAACACCCACTTATGAATGAGAACATGTGGTGTTTGGTTTTCTGTCCCTTTAAGGGTTTGCTGAGAATGATGGTTTCCACCTTCATCTATGTCCTTGCAAAGGACATTAACTCATCTTTTCTTATGGTTGCATAGTATTCCATGGTGTCTATGTGACACATTTTCTTTATCCAGCCTAACAATGATGGGCATTTGGGTTGCTTCCAAGTATTTGCTATTGTAAGCAGTGCTTCAATAAACATATGTGTGCATGTGTCTTTATAGTAGAATAATTCATAATCCCTTGGTATATATCTAGTAACAAGATAGCTGGGTCAAATGGAATTTCTGGTTGTAGATTCTTGAAGAATCGCCACACTCTCTTCCAAAATGGTTGAACTAATTTACACTCTCACCAACAGTGTAAAAGTGTTCCTATTTCTCCACATCCTCCCCAGCATCTACTGTTTCCTGACTTTTTCATGATCGCCATTCTAAGTGGCATGAGATGGTACCTCACTGTGGTTTTGATTTGCATTTCTTTAATGACTAGTGATGAGGAGCTTCTTTTCATATGTATGTTGGCCATATAAATGTCTTCTTTTGATAAGTGTCTGTTCATATCTTTTGCCCACATTTTGATGGGGTTGTTTGTTTTTTGTCTTGTAAATTGGTTTATATTCCCTGTAGATTTTGGATAATAGCCCTCTGTCAGATAGATTGCAAAATTTTTCTCTCATTCTGTAGGTTGCCTGTTTGCTCTGGTGATAGTTTCTTTTGATGTACAGAAGCTCTTTAGTGTAATTAGATCCCATTTGTCAATTGTGGCTTTTGTTGCCATTGCTTAGGGTGTTTTAGTCATGAAGTCTTTGCCCATGCTTATGTCCTGAATGGTATTGCCTAGGTTTTCTTCTAGGGTTTTTATTGTTTTAGATGTTACAGTTAAGTGTCCAATCCATATTGAGTTAATTTTTGTATAAGCGTAAGGAAGGGGTCCAGTTTCAGTTCTCTGCATATGGCTAGCCAGTTCTCCCAACATCATTTATTAAATAGGGAATCCTTTCCCTGTTGCTTTTGTCAGGTTTGTCAAATATCAGGAAGTTGTAGATGTATGGTGTTATTTCTGAGGCCTCTGTTCTGTTCCATTGCTCTATGTATCTGTTTTGGTATCAGCACCATGCTGTTTGGTACCAGTACCATGACTTGTAATATACTTTGAAGTCAGGTAATGTGTTGCCTCCAGCTTTGTTCTTTTTGTTTAGAATTATCTTAGCTATATGCGCTCTTTTTTGGCTCCATATGACATTTAAGGTTTTTTTTGTTTGTTTGTTTTTGTTTTTCTAATTCTATGAAGAAGGTCAATGGTAGCTTGATGGGAATAGCACTGAATCTATAAATTACTTTGGGCAGTATGGCCATTTTCATGATATTGATTCTTTCTATCCATGAGCTTGGAATATTTTTCCATTTGTTTGTGTCCTCTCTTATTTTAGCAGTGGTTTGTAGTACTCCTAGAAGAGGTCCTTCAAATCCCTTGTAAGTGGTATTCCTATGCATTTTATTCTCTTTGCAATAGTTGTGAATGGGAGTTTACTCATGATTTGGCTCTCTATTATTGGTGTATAGGAATGCTTGTGATTTTTGCACATTCATTTTGTATCCTGACACTTTGGTGAAGTTGCTTATCAGCTTAAGGGGGTTTTGGGCTGAGATGATGGGGTTTTGTAAATATACAATCATGTAATCTGTAAACAGAGAAAATTTGATTTCCCTTCTTCCTATTTGAATATACTTTCTTTCTTCTGCCTAATTGCCCTGGTCAAAACTTCTAAAACTATGTTGAATTGGAGTGGTGAGAGAGGGCATCCTTGTGCCAATTTTCAAAGGGAATGCTTTCAGCTTTTGCCCATTCAGTATGATATTGGCATAAAGAACTTTTATTATTTTGAGATACATTCCATTAATACCTAGTATATTGAAAGATTTTAGCCTGAAGTGGCATTGAATTTTATCAAAGGCCTTTTCTGCATCTATTGAGATAATCATTCGGTTTTTGTCATTGGTTCTGATTATGTGATGGATTATGTTTATTGATTTGAGTATGTTGAACCAGTCTTGCATTCCAGGGATGAAGCAGACTTGATCATGGTGGAAAGGTTTTTTGATATGCTGCTGGATTATGTTTGCTAGTATTTTATTGAGGATTTTTGCATAAATGTTCATCAGGGATATTGGCCTGAAAATTTCTTTTTATTGTTTCTTGGCCAGGTTTTAATAACAGGATGATGCTGGCCTCATAAAATGAGTTAGGGAGGTGTCCCTCTTTTTCTATTGTTTGGAATAGTTTGAGAAAGAATGGTACCAGTTCCTCTTTGTACCTCTGGTATAATTTGGCTGTGAATTTGTCTGGTCCTGGGCTTTTTTTCTGGTGGGTATGCTGTTGAATGCGGCCTCAATTTCAGAACTTGTTATTGGTCTATTCAGTGATTCGAGTTCTTCCTGTTTTAGTCTTAGGAGGTCTATGTGTCCAGAATTTTTTTCCATTTCTTCTAGATTTTCTAGTTTATTTGTGTAGAGGTGTTTATTCTGTTTTCTGATGGTAGTTTGTATTTCTGTGGGATCCGTGGTGATATCCCCTTTATCATTTTTTATTGCATGTATTTGATTCTTCTCTCTTTTCTTCTTTATTAGTCTCACTAGTGGTCTATCTATTGTGTTAATCTTTTCAAAACAAATAGCTCCTGGATTCATTCATTTTTTTGAAGGTTTTTTTTCTTGTCTCTACCTCCTTCAGTTCTGCTCTGATCTTAGTTATTTCTTTTCTTCTACTAGATTTTGAATTTGTTTGCTCTTGCTTCTCCAGTTCTTTTAATTGTGATGTTATGGTGTTGATTTCAGATCATTCCAGCTTTCTCCTGTGAGTATTTAGTGCTATAAATTTCCCTCTAAATACTGCTTTAGCTGTGTCCCAGAGATCCTGGTACATTGTGTCTTTGTTCTCATTGGTTTCAAATAACTTATTTATTTCTGCCTTAATTTCATTATTTACCCAATAGTCATTTAAGAGCAGGTTGTTTTGTTTCCATGTAGTTGTGTAGTTTTGACTGAATTTTCATTTTGTCATTTTTTGAAGCAAGCAAAAAATGACAAAATGAAATTTTGTCAAAATTATTTTAGAACCAGTTCAAAATATTAAATTGTCCAAATAAGGTTTAAGAATGATAACAGTGACTTTTAATGGTCATGGTCATTCTTTATCAAGAATTTTTAAAAAAGAAATTACTAGGTTTTTTTCTTATTTTTACACATAGACAAATTTCTCATAAACTTTTTCAGGAAGTTGCATTGAAGAAATTGAAGAAGTAAATACAGAGGTAGTGGAAGCAGAAAAAGAGCATGTAAAGACTTTTTCTGAGATAAATTTTGGGTGTAGAGGTGATACAGGCAGGCAGGTTAGCCCTGAAATTGAGAAAAGAATACAAAAGTGGGCCTATGGTATTAAACAGGAATCCTTTATTGATCTGCTTTTTTTTTTTTTTTTTTTTTTTTTTTTTTTTTTTTTTTTTTTTTTTTTTTTTTTTTTTTTTTTTTTTTTTTTTTTTTTTTTTTTTTGAACAGGCAGTGTGCCCTGAGCTTCACTTCTAAGTTGTGGGCAAAGTATTTATATTTACACATACCCACTTCATTTACAGGCAAATAAAGGGGCGGGATATCCAGAAATTTCTAGGAAAGCTGTGGTAACTTCTGGGTTGCTGCTATGGAAAAGTGGAGTAACTTCCTTGTCATTGCCATGAAATTTGTGAATCGTCATGACACTAATGGGCATGTCTTATGGTAATGACTAATGAGGGCCACTTGAGATTACTTTCCTCACCTTCTGCTGGTTTTGGCTGGTTTCTTTACCATATTGTATCTGGACCAGTTTCTGTTTTGGTCAACAGGGCTGTGACCAGAAAACAAATCCTGCCAGTCTCCTATTTCAGATATACTTTTCAATGATTATTATATAAAAAATCTAAACTATCCTAAGTATAGAAACATGAAAATATGTTTTATGTATTTATTTATTTTATTAAAAAAAATTCCAACTTTTCTCTTAGGTCCAGGGAGTATACGTGCAGGTTTGTTACATGGGTATATTCTGTGATGCTAAGATTTAGAGAATGATCCCAAAACCCAAGTAGTGAGTATAGTACCAGTTAAGTTTTGAAACCTTGCCCCCTACATACTTTCACCACTAGTAATCCCCAGTGTCTATCATTCATATCTTTATGCCCATGAGTGCCTATTGTTGCTCTCACTTATAAGTGAGAATGTGTAGTACATGGTTTTTTGTTCTTATGCTAATTTGCTAAGGATGATGGCCTCCAGCTGTATCCATGTTTCTGCAAAGGAAATAATTTTTTTATGGTTTCATAGTATTCTATGGCGTATATATGAATCACGTTTTCTGTTTCCAATCCATTGCTGATGGGCAGGTAGGTTGATTCTATGTCTTTGCTATTCTGAATAGTGCTATGATAAACATATAAGTGCATGTGTCTTTTGGGTGGAGCAATTTATTTTCTTTTGGATATGTTTTCAGTAATGTAATTGCTGGGTTAAATGGTAGCACTATTTTGAGTTCTTTGACAAATCTACAAACTGCTTTCCATAGTGGCTGAACTAATTTACAGTTGCATCAACAGTGTATTAGCATTCTCTCCTACATAGCCTTGTAAGCATCTGCTGCTTTTTGACTTTTTATTAATAGCCATTCTGACTGGTGTGAAATGTTATCTCATGAGAGTTTTGATTTGCTTTTCTCTGATGATTAGTTACGTGGATTTTTTTTTCATGTCTGCTGGCTCTTGTATGTCTTCTTTTGAAAAGTGACTTTTCATGTCCTTTGCATGTTTTTTAATGGGGTTATTTGTTTTATGTCCATTGAATTGTCTCAATTCTTTATAGATTCTGGATATTAGGTCTTTGTTGAATGCATAGTTTTCAAATATTTTATTTCATTCTGTAGGTTATCTGTTTAGATTGTTGATAGATATTTTTCCTGTGCTGAAGCTCTTTACTTTAATGCGGTCCCATTAGTGGTTCTTGGTTTCGTTGAAATTGCTTTTGGCATCTTTGTCATGAATCTTTGCCCAGGACTATGGTCAGAATGGTGTTACCTAGGTTTTCTTCTAGGGTATTTATAGTTTCAGTGTTTATGGTTAAGTGTTTCATCTGAGACAGAGGGTGGAACAAGATGGCCAAATAGATGGTTCCACTGATTGGTACTCCTGTAAGGTCACAAGTTTAACAACTATCTGCACAAAAAGACACCTTCATTAGAACCAAAAATCAGGTGAGCCCTCATAGTACCTGGTTTTAACTACATATCACTGAAAGAGGCATTGAAGAAGATAGGAAAGACAATCTTGAATTGCTGACATCATCCCTCCACCATTCCCTGGCAGCAGCCGTGTGTCACTGGGAGAAAATCTATGCACTTTGGGTAGAGAGAGTGAAACAACTCTGAGATATTGCATTGAACTCAGTGTTGTCCTGTCAACAGCAAAAAGCAAAATTGAGCTGAGCTGAGCTGATATCCATCCATGCAGGGATCACTTAAACAAGCTCTATTCAGAGAGGAATCACTCATACCAGTGGTCAGAATGTGAATTCTGGTAAGCCTCACCACCCTGGGCTCATGTACTCTGGGACTCTATGTAACTTAAGAAGACATCTAAGACTCAAGGACCGCAAGTCCTAGGTGAACCCTGCTACTGACTTCGCTCAGAACCAGTGGCCTTAAAGGGTATGTGGCCTACTAAGAAACCAACCAGGGTGGCTAAGACAATGCTTGCACCCTACCCCAAACTCAGGCTTCACAGCTTGTGGCTCTAAAAAACCAACAAAACATAACAAAACACCTTCCTTCTTCTTGAGGAGAGAAGACTAAAGAGGACTTTGTCTTTTATTTGGACATCAGCTTAGTCACAGTAGGAGAGGGCACCATGCAGAGTTATAAGGCTCCCTTCAGCCTCTAACTCCTCGATGACATTTCTAGACACACCCTGGGCCAGAATGGAACTCAGGGTCATGAAAGGCATAAGCCATCACCTGTTGACTAGAAAGCCCTTGATCCCTGAATATTCTGCAGCAATACTCAGGTGGTATGCAATGGGTCTTGGGTGAGAATCTGAGACTTTTTGGCCTCAGGTGAGACTTAGCATACTCCCAGCTATGTTGGCTATAAGTAGACACTCTTTCTGCTTGAGAAAAGTGGAGGGAAATGTAAAGGGGACGTCAACTTGCAACTTAGGTACCACCTCAACCACAGGGGGAAGAGCACCAAGCAGGTTCTTGGTCTCCCTGATTCTAGGCCTTGGCTTTTGAATAGCATTTATGGACCTTCTCTTGGCCAGAGGGGAACCCGATGCCCTGAATGTTGAGTCCCAGGCCAGGCAGTGTTCACCACAAGCCGAATGAGGATCCCTTAGGACTGAAGGGAATATTGTCAGTAGCCTGGCATTACTTACCATGAGGCTTCTCTTCCTGTGGAAAGGGGAGGGAGGAGAGGGAAGGGCTGTGTCTTATGGTTTGAGTGCTCACTCAGCCACAGTACAATAGAAAACAAGGTAGACATGTAAGGTATGTTATTCTAGTCCCTGGCTCCCAGAAAGCACTTCTGGACCTGCTAGGGTCCTGGAAGAACTCATTGCCCTGAAGGGAAGGATACAAGTCTAGGTGCCTTCACTATCTTCTGATTGCAGGGCCTCTGGGCCTTGAGCAAATATAGGCAGTAACCAGGTAGTGATTACAGTGGGTCTTAGTTGAGCACTTGTGCTGTGCTGACCTTAGGTTTGACCAAGCCCAGTCCCAGTGATAGTGGCCACAGACATGCTTGTGTTTTACCAACACCATCTACAGGTGGCTCAGAACAAAAACAGATTCCATTTTTTGGAAAAAAGTAAAGGAATAGAAAAAGAGCTTTTACTGCCTGGTAATACAAAAAAAATTCTTCCAGATTTTTTTCAAGACTATCAAAGTAGTATCTTTAAGAATCTGCGAAAACGACAGGATTACAGGTTTGGGGGTACAGATGCAATTTGGACCACAATACCCAAGTCTTTTTGAATTCCTGGAAAGATTTCCCAAGAGGGACAGGTACAAACAAGCCCAGAATGTGAAGGCTACAATAAGTACCTAACTGTTCAATGCCCAGACACAGACAAACATTTGTAAGCATCAAGACCATCCAGCAAAATATAACCTCACCAAATGATGTAAATAAGGCACCAGGGATCAATCCTGAGGAAACAGAAATATGTGAACTCTCATAGAGAGGATTCAAAATAGCTGTTTTGAGGAAACTCAAAAGAATTCAGAATTCTATTAGATAAATTCAACAAAGAGATTGAAATAACTAAAACCTTGAGCAGAAATTTTAGTGTTGAAAAATGCAGTTAACATAATGAAGAATACATCAGAATATCTTAATAGCAGAATTGATGAAGCAGAAGAAAAAGTTTGAAGACAGGCTATTTAAAAACACAGCTAGGGGAAATGAAAAAGGAATGAAAACAGTGAAGCATACTTAAAAAATCTAGAAAATAGCCTCAAAAGGGCAAATCTAGCATTATTGGCCTTAAAGAGGAAGGAGAGATGTACAGGTAGGAAGCTTATTCAAAAGGATAATAACAGAGAATTTCCCAAACACTATTAACAATAGCCATGATTTGGAAGCAATTCATTTGTTCATTAATAGATGAATGGATAAAAAAATGTGGTACCTATATAAAATAGACTACCATTCAGCCATTAAAAAAAAATAGATCCTATTAATTGCAAAAACATGGGTAGGACTGGAAGTCATTATGTTAAGTGAAATAAACCAGGCACAGGAAGACAAACTTTTCTTGTTCCCACTTATTTGTGGAAGCTAATAATTAGAATAATTGCACTCACGGAGACAGAGAGTAGAATGGTTAACAGAGACTGAGGAGGATAGTGAGGGGTTGGAAGGGATATGGGGAGGGTTTATGGGCACAAAAACATGATTGAAACAATGAATAAGACCTAGTATTTCCTAGTGCAACAAGGTGACTTTAGTAAAAAATGATTGTACATATTAAAATAACTGAGTATAATTAAATTGTTTGTAACACAAAGGATAAATGCTTGAGGTAATGGATGCCCCATTTACTCTGATATGCTTATTTTGCATTGCATGCCTGTATTAAAATATCTCATGAATCCCACAAATACATACACCTACTATGTACCCCCCAAAATAAAAAAAAAACATTACAATAAAAATTTTATTTAATCCACCTCAAGTTGATTTTTGTATATGGTGAAAGAAAGGGATCTAGTTTCCATCTTCTGCATATAGCTAGCCAGTTATCTCAGCACCATTTATTGAATAGGGATTCCTTCCCTATTGTTTGTTATTGTTAACTTTGTCAAAGATGAGATTATTTTAAGTGTGTGGCTTTATTTCTGGGTTCTCTAAGCTGTTACATTGGTCTGTGTGTCTGTTTCTGTACCAGTACCATGCTGTTTGGGTTGTTGTAGTATAATTTGAAGTCAGACAATGTGATACTTCTAGCTTTGTTCTTTTTTCTTTGGGTTGCTTTGGTTATTCAGGCTTTTTTTCTGTTTCACATGAACTTCACAAGAAATTTTTTCTAATTCTGTGAAGAACTATATAGGTAGTTTGATAGAAAAAGCATTGAATCTTCAAACTGCTTTGGGCAGTATGGCAGTGTTAATGATATTGACTCTTCCTGTCTATGAGCATGGGATGTTTTTCCATTTGTTTGTGACATCTCTGATTCCTTTCAGCAGTGTTTTGAAATTTTCATTCTAGACATCTTTCACCTCCCTGGTTAGCTGTATCCCTATCTATTTTCCTCCTTTTGTAGCAACTGTAAATGGGACTGCATTCTCGATTTGGCTGTGGACTTAGACATTATTGGTTTATAGAAATGTTACCAATGTTTGTTTATAACTTTTGCACCTTAAAACATTGCTGAAGTTGTTTATCAGTTCTAGGAGCATTTGAGCAGACTATGAGGTTTTCTAGGCATAGAATTTTATTACCTGTGAAGATCGTTTGACTTTCTCTCATTGTATTTGGATGACTTTTATTTATTTCTCTTGACTGGTTGCTCTGGATAAGACTTGCAGTACTATTTTCAATAGGAGTGGTAGGAAGGAGCATCTTTGTGTTGTGCCAGTTCTCAAGGGAAATGTTTTCAGTTTTTACCTTTTTAGTATAATGTTGGTGGTTGGGGGAGGCGGAGTTTGTCACAGGTGGCTTTTTAAAAATTTTAAGGCATGTTTCTTTGATGCCTAGTTTATTGAGTGTTTTTAACAAGAAGGAATCAAATTTTATTGAATGCCTTTTCTGCTTCTATTGCGATAGTCATGTGTTTTTTGGTTTAATACTATGTAATAAATCACATTTATTGATTTGTGTATATTGGACCAACCTTGCATCCCAGGAATAAGGTCTATTTGATTGTGGTGGATTGGCTTTCTGACGTGCTACTGGGTTCAGTTTGCTTGTATTTTCTTGAGGAATTTTACATGTATGTTCATCAGGGATATTGGCCCGAAGTTTGCTTTTCTCACTGTGTCTGCTAGGTTTTGATATCAGCATGATGCTGGCATCAAATAATAAGTTAGAGAGAAATTCTTTTTTCTCAGTTTTTTGGAATAGTTTTGATAGAATTGTATCAGCTCTTCTTCATATGTCTGTTAGAATTTGGCTGTGAATCCATCTGATCCAGGGCTTTTTCTGGTTGGTAAGCTTTTTATTACTGACTCAATTTTGGAACTTATTATTTGTCTATTCAGAGTTTCAACTTATTCCTGGTTCAAATTTGGGAATTATGTGTTTGCAGGAGTTTATCCATATCTTCTGTATTTTTTAGTTTATGTGAATAGATTTGTTCATAATAGTCTCTGGGATTTTTGTGTGTGTGTATGTGTTTCTGTGGGGTGAGTGTTAACATCCCCTTTGCCAATTCTGTTTGTGTTCATTTGGATCTTCTCTCTTTGTTTCTTTATTATTCTAGCTTGCAGGCTATAAATCCAATTTATCCTTTCAAATGACCACTTTTGGTTCTGTTGATATTTCATATGATTTTTCCTGCCTTTTTTGTTTTGTTTTGTTTGTTTGTTTTCAGTTTAGCTCCAAATTTGGTTATTTTTTTCTGCTAGCCTTTGGATTTGTTTTCTATTGTTTTCTAGTTTTTCTGTGTATGATGTTAGGTTGTTAATTTGAGATCTTACTAACTTTTTGAGGTGGATATTTAGTTGTATAAACTTTTCTCTTAAAAGTGCTTTAGCTGTGTCACAGACTTTTATCTTTGCTCTCATTAGTTTCAACGATTTCTTAATGTCTGCCTGAATTTTATTGTTTACCCAAAAGTCATTCAGGAACAAGATTTTTAATTTTAATGTAAATTTTATGGTTTTGAGGTATCTCCTTGGTATTGATTTCTATTTTTATTGTCTTGTTCTGAGAGTGTGGCTGTATTCATTTCTAGTTTCTGATTTATCTTGTGATTTTTTTCTCTGCACAGTGGTTGATAACAAGTGTTCTATTTACAATATTTGGGGATTTTCTAGGGACATGAAAAAATAGATTTTTGATACTGTTCCATTTTGATAACATACTTTGTATGATTTAAATAATTTTTAATTTTTGAGACATGTTTTATAATTCATTATATACTCACCTTAATATGTGTTTCATGTGCAGTGTGAAAGATTATGTGTTCTGTAGTTGTTGTGAGGGTTAAGTATTATATGTGACAGTTACGATTAATGCTTCATAGTGCATATGTTCTTATGAAGTTTTATCAATATTTGGGAGAATGGTGCTGAAACCTGTAAATTTTAAATGTGTGTGTGTGTGTGTGTGTGTGTGTGTATGCAGTATTTATATAAACATATATATTCATACTTATACTGAGAGAAAGAGTTAGAAAGAGTGAGAAAATAAAAGATTGAAGAAGAATTAACATATTCTAAGAGATTTGAACTTTTTTTTATTTCTGAGTTTATAAAATCTACTGAAGAAAGTTTCATATTATTTATTTATTGGATGGGAAAAATTGTATCATAATGAAAAGTAATTAGCTGTATTACTTTTGATGTTACCCAGTGAATACATATTTTTTAAACAAATTTTTATTTCCATCAGTTAAGGAGCAGGCAATGTCTGATTATATGAGTAAGTTCTTTGGCAGTGATTTATAAGATTTTCGTGCATCCATCATACGCTGCACACTATTTGTAGTCTTTTTTATCCCTCACCCTCTTCTCACCCTTTCACTCTGAGTCCTCAAAATCCATTGTGTAATTCTTATGCCTTTGCATCCTCATAGCTTATCTCCCACTTATGAGTGAGAACATATGATGTTTGGTTTTCCATTCATGAGTTTCTTCACTTAGAATAATAATCTCCAATCTCATTCAGGTAGCTGCAAATGCCATTACTTTATTCCTTTTTATGGCTGAGTAGTATTCTACT
>NW_016107471.1:4432667-4448597 GCF_001604975.1 Cebus imitator | reverse complement strand
TTTAACCATTCATTGATTGATGGGCATTTGGGTTGGTTCCACATTTTTGCAACTGTGAATTGTGCTGCTATATACATGCATGTTCAAGTATATTTTTTATTTTCTCAAACTAATTGCTCTTGAAAATTGATTTTCATGAAAAACTAAAAATTTTAACATAAAATCTCAGCCTGTACCAATGCTTAATATTTGGAAATGTAAATTTTTTTAGAATGTGGTCACTTTGATTTTGTTACTACTCTGTTAATTTTCATAAAGTCTAGTTTTAGGTAATTCTAAAATTTTAACGTATGTTTACACTAATACTTTATTTAATATTGTAATTGATATTTTTTGTATGTGATATATTCCAGCTTTGTCATTTTTAATTTGAATATTCTTGTTCTTTTGATTTGTCTTTTATAAAGTACCTATTGTATTTTAGCCAGACTATGATTTCTACATTAATTTTATTAAAATTAATTATGGGGTTTTGTTTGTTTTATTTTTCCAGTTCAATTTTTATTTTTCTTAAGTTACATTCCAAAACTTGTGGTCAGATTGCTTATTCTGTTGGTTTTCTGGCATAATAATCTTAAAACAGGGTTGGTCTCATTTGGCATACTAAAAATCATTTAGCAAAGCATTAAGTCAATGAATAAAGTTCCAACATAGTTAGAAAGTCACTATTTAATCATAATTCTCATTCCAGTAGTAAAAATATTAATAAAGTTAATGCATTTTTATTTCTAGTAATACATATATATTTTATTTACATATACTGTACATGTTTTTTCAACTAAGAGATTAATTAGAAAATTATAGTCTACATTAATAGACTATAACTACTAACTTGGCAATAACTCCTATATCCTGTGGTTATGAATCTGGTCTCCATCATCTTTATCCTACCCTACTCTCTCTGACAGCTTGTAATACAAGATAGATTCAGCAGCCTGTTTTAATCCTTTGGAATGTTTTTCCAAGCGTAAGTACCAACATCTAAGTCTACCTCCCCAGCAAATTCTGCCCAGTATTTGATTAATTGTTTGTCTCCCAGGTTGATTAGTCAGTCTCTGATACAGGCATGTCTCATATTATCATTTTATTTTTATGGCATCCTAATTATTAATTTTTTTTCCTTTTTTTGTACAACTTATTTTTTATTCATACTGATTGACAAATAATTACCTCAATTAATTTGGTCTTGACATTCTTTCAAGACCTCTATGTACTTCATAAACTTTCAGCAGTATGAAAAATTTATATTGTGAGACCATGGCTAGTATAAAAAGCTTTTATGTGTATGTTTAAATCAAGTAAACAAGGAGAACCATTATTGCTTAGGATATTGAGATGGATTCTGAATTGCAATAGGAAAATATTTCTCTACCTAACAAAAATTAGATTTAAACTTCATTGCTTTATGTATATATTATATGTAGTATACATAGCTATATATACTGTATTGTATATCACATATCAATGTAAAACATATGTATAAAATATACATACTTCACAAATTAGTTCACTACAAAAAATTTGGAAAATATAAAGAAAATATTAATATTTTCAGTACTTGAATCTAATCTTGTTTTAACTCTTAATAGAAGTGTGGTGTTGGGAAAATAATTAATCCCTTATAATATTAAAATGAATATGATACTAGTACATTTCTCATATAACTACTAAGAGGCATACATTTATATTTTTATATTTCTGCACTCAAATAATAATTATTAAAATTTCTTTTTAAAAATTCCTGTCATAAAAATTATATTTTTTATTATATTAGGACAAATTTAAGATCAATTAATTAAGTTCATTTCCCCTTTATATATTTTCTGTTTCTTATTCTTTTTCTTATATATGCTAAGGTCTTTCATAGAATCTATTAATTTATTTGTTATATCAGTTGTTGGCAAAGATTATATCTTTTAAACATATATTGTTTAATAAAAAGTTTAAATATTTTTAAGTATGTGATAATTTATTCTTACATATATATTTATATGTGTGTGTACCCACTTTTATTCCAGCTCTTTCCTTAGATAGAATTAACAGTTAATTTGTTACGTATTTTACATATAACCATAATTTTTTACTGCATTAAATATAAAACATCAATACAGTGATATTGCTAATTAAAATATAAATAATTAAATTTAAGCTAAGTTTGATAATTAATAACTTGGTGCTAAGACCAGTATAGACAAATACGTTAATGAAGGAAAATAGAACCTAAAATGATTTATGGAAGAATAGTCCAAATTTAAAGTAGTATTTTATCAAATAAACAAATAATAAATATATTTTAAAATTACAAAAACATATTTTAAACTTTGGCCATGTAATAGCACAAATTTAATTTCATGACATTCTTTCTTTTCCTTTCTCCATATTCAGTTTCCACATTCAGATTCTTTACTTTTGGGAACAGATTGCAAAATGGAAAAAGGGTAGATGAGATTAAACATGCAGGGCATGTTATAGTCATGTAGTTAATCTTAACAAGCTTTGAATTTGCCATATTGGCAATAGGTAAAAATAGGATGCTTTTAGCTGAGAATGTTTAGGAATATTACTGGTGAAAGATGAAGAATGTTTAATAACTATATCAATTATTGTTAAAATAATTTAAACTACTTTGTGTTTGTTTCCTTGGTTTATTTAAATAGGTTTCTACATTTATTTGTGTGGTATGTATTTCTGTAAGTATTATTTTGCTTTTTATACTCTTGTGTTATACATTAAGGGGAAATATCTACTATCTATCCAATAAAAAGCCACATGATATCCTAGAAAATAACTTGAAATTCAACTCTATACTTTATTCATTATGGCTTTCTATAATAACTATGTCCTACAGAAGTTTCTGTGATAAAAGGAGTGTTCTGTATCTTCCCTGTCCAGTACAGTAGTCACTAGCCCTAAGCACTACTGAACTTTTGTAATGTGGTTAACATGACTGAGGGCCTAAGTTTTAATTGTTTTTATTTTAGTTAATTTTAATTTCAGTGGTCACTTGTAGATTGTTCCATTGTGAAAATATCTATCTGGATTGCTGCAACATTACTTCTACATTTCTTTTTCTTACTGTTCTGATATTTTGTATGCATCATCCCTAATTTGATATTTGGCAAATTCATAACTGTAATCTAGGCATTATAATTATCAATTATAAGGATCACTAATTTCTGTATATACTAGTTAAAAGGAAGCAAGGCACATATACATTGTTATGAAATTACTGGTAATATAGAACAATGTCCTCAATGAACTATTAAGAAATAAGAACAAGCTGCTCAACAGTATAAATAGTAGAATTTTATTTCTTTGAATAATAAGTATTTATGAGCATCTGTGCTTGTGTTTCTGTATTTCTATGTGGTTTCCAATACATTTTAAAGAATTATTTTTAAAAAGGCACCTGTTGTCAGTGTTTGCTGATGGAAAGTTTGTAATAGAACATAATATGATTTCTGCTTCCTGGTATCTTTACTTTGTGTAATGCCCTCCTCTTAAGTGTGGTTGGGACCTGTGACTTGTTTCTAACCAACAGAATGTAATAAAGGTGATGAGATATATGTGACTATATGCCTATGTTACTCTTTATAATAGCACATAAAAGGTCATGTCTGGTTTATCCATTAGCAACTAAACACACCACACTGCAGTGCATTTAGGAAGTTCTCAGTTTATTGAAAGACAATAAATAACAAGTGCTGTTTACTAAATAAATGTCATTTAAAATTTTTAGCTTTTAGCCTTGTGAAGAGACTGTTTTCCTCAATAGCTTTAAAGAATCAAACTGCCATGTTGTTAGCTTTTCTTTGGGATGGACCACATGTCAAAAAACTGAAGACACTATCTAGCCACAGTCAGCAAATAACTGGGCAGGCATGCAGGTGTCCTACAATAAACTATAAGTTGCCATAAGCTATGTGATCTTGGGAACAGATCACAAAATGGACAAAGAGTAGATGAGTCTAAACATGCATGCCGGGCATGCTATAGTCATGTATTTAAGCTTAACACACTTTGAATTTGCCATACTGACAATAGGTCAAAATAGGAGGCTTTTACCTGAGAATGTTTATGAATATTACTAATGAAAGATGAAGATTGCTTAATAACTATATCAAGCAAGAGGGAGAACTACCATCTGCAGAAGTAACAATGAGATAGTTAAGAATCTGAATGTGGAGATTCAATATGGAGAAAGGAAAAGAATCTTATGAAATTAAATTTGTGCTACTATATGCCAGAATAAACATTCAAAACCTAATTTTGAGCCGACACTAGAGTAACATGCTGACACAGCTCCTGTCCTGGAGTGCTAGAGTTCTCGATGTATCTACTGGTCTCGATTCACTGGCAGGAGCAATCAGTGGCTGTGTTAGTACTCAGATCTAAAACATGGCCTACCTAGATCCCAGAAGGTGTGGGTTTGGAGGCATCCTTCCTCATACTCATTAGGGAGCTGTGTATAATAAATTATAAAGTAAATAGGCTAAGAAATTTAAATATGCAAAAGTGAATATATTCTGTACATAACAAGGCAGTAGTCAAGCAAATTATATTTTATCATATGTAACCAAAATAGAATTAGTGTCCATGAAATGTGCTAATAAATATAAAACATTTTTAAGTCTATAACAACTAATTAGCACTCCATAAATGTTATTTCTAATTATCATTATTTTATGACCATATAATGTAAAGAGATTCTTAATGTCATAAGAAAATAATCTAAGAAGCATCAGCTTTATTTAAAAGTGGGCAAATAATACGAATAGCAATTTGCAAAAAGAAAAGCAAAATGTCCAGTAAGCATGTTCCAATCTCATCAGTAATCAGGGAAATACAGATATCATTTACATCTAGTAGAACGGCAAAAATTAAAACAGCTTCATTTTATTTTATTGAGACAGGGTCACGTTCTGTCCCCTAGGCTGGAGTTAAAGGGTGTGACCATAGCTAACTTTAGCTTAGAACTCCATGTGATTCTCTTGCCTCAGCCTCCCAAGTAGCTGGGACTACAGGAACATGCCACTGTGCCTGGCTATCTTTTTTTTAAATTTAATTTTATTTTTTTAAGAGATGGGGATCTCACTATGTTGCCCAGGCTGGTCTTGAACTCCTGGCCTCAAGCAATTCTTCTGGCTCAGCCTTCCAAAGTGCTAAGATTAAAGGGCATGAGCCACCATGCCCAGCAAAACAATTCTTAATAACAGTTGTAGTTCTTAATAAGGTTGAGGGGCAATGGAAATCTTATTAATTACAGGATTTAAAAATAGATTCAACCACGCTCTAAGGTTAGTTGGCAAAAGCTTAGAAAAACTGAAAACTAACATATCTATACTCTACAGATTTTACTACTAGTAGATACTATACACAACTTTAATACATCTGCACAATGTGACATTTATAAGAATATTGTTGCATTTTTCAACATTTAAAAATTAGAATTAATCTAAATATTCTCTAAAATTCAAATGGAAAAATGATGTTCTGTTTATATCGTGACATATCAAAACTAATAAAGTAGAGATATCAGTATCAACAGGAACAAATTTTAAAAATATTTCATGTGAAAAAATTCAGGTGGTATATGCAATGTCATATCATTTATATAAAAATTTAAAATATATAAGCCAATGTTACATATTTGTCAATAAAGAAAATTAATAATAAACATCAAACTCAGGAAAGCAGGTACTCAAGAGATAAAAGGATGGGTGTGTGATCAGAAAAATATATAGAGAGAAGTCTACATAGAAGTTTTCAACTTTTAAAGCTATAATTTATTTAAAATAGAAAAATAAACCTGAATCAAACACATCAAGGGATTAAGATCTGACCACACATACAAAAAGAAATACAGATATTTGTTATATTTTTCTAATATTTAATGTATATGTAAGATATTTCTTAATAATTACAGAAGAAAAGGGTTGATAAATGTAGGAAGATAATATAACTCTAACCTTAACAATTTTTAGATTTATCGTAAGGGAGAACAGAAAAGCAAAGTCAAAGAAGATTGGGAGAATAGGACAATAACTCTGTCATAAACAGGAAAGGGAGATTCAAGAGGAAGAGGTTTTCTGGAGAAATAATACATTCAGTTTGCCAGGAAAAAGTTTCAGGTACTTCAGATATCTAGTGTCAGTAATACATACTAGGGGCTGAATATAGAGACAGATAGGATACAAGATGAAGTTCTGGTAGTTACCAACATAGAAATTATACAATCAGATGAGGGTTAGGGAGTAATTGAAAAGAAGTAAAACTCCTTTGAAAATTATTATTTGCATATAGCAATCCTAAATTGCCAACAAAATTAGGCATAAACACAAGAATAAATAAGAAAGGCATTATGAAGATAGGATTTAAAGAACGTGACAACAATGTATGGACTTGTAGGAGTGGGGCAAGCTTGGTTGAGAGAAAATCAAGGGAGAAAGAGGATTCAAGAATAACTAGAAGATCACATGCCTAAGAATATCACTTTCTCTAGTAATTTTTATTTGTGGGCCTCATGATTATTCCTTCTTTTATAGGTTAAGACAGCAAGTAAAGCTTTGAAATCCAACTATACAGTGACAGCTTTATAAAATGCAACGTGAAGGAAGGATTACTCTGACACCTTCATACTTCAATTTGTTTATAGTAGAAGAATTTTGTTAGCTACATATGGCTTTATGCAAAAAGTGCTACAGAAACATAGTAAAGTTATTCTGTGGTTTTGGCATCTAATAGCATAGCATTTATTTCTACTCTACCTTCAGTCTTTACTTAAAATATTGTATTTTCATTTCTATCTACTCCAGTTAAATTTGTTCTGACATAACTTTCTAACAAAAGGTAGCCACATGAGTTCTTATGATTTAACAGTAATGTGATAACATTTTACTGTTTAAAAGTAATATTTAACAAGATGCATAATCAGTTCTGACAGTAAAATAAATTTGTGTATGAAGAACACACTCTTTTACTAAACGGTGCACATATTTAAAGGTAATAGAATATCTCCATTTTTAAAACATTTTATAGTGTTAGGCCACAACATAGAAGCATGTGAGAAGTTCAGACTTCAGTTCTGTCAACGTTTGAAAAGTTGTTTAGAAAATACCCCAGCTCCAAGACATAAAATATACTTGACAAAATAAAGCTAACATTCAAAAGGCACACCTGAATATGTAAGGAAATAAGAAAACTTTCCAGAGGATGCAAACAGTAGAAAGTTAGAGAAATAGGAACACTCTTATACAGTTGGTGGGAGTGTAAATTAGTTCAACCACTGTAGAAGACAGTATGGTGATTTCTCAAGGATCTAGAAACAGAAATTCCATTTGATCCAGCAATCACATTACTGGGTATATACCCAAATAACTATAAATCTTTTTACTATAAAGACACATAACACATATGTTCATTACAGCCCTGTGTACAATAGCAAAGACCTGAAACCAACCCAAATGCCCATCAATGATAGACTGGACAAAGAAAATGTGGTACATATACACCATGGAATACTACACAGCCATAAAAAGATGAGCTCATGTCCTTTGTAGGAACTTGGATGAATCTGGAAACCATCATTATCAGCAAACTGACACAAGAACAGAAAGCCAAACACCACATGTTCTCACTCATAAGTGGGTGTTGAACAATGAGAACATGTGGACTCAGGGAGCATCACACACTGGGGGCAGTTGGTGGGGGTAGGGGAGAGACAGCAGGGGATCGGGAGGGAGGTGGGGTGGGGAGGGAGGGGGAGTGGGAAGGGACAACATGGGGAGAAATGCCAGATATAGTATGCACCTAAAGTAAAATAAATAAATTAAAAAAAAAAAAAAAGAATCCACTGTGATAAGCCCTTGAAGAAAATCTGGTAACTTAAAAATTTTGATGATTTCAGAAACTTGGAGATTTGAGTTATAATACTTGCTCAGGAACTTGAGATGGTGTTGGGAGCCTTGGATCTACTCCAGGTGGTGAACTGCCACACACATCCCCTCATTGAATATCTAGAAGTTTAAAAATTGAATTTCAAAGTGAGAAGTGTCAAGTAGCAGATCGTACAGAAGACACAAAGACATACAGAAGAAATACAAAAGAGATTAAAAACAATATAATAAGGGTCCAACATCATTTCTGAGGCTCTAGAAAATATTAAGAGATGATGGACATGAAGCAGAATAAAACAAAATCTTCCACCCCTAGATTTATCATAGTAAAACTGCAAAACACCAACGACCTCAAGAACATCTTAAAAATAACCAGAGTAAAGAAAAAAAAAAAAGGTAACCAATAGAAGAACTGAAATAATTTTTTTAAAGTTAGAAGAAAAAATGAATTATAAAACTAAAATAGAACATCCCCTTATCAGTGAGAACATGTGATGTTTGGTTTTCTGTTCTTGTGTTAGTTTGCTGAGAATGATGGCTTCCAGTTTAATCCATGTCCCTACAAAGGACATGAACTCATCCTTTTTTATGGCTGCATAGTATTCCATGGGGACACAGTGAGGGAAGCATCACACTCTGGGACCTGTCCCGGGTGGGGGAGGGCTAGGGGAGGAATAGTAGGGTGTGGGGGGATTGGGAGGGATAACATTAGGAGAAATACCTAATGTAGATGACGGAGAAATGGATGCAGCCAACCATCATGGCATGTGTATACCTATGTAACACACCTGCACATTCTGCACAGGTATCCCAGAACTTAAAGTATAATAATAAAAAATAAAACAGAAGATGAAAAGTTTAAAGATGGAAACATAGCATAAACTAATGTGGTAAAAATAATACCAAATATTTCATATGTATTTCAATTGTCATATATCATAATCATTTATAAAATATTCACCAAAAATAAAAGTGCACAGAAAGATATACTGAAAAGGGGGAACTTTATACTTTAAAATTACTGAGAAATATAAAGATTAATTATTTCATAAAATATATTTTATCCAAACATAAAGAAAAAAGAGGTTACTACATCTTGAGAAAGATAATATATATATATTTCAAAACATTTATCCAACTACTAATGTGCACAAACTAAAAATGATATTACAATAAGTGTGTGAAAAACACCATGATAGTACGATATTTTATAGTCTTTAAATAATAATTGATAAAACTAATAAAATTCAGTAACCAAATATAGGCAATTTGAAAAATATACTTAACAAACTTGATCTGATGGACATATATAAAACTGTCACAGAAGGTGAAGAATACGCATTATTTTCTGCTTTACATTTGACCCTTACAATTATATATTAGTTTTGAAAAGTACTTTCGACCATTTTCAAAGAATCAGTGTCACATAGACTGACTAAAAAAATAAGTTAATAAATATAATTTAGACATTTAAAAACTGATATTATAAATAAAATTTGAATAAATACAATTACAATGGAATTTAGAAAAGCCATTGTGGAAAACAACTAAAGGGGTAACCAGAAAAAAAATATGTAGACATTGTTTATGGAATATTTAAAAAGGAAAGAAAGAAAATGTATGACCTAATCATTTATTTCAAGGTGTAAGACTAAGAAAAGGAAAATACACTCATAAAAATAGAAGAAGGGAAATTATATAAATAAAAACAATAGTAAATGTAGATCAAAGCTGGTGAATAAAGCTCATCAAATAAGCAATTTTTTTTTGATATTTGTATACTCTCTCTCAGCAAAACAAACAAACAAAAAAGTAAAACGGGAAACCTAAGTTTTGAAGTGTAATTACAGACCAATCTCAGTAATGAAAATAGATTCAAAAACACTAAATACAATCACAACAAAAATCTTAAATCTAAAAATATAAAATAAAGCAAATTTGGAAAACAAAAATATCAAAGCCATGACCATAGTGGTTTATTTCAGATGTTATGAGAGAAAAAAATGGTTTCATACTACATGATATTAATTGACCCATTAAAATAGCAAAAGAAAGAGACCAAATAGTTATTTCAATATGTTAAGAAAAAAGTAATCAGATAATTTTAAAATTTATTTAAGATAAAACACTTCACAAATCATCAGGCAAATCAGTTAAGATGCTAAAGTGACTGCCAAAACCCTACATGTATATTTAATAGAGGCCAATATGAAACCATTTCTTCCTCTCGTCACATCTGGGAAAAATCACCACGGTCACGGCTTTGTTGTCTTGTAGATTTTTTTTTTTTAACTTGCTTTATTTTTTCTATTGAGGGTTTTGTTGTAATTTTATTTAGTATTTTTGTATCTGTTTTCATTACTGAGATTAGTCTGTAACTACATTTCTAAACGTGGGTTCCACATTTTATATATTCTTGTGTGAGTACACAAATCTCAAAAAAATATTTATTCGTTGAATTTTATTCACTGGCTTTGATCTACATTTATTATTATTGTATTGCTAAAATTTCTTCTACTTTTCTTGGTCTTTTTTGTTGTTGTTGCTCTGAGTCTTATCCCTTAAAATAGATGATTAGCTCATACATTTTCTTTGCTTCTTTAATATTCTATAAACAATGTCTAAAATATAATGTATAAGATAAAAATTTTAAAACTTCGCCTTAAAATAAACAAAAGAATTAGAGAGAATGACCATTGTCACTGATTCCGCCTAATGTTCTGCAAGTGTTTGCTAACAGAAATATATATATATATATATATATATATACATGTTTTATATATAACATATATACTATATATTTATATAACAATATAAATATATATATGCATATATATATATATATATAATTTCAGTAAAAAATATCACCATTTACTAAGATATTTCAATGGCATTCTTCATGGTCTTACATATTTTGCTGCTAATATAAATGATGTCTTTCTAAGTCATATTTTCTGTTTTATGTGGGTGTATAAAAATGCAAATAATTTCTGAAATTTTATCCCTCTTCATCAAATTTCTATAATTTTCTATATCTCCCAAGATTTCTCAATATGCAGTGTTATGTACAGAAAATTTAAGTTATAATTCTCCCCAAAATAATCTATTAGGTTTTCTCCAGGCTTTTAAAATAGCCTTTGAGATAATCATTCTAAAGTGTACTTAGATAAATTACACAAGAAAAGACTTCATATTATGAAGACAATTAAATTGAGAGACTCTCCAGAAAATCATGGACCCCCATTATCTACTTTAACATATATTTTTTCAACTTGGCAGAAATATCTCTGAATATAAGTGAATATTTCCTAGGCTTTCTTGTAATTATAGGTGATTAAGTTCTGTTAAGTGGGACATAAGCGTTAACAGTATATGTTACCTCTAGTATCCACCCTTAATGGCAGAGAGAATGCTTCTCTCCTTCTGGTTTCTCTTCTGTGTCTAGAATTTGAATTCGTTTACTGGAACTGAAGCATGAAGAAGAAACCAGGTATTGAGTTTGGTACAAAAACATGAGGTTGGCTGAAAGTACCAGGAAAGTGACAGCCACCCTGGAGGAGTTACACATACCCCTGAGATTAAGTTCTTGTCACTCCTATAGTTGTTGAGTTTAAGTGATAATTACCATTTCCAGGACTCAACTTGAAAAGATTTTCCATGCATTTCTATGGCCCCCTCTCTCTCTTCCCTCTGTCTGGATGATGACATGACCTAGATCAGCACCTTTTGACTCTAAGTTGAAAGCCAAGTTTTGAAGCCATCAAAACTACCCTGTCAAACCTGTGTCCTATCCATTAGGATTAGTGGTAGTAAATTCATATTTTTTATGCACTGATTTAGTGGTCCCTTTTTCTTTTCTGGTTAACAGAATCTTATACTCTAATTAATACATTTATCAAAACTTATTAATGGTGGTGGTGGCCCATCTACAGCAGCTGCAGCAGAGATGCCAGATGCAGCAGGGGAGGCATGGCTAGCACTGCACTCTCTGTGGACCAGGCAGGAGCCAGGAACAGGTGGAACCCCACTCCCTACTGAGTTGGTGGGGTTGGAGCCCCACATTCCCAGGCTCAGCTGCAGCCACCCATCCATGTCCAGACCTGGGCATCCCTACGCTCTCAGGGGGACCAGGAAGCCCCTTCCCCTCACAGGCTTGAAAGTGCCTGCTCCTGCTGTCTTTCTCAGCTCACAGCACCTGAATGGAGGTGGAACAAAGTTGTGGCCAAGCCTGCATGGCTGTTGTGACCAAGCCAGGTATGTGCTCACCCGGGGCAGTGCTGACACACCAGCCCCCTTTTGCTTCAGCCACCTCTGGACTTTGGGCACTAATGAGCATTTGAGGGAGGTTGAGGGTGGCCTGAGGGAGGCTTGGAGTGGGCCTGCAGGTTCCCTCAGCACTAACAACATGGGTGTTGTGGATGGTATGTTGATAGTAGTAAGAGGCAGACAGGCCCCTGTGTAGAAAGGGACAGGTCCCAGAGAAACTCCACCTTCAAGCCAGGGATGGCCTGAAGTCTGGGGCCTGGGCTGGCAGTTCCAGGGTAGACCACAGCCCAGAGTGAGAAATTATGGTGCTTTTTCTGGGCCCACTCATGACTATCCATGGACCAAACAGAACACACTTCTTTTATAGGGCCTTAAAAACCCCAGACTCAGTCAGACTCAAAAAGATGTTGGGATGGCCTGCATGCAGAAAGCAGTTACCCACTTCAGGTATCCTGAGAGTTTTTCTGTCACTCAGAGAAGCTCCTCTCTGCCTTGCTCACTCTCCAGTTGTCCACATACCTTATTCTTCCCAGACTCAGGACAAAAACTTGGGACCTGCCAAATGGTGGAACTGAAAGAGTTGTAACCAAATCAGGGCTGAAACAGCACCCTGACCCAGTTGCCACATTGCAGGCAAGAAGGAGAGAAGTTCTGCAGCCCTTTGAAAAGCCCAGACCTAGGAGTTCCCTGAGCCAGAGCTAGGACACCCTCTTGAGGCTCTGTGGCTTCTGTCATCTCCAAGTTTCCAGGTGCCACTGTGTTCCCCTCATCCAGATGCACTGCCTGCAGCAAAGGCTCCATGTGGTACATCTGGTTCAGCCCCAGTCTTGTGTGGAGCTGGCACCTATGCCAGCACCTGGAGCTACCCGTTGTGCTGCAGCAGCTGGTGTGCCTGACTGTGTGCAGTGGCTGGACCCTGCTCACACACACCTCACTGCTCCACACCTGGCTCACTCTTGACAGGTATGGAATCTAGGCCAGTAGCATGAGCTGAGTGCAGCCTGCCCATACAAGGGAGCAGAACGAGCCCAGCAAGCACAAGCAATACTCAGGCAAAGGTGCCACTGTCCACAGAAGTATCTGACTGATTAAGCAAAACCTCAAGGGTCCTTGACATTATCACTTATTAACTATTTCCTGATCACTTTAAGGTAACATACCAGTACTTTAATCCTTAATTATTTTTTGGCTTCAGGTTTACACTGTCTGTTAGATTCAGAATATTTTCCCCAAATGTCTTTTATTCACTTATTTGAAACTTAAAACTGAAACATTGCTTTGAAATATTTCTATCAGAAAAAATTCTGTTCAACTAGCTGGATATAGGCTATAAAATCTCATGAGGATTTCTTTAGGCTGACAATATAAACAGGACAGAAGTTTCTAGTCAGTACAACAGTGAAGCTCTCACAATTAACCACATTTCTATTTGTTTATATTGGATCACTGCTAAAAGAATCTTGTTTCTAAAACTAGTTTCCACTTCTGTGAGCCATTCCTGTAATTTTCTTGGAAAATGAGCAATGTGTTATATATGAAAAAGCCACTGAATTAAGGACAGAGTAACATTTCAGATTCCACAATTATTGTGTAGAGATCTAATGACTACACCTAAAATCACTGACATATTTCAGTGTAATTCAACAACTGAATTGTGGTTGATGTTGCAAGGAATAAAAATTTTGATATATATATACTTTCACCTTAAACAATTTCTAATATCTGAGAAAGGCTAAAGTCCTGTTAAACATTTGTTAATGGTACATTATACACATGGAAATATATATACACGCCCAGTTCCAAATAGACACCAATTCCAATAATTATTCCATGCCACTGGAATACCAAGCAAACATAATAGAGAAAACAGTCATTTATTACATGCTGTACTTCTCATTTACACTTCTAAATATTTGTCTAGTGGTTTCTTTTTAACACCGGATTGTGAGCTCCATAAAGGTAAGGAACTCATCTGCTCACAAAGTTCTCATTGTCTAACATACAGCAGCCAATTAATAAATGTCTGTTTTATCCATAGCAACTAGTTTGCCTTTATTCACAATCACTGTAAATACTGAAATTGAACACATTTTGTTTTGTTTTTTTTGTTGTTGTTGTTTGTTTGTTTGTTTTTGTATTGGCTACTAGGACACTTGAAATTGGCTATATGAACCACTCTAGCAAATAAAAAATTGTGGGTATTTTTTGGTATACTCTCTTCCTTGTCTCTTAATGTCTTCCCTATTGCTCTACTTCTTCACCACTCTGCCACATAAATTTAATTATTTAATATATAGAGTCTCTATACACTTTTTGGAATGAAGTGCAGGTATATACAAAAATATGAACAAGATACACACAAAATGAAACTGGTTTTTAAAATACCTTGGCAGAGTACAAACAAAAAATATTTTATCTTCAATCACTGGCTTTAACTAAACCATATTCTGTCTCTTAATGAGAACCCTAGAACACGTCATTGCTCCCCAGTCATCACAACATAATTCATTTAAGATTTTGATTTTTAATTTAACTTCCTGATTCTCCCCTTTTCTATCTTGAATATTGGCCTAGCCTTTGCCTGATTTCTTGAAGTCAGGGATTAAGGGTTCTGGGGTTTCTTTCTCATTTCTTCCTTTCCTTGATACCCATAGGATGTTAAGAATCTTGTCTAAATTTTCCCAAATAGAAAGTTTTGTAAGTTTTGAGTTAAGTTTTACTCAAGCACTTTGAACCAATAATTTTTTTTCTAATGACTGAAAAACAGAGTTAGCTCTACTATATTATACACATGGTGAACATCTTAAGGCAATGTATGAGTGGTAGATTACAAAAAAAATGGGTCATGATTCTTCTCACCCATCTTATGCAAATCCCTTTCAAATGAAACTCTGCAGTCCTTTCCACTTAAAGGTAAAACCTTCCTCCATGCATTGAATCTGAGAGATGTTGAAACTTGCATATTCCAATAGGATTTCTCTTGGAACCTGGCTGAGACAGAATTTGAACAAACTCAGGCTACCCTGATAGTTGATGAAAGACATATGACTGGTTGCTCTTATTGCTTTAGCTGACACAATGCCAACCATCACATACATAAATAAGGGCATTATAGGATCATCTCTCTCAACCATCCTGCAACTAGCTGGCATCTGATCAAAGATGTATTAGAGAATCCAGCCAAGAACAAAAGAAATTATTTGCTGAAGTGCAAATTGCCAAACCACAGAATTGTAAGTTAAATTGATAGTGCTTCCTTCAAGCCACCATGTTTGAGTTGGTTTGTAAGGCAGCAATAGATAACTGATACACCGCATATAAGTTTTCCTTTCCTATTCTTACTAATCTGCCACAAATATCTGAAACAAGTTTCCCAGGTCAAAATTATTTTTTTTTTTAAATCTGGTCTGAGTAAATGTACCATGTGATTCTTGATTGGATCCCGATTTGAAATAATCAGCTGCAAATGACATTACTGGATTTCCTCAAAAAATGTGATTTTGAGAAGTATTTATAATAGTCTAAGTATTTAGGTAAGCTTCGTAGAGATTCATACTAAGCCATTAGGTTATTTATTTATTTTTTTTCCGCATTTATTTATTTTATTGCATTTTAGGTTTTGGGGTACATGTGAAGAACATGCAAAATTGTTGCACAGGTATACACGTGGCAGTGTGATTTGCTGCCTTCCTCCCCATCACCTACATCTGGCATTTCTCCCCTTGCTATCTCTCACCAGCTCCCCACCCCCCACTGTCCCTCCCCTATT
>NW_016107471.1:4416498-4432107 GCF_001604975.1 Cebus imitator | reverse complement strand
CATATGTTTGTTGGCCTCATGTATATCTTCTTTTGTAAAGTGTCTGTTCATATCCTTTGCCCACTTTTGAATGGGCTTGTTAGTTTTTTTCTTGTAAATCTGTTTTAGCTCTTTGTAAATTCTGGATATCAGCCCTTTGTCAGATGGGTAAACTGCAAAAATTTTTTCCCATTCTGTTGGTTGCCGATTCACTCTAATGATTTACTTACTTTCAAATAATTATTCAAAACTGTAGATAAATAAATGTATACTTCTTAGATCTAGACATTGTATGGCATTATACCATTTTATGTAATTTACATATGTTTGAATTTTGTCTTAATAAAAGATTTATACAAATAGGTTGTTCTAACATTATGGCCAATGACATTTACTGATAATAAATTCTGAGCTATATGCTAGCTTCTGAATTTCCAAAGTGGAATGTAATCACAAATCTGCACCATCTCACTCATGCCCAAATGACTTAACATGAAATGCCAAGACCTGCAGATTGAAAAAATGACATATTCCACCATTTTCGGTCTCAGCTAGTAAAGTATTTCTATATTATATAGTATATCAATTTCTTATATTCAAATGGTAGATAGAAGTATATTAAATATACCAAATTCTTTGTTTATGTAGGTCTAATTGATCACACGACTCCCTTCTCCCATTCCAAATAAATAATCCTTACAGTATTAGCTAATACCAGGAAGAATCTAATTGGTATTAGAAAATACCAATTGCAGCTAATAATGCCTAGTCTCAATACCTTCCAGTCATCAAATAACTACAAAAATCTAAGTATACATTGAATTTGGATTAGGAAATATAATACGATGGGGATAATATTTGCCTCATGTACTTATTTTAAACAAGAAACGTGATATGTGTTCAATGTTTAGCCCAGCGATGGAAATATAAACACTAAAAAATGTAATTATTATTGTGTTTATGCCTAATTCAACACCATGTGATCCTTTGATTCATTGAAACAAATATTAATTAGTAACTACTATGTACAGGCACTACCTGAGATTTTGTTGGAGAAAACTGGAGTAACAAAAACCTTATGTTCTCAAAAATATTTTCATAAACATTTACATACCAAACAGGGTACATTAAATTTAGAAAATATGCCAGTACAATGCTCCAAGGTTACATTTGAGAATATACATCTCAAACTCTCCAATATAACCTTCTTTTCTTCCTTACCCATCTTATCCACCTCTTTGCTGAAATGCCTCTGTTAGGCATATAATACGTTGCATCATTATTGAGCTGACAGCAACAATCTCAGTACAGTTGTTTGGAAAAGGTAAAACAGAACTGTATGAAGCTGTGTCAATGAATTCCTTAGCCTTAACAGGGAATTATGGGCAAGAAAGTTACAAATTTAAGTAAAACATTTAAATCTAGTTATAATTAAAATTATTTGTACAATGTAATAATGAAAACATTTTGTCCATCTTAGAATCTGAAATAAATTCAAGAATACACCAAAAGTTATGAATTAGCACAACTGTTGAGCCCAAATGAATAGATTGTTAATTTTGCATGAATTCATAGGATGATATGATATAAGTTCATAAGTTAATTTAAAAATACCTGTTAAGTTGTATTTATATATTCAATAAATATGCAATCCTCCATAACCAAATTATAATACAGATAACATAAAATAACAAAATTAACTTTAAATTACATAAAATATTTACTGGCCCTATGAATGGTCTTCATTTCAATCTCCGTTAACATGTGGATAACTTCCTGTAGCTGAAAGGCAGGGGAAAATATTCAAAGATGAGAATTAGAAAATTTAAAGGGATTGAGAGACAGAAAGAGAGACTGTACTTAGTAAAGTAAGGTGATAAGAGTAAATCATTGAAAATCACCGAGCTTGATGAATGGTAAAGATATTGCAAGAACTGAAATTCATGGCTAGAAAATTATGTGCTTTGTTAATTCACATGAAACTTGAAAATAAAGCTGTGCAGTACCACATTTATATTAACTACTTCATGACTTTATAGTCTTAAAGAACAGTAGTATGTACAGTAATCTGTTAGTATTTCACTTCAAATATTAACTGTCAAAATACTTGCTAAAAAACTGTTTTTGCTTATCTACCTAAAAATCCACTTTATACCCATTCAGTTTTCTCATCTGTGACAAAAAATTTTTTTTAAAGAAAGCTTTTTAAATGATATGTTATTAAAAGTTTTCATATATTATCTTGCAATGATTTTACAATTTAGGGGTAAGTTGAGGTAAAAAAAAAAAAAAAAGAAGGGAGATATTTTATTTTATATATTCAAGGATACCAGATGTCTATTTGTTGAAAATTTTTTCAAATCAAATCTTCTACTCACTGTGACACAGAAAAAAAGTGAATAGGCGATTAAATACTATTCATCATTTCCCCCACAAGTGGAAAATATTTCCATGCTCAGGATATAGTCCCATTTCATGAGTGTGAATACAAGGGAATAGATTGTCTAATAATGACCAGACTTGTCATCAAATACACTCTTCTGACTGCATCATTCAGATTGCTATTCTCATTGAATAATAATAAAATAGAAGCTTTCTAGCATGCTCATTTCCCCCTCTAACTTTTTACCCTTCATTATGTGTTCTGAATTCTAAAGACAGAAAAAGCATTATGATTTTCCAAAGTAATACCACAGATAAATAATTTACAACTTTTTTAAAAAGTTAAAAATGGTTGCCCCATTCTCTAAATATATTTGATTTAAATGAAAAATATCTCTTTGCAACCCATGGAGTTGTGTAACATTAAATTGATTTTGGACAGCAGTATCTATCAATATGTTACTGAATGAGGCACCTCTACACGGCAAGTAGATTTTGGTATGAACAACAACAACAACACAAAGAATGAGTTTTATCTCCTGGATTCAATTCACTCAGCTGAATGACCGTGAGTGTGTTGCTTAACTTTTCTAATCTGCAATATATTTAGTTTAGAAAATTGTTTTAATAATGGTTGTCATACTACAATGTTATCACTATATTTAAATCAGTTATCTGTCCTAGTTATCACAGTTGAACACACTAAATATTCCACTACAGTTTGTTATACTTTTAAGTACTGAAATGGTCTTTGTCCCATACAATATAAGGCAAAAGCATTTTCGTGTGTCTAATATTCAATTAAATTTGATGTCTAGCATTTTCTATTTATTTATTTACATATTTTTCCTAATTTGATCTGAAATATTTTTACTTTTTGGAACCCTGTTTGTCACAGATTATGAATCACTAATTTGCCCAATTTTTGAAACAAAAAACACTCCTCTTCCCAACTCAGGTTTCCCTTCATATTATAGTTTAATTGATAAATCATGATAAATCATAAAATTAGTATAGTATTGGGGGTATAAAATATAAACTTTATCTCAGGCCACAAAAGCCCAGAATAACTATTAAATGCAAGGAGATATATATATATATATATATATATATATATATATATATCTGTATCTACATATCTCTATATCTATATATTATATAGACAGATATTTTATATATATATATCTATATATATGTGTGTGTGTGTGTGTGTATAATTTTTCTTGTCAATCTCCCTTGTTACTTTTTATTTCATCCAGTACTATCCTTTTGATTTCATCCAGTACTATCAATATTTCTTTTATAAAATTACCTAAAAGGATGTATCAAGAAATAGGTAACCCCACTTGTCTCTTCCACTCTGGGTTGATGAGGGTGAAACCAGCTTTGTCTAATGTATATAAGTGCAAAATAGCTTGACTGACCAGAAAATTCTTCTTCTGTGTTTCTGCCAACTACATTCATCAAAATGTTTCCATTTGACACTTCCATCTGCTGAGATTGATTACTCTTCTCACTGCTGTTTCGAGAGGAAGTCCAGCATCAAAGCCAAAACTGGAAGAGTCCGCTTGACAACTTTATTTATTTATTTATTACTTATTTGTATAACCCTTATAACCTGCTTTCTTTCACTGCCACTGACACCAGGTGCATTAATTTTTTTTTCTTAATTCTCACAGATTTTCATTATCCTAATGTCTACCAGGAACAACAAAGAAAACATACCCTTTTTAGGGGAAGTGCATCTCAAACTTTCAGGAGTAGATTGTATTTCTCACCTATTTATCAATCCACCATCCATCCATCCTTTTATTCATTTATCCATGTATCAATTCATCCTGATAATCCTGGTCCATCAAATTCATTTATAAATTGCTTAGCAAAATCTTTTCACTCTCTAAGGGTACAAGAGATTGTTTTAATTTCTGAGGGAAAAAAGACGAGAGAAATTACTAATCAATCAACTACCACCATGGGGTTTGAGTCTTTCCTGTGCTGTTCTCCTGATAGTGAATAAGTCTCACAAGATCTGATGGTTTTATAAAGTGGAGTTTCTCTGCATGTGCTCCCGTTTTTGCCTGCAGCCATCCATTTAAGACATGACTTAACTCCTCCTTGCTGTCTGCCATTATTGTGAGTCCTCCCCAGCCATGTTAAACTGTAAGTCCATTAAATCTCTTTCCTGTACAAATTACTCAGTCTTGGGATGGCTTGAAAATGAAGTAATATAGTTACATTTAAAAAATGATAATAAAACCTGAAAAGGTTTTTAGTATTTCTTCCTAATTAATTCAGTCTATGCTATGGACCATGTTTACTAGATAATAATAATCATGATGTTATTCAGAGCAACATATTTTTGGAGATTTAATCTTTATTGCTAACTGCTCAATGAAAATTTTCCTGCCATTCAGTTCTCTTTATCTTCTTTCCAAATGATGTTTGAACATAGGTATGGCTTACGTAATACCAGAATATATAGAATATGTGTGGTTTTATTTCTGCTCACTGGTCTCTAATAACCCTATTGGATGTTCATTCTTCCACTCTTCCCCTCCTTCACTTTAGCCACATTGGCCTCATTGCTAAAGTTTGTATACTTCGCACATCTCCTATGGGACCCTTGCACATGCTGTTTTCATGCTTCCTATGCCAGATATACATGTAGGGTGCCCTCCCACTGCCCTTAGGTTTGTTCTTAGGTGGCATTTTATTAGAGTTCTTCCCTGGACAGACTATAGGATACAATAACAAATGCTCCCTCCTTCGGCCATCATTTGTCATTAAGTACTTACCATTTTCTGGTATTTTATCCATCTACTTCTTTGTTTATGGTCAATCTTCCCCCAAAGATGTAATTTCCATGAAGGCAGAGAATATCTGTATCCCTAGCATCTGGAATAGTGTGCTTTACATAGTATGTGTTCAATAAATGTTTATTGAACAAATTGATTTAAAAAAAGACATACAAAAATTAAAAGGACTTGAGCCAAATTTTGTTTCCACTTCATCTGCTGTTTATGTCCACAGTCATATTATGTTCTCTTGATATCCTGTTCCGTAACACTTGCTCTTAGCTGGGCTTCTGGCCCTTTCAGTTGATCTTGACCTATTTTTGATGTGCTTCCATGATGTCCTAGGGAGGCAAAACTCTCCCCTGCAAATGTACAGGTTCTTGAGGGGCCAGGACTTCTGTAAGGGCCTTGCAAGAGTCTTTGTAAAATAAATCTTGGAAATAGATGTAAAATAAATCTTGGAAATTGATGTAAAATTTTCTCTGCTCTGAGGTCTTCCCTGATATATCTGCATGTTCTCCCATAAATCTCATCTCACAGATGACAGCCCTGACAGTATCATTAAGACTCTTTTGCCAGAGTTTCCAAAAACTAGATCAGAAAGAATTCATATCTTCTCTCTGAGTGGTGAGAAAATGTAATTTGTCATCAACAAGTTTCCACTCTGTGCTCTTAATTATTTGTGTCTTTCTCTTTCTATTCAAAGCTTTGTACTTGAAACCCTGTTTCTAGTCTATTTCTATGGCTTCAGTTGCATGAGATACCTCCTGTGCCATTGTTATAAATACTCTCTGTAGCTCCAAGTGATTTTTGTCACTTACGGCATAGAAAATACAGAAATGTAAGTTATTAGGAAGTAGTGTCTATTGATTACATTAAATTAAAATTATTTAAACAAATTATTCTTTCTCATAGTTTAAAACATGATAGTTTAAAAAGCAAATGCCAGAGTCCATTAGTTACTAATTATAATTTCTATGCATGTATAATTTTGGGTAAACTATTTGTGCTTTGGTTTACTCATTTGTAAAATGAGTTTTTAGTGTTGTTTACTTTTTAGCACTTCTCCAAAAATTAACTAAGATATATGTATAAAGCTCTTAGCCTGGTGCCTGGAGTATAATAAGAATGCAATAAATTTCAGTTACTACTAATTGGTAAATATACATATACACACATATACATGTGCATGCATACATACATACATACACATATATATGAAAAAGTTCAGACTTTAAAAAATTCACATTACTCTTTCCATTGTACCACTCATCATTGGGATAATTTTTAGGGGAATGCTGACTCACAGCCCATTTTTTTCTGGCTTTCTTGTCACGCAGTAAAAATAAGCACACAGTAGTATGTATCTTAAGTCAACTTTAATAAATAAATAAATAAATAAATAGGAGTTATAAGATGTACAATTAAAATAAAATTCCTGGAAACATATGTAATGAAAATGAGGTTAAAAGATAACAATGGTAAAGATAAAGATAAATGATAACAAAGATAAAATGGTAACAATGATCATGATAAAGATAACAATGGTAAAAGATAAAGGTCCATATATGGACCTTTATACACATTGTTATCTTTTAACCATTAGTCTTCTTTAGTCCCCCATTTTGGAGTTACCATCTTTCCACCAAGCTTCAACCTTCTCCAAATATTGTGGAATAAATTGATCATCCAGTCAAACTGTAGCTGTGGGTGTCTCTCTCTCTGTGTTTGTCTCTCTCTCTCTGTGTATACATATGCACACACATATATGTATACATACATTTTTTGATAAGACTACTTAAGTGATTGGTAAAAAGATATAAAATATGATAACTAAAATATGTAAGGTCTCTTAAGTGGAGCATGGTTGATTTCTTATCTTAACATGGTTCAGCATTTAGGACAGCGCATGTACAATATTATTAAGTTAGGTTAGACATAAAAATAGGTTAACTACCATAGAATGTCTTGTATAAAAATCATTTTTACTTATGTATTTTGGGCATAATTGTCACTGGAGATTATAAAAAAAAAAGTCTCCATCATAATATGTTTTTAATTGGTTCTTTGTAAATATTAGAACACTAAGGCATCACTAAGAAACAAGTCTCAGCAAAAAGCACTTCAGAAATTCTTCTAGTACTTCCATTTAGTACAAACATCATTGAAATTAGTTAATGCTGATGCCTTCACTGTGCTACAGACCTATTTCAGAATTGCAACAGATGTGTGTATACCAGAAAGAAAGACATGGCATCTGTGCTGTGCAGCAATGTATATTTTCCTTTGAAATCTTTAGTGTGGTCTAATTCAAACTCTGTTATGTTTTGTGTTGTGGCACGATGTAGACACTAGAGTACAATATTTGGAAAGCTATTGTTTCCACAGCTTGTACTGATTTATGTTTCATTCTGTTTGAAGGCCTTTGTGGTGGCTCAAACCAGAATGTCATATGTAACCATATACTGGAGCATTGTTTCTCACTACAGTATTTTAAGGCACATGGCGTTATATCACCTAAGATTGTTTTGTTAAGTGGACTTGAGTTATGATTTACAAAAGAAGTTGCAAGAGACTCAAATAAATGAAGGGAATCCCATGTAAAGCTGCAAGGCTGTATGCATCTAACCTTCCCAAAGTAATAAAGAAGTGTGCAAAAGAGCAGAAAACTTCACTTAATAACACATTATTTGGGGCTGCCTTTAATGAGTTGCATGATTTCAAAAGTTATTTTCATCCTAAAAATAAATTAACATTCCCATAATATTAGTTAATTTTCTTTTCCTTTGAAGTGGAAAATTATTTTTTTAACAATACTTGCAGCATAAATTATGAGCAATTCTTTTGGGAAGCAAAGACAACTCATTTACTAAAAAATTTAAAACATCATTTTGAAGCTAACAGGGAGGCAATAAACCATCTAGAGTTTTCAATTGCCAAAGGTCATATTTTACATTATTTACTAGTGGGAAATTCACACCTTCTTGATAATCTCTGATGGATTCAAGTAGTTAGAGCAATTAGTCATTTTAATGTGGTGACTGACTTTGCTGAAATATCATTTCCATGAACCAGGTGTGTCAATTCGTAATTACCAAAGCCTTTTACCTAAAGATGCTTAGTTGACTAAGCCCTATAGTTCTACTCAGAGGATTCTGCATGAACAAAGAGAGTTTTCTATGTAAAAAAACAAAAACAAAAACAAAAACAAAAAAACACCCCAGATAATTGCTTTTTAATTCAGCTAAATAATTGGTTTTCAATTTTAAGTTTTGAAATATTTCCCCTATTTGTCTGATTTCTTTTTTTATTCAGTACCAAAATCTATTATTCGTTCATGATTACACAACTTTAAGAATATACTTAGAGCACAAGATTAATAAACGTGTTCTCCTTTAATAAAACCAGATGAGAGTGTGAACAGTGAATTAAGATGAAATGTTGCATTGTACACAACTTGTCATGGTTTAATAATATATCTCACTATAGTGTTACACTCAAAGTGCTACACCAAAACCAAACTACCTTCCAATTTATTTTTATTGAATTGGAATAAATATTATTCATGAAAATAGTTGGACAAATTGGATGGGTATAAGAAAGTCAGAGGAGAATTATATGTCAATAAACATCAGCATGTGAAATTTATTCCATGCTCTACTTCAGTTTATTAAGATATTATAGGCCGGGCATGGTGGCTCACGCCTGTAATCCCAGCACTTTGGGAGGCTGAGGTGGGTGGATCACGAGGTCAAGAGATCGAGACCATCCTGGTCAACATGGTGAAACCCCGTCTCTACTAANTAAAAATACAAAAAAAAAAAAATCAGCTGGGCATGGTGGCACGTGCCTGTAATCCCAGCTACTCAGCAGGCTGAGGCAGGAGAATTGCCTGAACCCAGGAGGCAGAAGTTGTGGTGAGCCGAGATTGCGCCATTGCACTCCAGCCTGGGTAACAAGAGCAAAGCTCCGTCTCAAAAAAAAAAAAAGATATAAATTCAGCTTTGTTGTTATCCAGCAACTGAGCATGTTAGCATTTTAATTTATTAAAATTTTTAAAAATTGAATTGTTAGCATATTCATGAGTATATTAATATGCATGAAATAAAAATATAAAAATAATCACTATAAAATATTTAAAAGTATACTAAACAATGTTAACATTTCTAAAATCAAATGTTTAAAATGGTATGCCTACATAGTCATGATTCATCAGGATTAACATTTTAAAATGTTTTTAAAAATCTGTAATATATATGAAACACCTCAAAACCTTAGTTATTTAATATGTGTCATGCTTTTATTCCTTCTTCCTGAACAAATTCAGAGAAAAAATTGTGGTTTGTGTATTAAAATGGTGAATCACAAGCCTGGGGGATTAGAACTTGGAGATTTATTGAACTAAAACAGAGGAAAGCAGCAGCCATAATACATCAGTGTTAAAACAACAATTAAAACATAATGTTTATAAGTCCTCACAAGCCTTACAAATAAATCTGTGTTAAAACATTCCTACCATAAAAGGCACTAAAGTCTTTTATGAAATGCAATGTTCGGTAAATGGGGGATCAGAAACAATAAAAGAGGTTTAAAATTGCTTTTACTTTATAATCCTTTGATCTTAAACTTTGGTTATGACTTTCACCTGCCCTATAAGTTGGATGAGCTTGTGCCTGTATTTCAGAACAAGGCGACTTAATTTTTATGTTTTCTAATTTAGAAATATTTAGCCTCTATATTTTTCTGATAAATGAATCTCCCTTAAATGCACTTTGACTAATGAATGAATTTATTTTGTATGAAATGTTTCCCCAGTGCATACTATGGATTTTTTTTTTTGCAAATTATAATATAAATAAGGGTTTGATGCTTTGAAAAGAAATAAAATTGTTTAATTATGAGCTTTTAAATTTTTCTCCTTGATAAAGAGTTTTCAGATTTTCTACAGTAAAGATATATTGTTTTAATAATTAAAAGTCAATCCAGTTTTAAACTAAAACTAAAAAAAATTCTAATATAGTATATTCTAGCTGCAATAAATGCTTCTGTGTGACTCAAGAGGAGGGAGTTTACTTCCTACCCTGACAATGATTAAACTCTCAGTCTCTTAATCCCAATTGTTTTGACTGAAAAAATGTGTGGATTGTCCTAGGTGATGATTCCTTCCATTTTTAATTTTTTGTAGATTATAATTCAACTGTATACAAATTATAGAACACTTATTTCCTGGCTTATGATTCTAATGTGAAGGTACTTTGATTTTTGGTTTTCTTTTAATTACTTTTAAAATTTTTTCAGCCAAGTATAAATGGTAACGCATTAGCCCAAACTCAAAATGTCTATAATCTTATCTTTGATAGATGACTAACATTGCTATGATAATAAGGAATTGGAAAAGTGGAAAACACTACTGTCTTAAAGAATACTCCTCATTCTTTATGTATATGATTTTTGCACCAACTATTATTTTCGTTTGGTCATGTTAATACCACCGTATGTACTGACATGTAAGAATACTTACATGTAAAATACAATTATATGAAGAAAATACATTTTATAAATTACGAATGAGGTTGTAATACTAACTACAACATTCTAAACACGCTGCATTAACAAGAACGTAACTAACTAATCCATGATCCTAGGAAGATGGTAAGAGACATGTGAAACAAAAATGTCCCAGTTGAGCAGCCTCAGCTTAGCCTAATTTATATCAGGGGACATTCAGGTGCCCAAAAATTTATTTATATTTTTTAATTTTAATAAAAAAGACATTATAAAAGAAACATATGTAAATGACTGTATTGTTAAATAATAAAAGCACAGTTAATATAATTTTCTTTAGGCAAATCCCAAAACTTTGACACCTGATTTTCTTTTTATTTTGGCTTTGGAATTTTTTTTTTTTTAATTGTACTTTAGGTTCTGGGATACATGTGCAGATCATGCAGGATTGTTACACAGGTACACACATGGCAATGTGGTTGGCTGCCTCCATCACCCTGTCACATACATCTGGCATTTTTCCCCATGTTATCCCTCCCCGACCTCCCCACCTTCCCCCCTCACTGTCCCTCCCTTGGTCCCCCACCAACAGACCCCAGTTTGTGATGCTCCCCTCCCTGTGTCCATGTGTTCTCATTATTCAACAGCGGCCTATGAGTGAGAACATGCAGTGTTTGATTTTCTGTTCTTATATCAGTTTGCTGAGAGTGATGGTTTCCATATTCATCCATGTCCCTAGGAAGGACACAAGCTCATCGTTTTGCATGGCTGCATAGTATTCCATGGTGTATATGTGACACATTTTCCTTGTCCAGTCTATCATCCATGTGCATTTGGGTTGGTTCCAAGTCTTTGCTATTGTAAACAATGCAGCTATGAACATATGTGTGCATGGGTCTTTATAATAGAATGATTTATAATCCTTTGGGTATATACCCAGTAATGGGATTGCCGGGTCAAATGGAATTTCTATTTCTAGGCTCTTGAGAAAGCACCACACTGTCTTCCACAATGGTTGAACTAGTTTACACTCCCACTAACAGTGTAAAAGTGTTCCTATTTCTCCACATCCAACCTATAGGGTAGGTTTAAGTCATTAACAAAAGTTTAAGATCAAAGGATTATAAAGTAAATGCAATTTTAAAGCTGTTCTATTATTTCTGCTCCCCCATTTACCGAACATTGCATTTCATAAAAGACTTTAGTGCCTTTTATGGTAGGAATGTTTTAACACAGATTTATTTGTAAGGCTTCTGAGGACTTATAAACATTATGTTTTAATTGTTGTTTTAAGACTGATGTATTATGGCTGCTGCTTTTCTCTGTTTTAGTTCAATAAATCTCCAAGTTATAATTCCCCAGGCTTATGCAGAACTGGATTTTCCTCTGGGTGAGTCAGTGAGTGAGAGATGACTGAATGTGAAGACCTAGGACATCTCCGTCCACTACTGTAGACTGTATAAACACTGTACACTTAGGCTATACCAAATTTATTTTTTAAATATTTCCTCCTTCAATAATAAGTAGATATTAGTTTATTATAAATTTTATTTTATACAATTTTAATTTTTGAATATTTTGACTCTTCTGTAATAACATTCAGCTTAAAACATAGCACATTGTTGAGTCATACAAAAATATTTTATTCTTTATATACTTATTCGATAAGCATTTTTTGTTAAAAACAAAGACACAGATATGGCCATCAGCCTAAGCCTACAAAAGTTCAGAATTACCAATACCGTTGTCTTCCACCTCCATGTCTTGTTCTACTAGAAGATCTTCAGGGACAATAACAAGAATGGACTTATCATCTCCTATAGTAACAATGTCTTCTTCTGGAATACCCCCTGGAGGATATGTCTGAGGCTGTTATGCAATTACTTTTTATAAGTAGGAATATGTTGTAATATAGCAATAAAAAGTATGTTCTAGTAAATACACCAGCCCATAACATAGCTATTATCACAGTTGAGTGTTATGTACTGTACATAATTGTTACATACTGTGCATTTATAGGACTGAAAGTGCTGTAGGGCTGTTTACATAAGCGTCACCTCAATCATGTGAGTAATGCCTTGCGCTATGACATTATGATGGCTATGATGTCATACTAACACTAGGCAATAGGAATTTTTAAGCTCCATTATAATCTATGAGACCACTGTAGTATATTAGGTCTACTGTAGTCTATGTTGACCAAAACATCATTATATGGTACATGAATGTATTTGGCATTAAGATTAAGTAAATATATGCCTTCATTTAAAATAAAATGAAATATTTAAAACAAATAAAATAATAAGTAGGTTGGAGTTGTTACTTAAAAGGCCTTCAAGCTCAGGGTTGCTAGTTGAGAATTGAAGCCATTGAAGGCTTTATTTTCAGTTAGACATCAGCAGCTTTGGTGGAGCCATTTAATTTATTCCTATGCTCCATCTTTTCTTTCCCAGTCATGTAGACTTTATTATTATTATTATTATTATTTGACATAGGGTCTTTCTCTGTCTCCCAGGCTGGAGGGCAGTGGCATGATCTTGGCTCACTGCAACTTCCGCCTCCCGGGTTCAAGCAATTTTCATGTCTCAGCCTCCCGAGTAGCTGGCACTACAGGTGTGCACCACCACAGCTGGTTTATTTCTGTATTTTTTGTAGAGACCCTGTTTGCCATGTTGGCCAGTCTGGACTTGAACTTGAACTCCTGACTTCAAGTGATTCACCTACCTCAGCCTCCCAAAGTGATGGGGTTACAGGCATATGTCACCCAGCCTTGGACTTCATTATTTTTAAAAAGAAAATTCAACTTTTATTTTAGATTTGGGGGTAGATGCGCAGGTTTATTACATGAGTTTATTGCATGAGGTTTGGGGTATGAGAGGCCCCACCACCAAGGTAGTTTTCAGCCCTTCTCTCACTCTCTTCCTCCCCCTGATAGTAGTCCCCAGTGTCTATTGTTCACATCATTATGTCCGTATGTATCCAATATTTAACTGCCACTTATACATCAGAACATGCTGTATTTGGTTTTCAGTTTCTATCTTGCTTAAGATAATGGTCTCTGGCTGCATCCACGTTGCTACAAAAAACAGATGTTTTTGTGGCTGATTAGTATTCCATGATGACTATGTACCATATTTTCTTTTTCATGGATGCATACATATTCCATGGTATGTGGGTACCATATATTCATAATACAATCCACTGTTAATGGGGAGCTGGGTTAATTCCACGTTGTAGATATTGTGAGTAGTATTGCGATGAACATAGCTGTGCATGTGTCCTTTTGGTAGAACAATTTCTATTCCTTTGAGTATATACCCAGTAATATGATGGCTGGGTCAAATGGTAGTTCTACTTTTAGTTCTCTGAGGAATCTCCAAACTACTTTCCACAGTGGCTGAACTAATTTACGTTCCCACCAACAATGTATAAGCATTCCCTTATCTCCACAAGCTTGCCAACATCTGTTGTTTTTAACTTCTTAATATTAGCTATCCTGACTGGTATGACATCTCAGGTGTCTTATTTTAGTTTTTATTTGCACTTATCTGATGATTAATGACGTGGAGTGTTTTTTCATTTGTTTGTTGGCCACAGGTATGTCTTTTTAAGAAAAGTGTCTGTTCACATCCTTTGCCTACATTTGAATGGAGTTATTTGTTTTTTGCTTGTTGATGCATAGTTTGTGAATATTTTCTTCCATTCTTTAGGTCATCTGTTTACACTGTTGAGTTTCTTTTGCTATGCAGAAGTTGTTTATTTTAATTGGGTTCCACTTATTAATTTTAGTTTTGGTTGCAATTGCTTTTGAGGTCTTAGTCATACATTATTTCCCAAGGCCTATGTCCAGAATGATATTTTTTAGGTTTTCTTCAAGGATTTTTATAGTTGTTACATTTAAAGTATTTAATGCATTCTAAGTTAATTTTTGCATATGCTGAAATGTAGTGGCTCAGTTTTATTCTTCTGCATGTGGCCAGGTAGTATTTTCAACACCATTTATTACATAGGAAATATTTTCCTTTTGGCATATGTTTGTCAATGTTGTCAAATATCAGATGGATGTAGGTGTGTGATCTGATTTACGGGTTCTTTATTCTGCTTTATTGAACTGTGTGTCTGTTCTTGTACCATTATCATAATATTTGGTAATCATAGCCTTGTTGTTTGAAGTCAGGCGATGTGATGCCTTTAGCTTTGTTCTTTATGCTTAGATTGCTTTGGTGATTCAGGCTCTTCTTTTCACTAAACATGAATTTTAAAATAGCTTTTTTCTAATTCTGTGAAGGATGCCATAGGTAGTTTCATAGGAATTGTTTTGAATCTGTGAATTACTTTTGGCATTATGACGATTTTAACAGAATTGATTCTTTCTTACATATCCATGCGCATGGAATGTTTTCCATCTGTTGTGACATCTCTGATTTCTTTAGCAGTGTTTTATGGTTCTCCTTGGAAAGATTTTTTTACCTCCTGGGTTAGACATGTTCCTAGCTATTTTATTTGTGTATGTGGTTATTGTAAATGGAATTAGATTCTTAATTTGGCTTTCAGCTTGAACGTTATTGGTGTGTAGAAGTGCTATTGCTTTTTGTGAATGGATTTTGTATTCTATAAGTTTACTGAAGTTTTTATAAGTTCTAGGAAGGAGTCTTTTAGTGAAATTTTTAGGGTTTTCCAGGTATGGAATTATATCATCAGCAAAGAGAGATAATTTCAGTTATTTTTCTGCTTAGATGCTTTTGCTTTTTTTCTCTTGCCTGGTTGTTCTGGTTAGGACTTCTAGTACTAGCAGAAACTTAAAGTAAAATTAAAAAAAAAAAAAAGTACAGATGCTGGAGAGGATGTGGAGAAGTAGGAACACTTTTACACTGTTGGTGGGAGTGTAAATTAGTTCAACCATTGTGGAAGACAGTGTGGCGATTCCTCAAGGACATAGAAATAGAAA
>NW_016107471.1:4341066-4414556 GCF_001604975.1 Cebus imitator | reverse complement strand
TACTCTAAATGTACAAATTATGTATCCTTCCAAGCTTTAATTATAGTATAAACAACGGCTGTTTCTATTAAATGTAATACAAAACACACATTATAATTTAATGTAGAAATTGTCTAGTTGACAGACTAAAATGTAAAACAGGGTTCGAAACTCATCATTTTAACTTCAAAGTATGTAAGGTAGAGAACACAATAAGACTGTTTTCAGACCCTAAATTGTTTAATTCTAGGAAAAATATGTAGATAAAGCAATTTAATGCTGTCATTTAAAATAAACCAGTGATGGTGTAATTTATTTTGTTTATCAATTTATTGACTGTTTTTAAAAATATGAAATAAATACTGTAACAGACAATGCCATAATACATGAAAATGAGAAAATTCTTTTAAAAATGAATCACTTTTCTTCTTACCCTCCAATCTCCATTTCTACTATGCAACCAAGTAATCCGTTTATATATCTTTAAAACAAATATATCTGCTCAAGCAAATACATATACACACAAACACCTATGTATTATACAAAAATAGAACCACTCTATACACATTACACTTTCCTTTAAATTTTGCTCACAGTAGTACATAATACATTCCTCCCAATTGACAGGAAAATATAGAGATTGATTGATGATGATGATGATGGTTGGTGCAAAGTATTTCCAGTTTTTGCAGTTAAAAGTAATGGTGAAAATCACAATTACTTTTGCACAACCTGTAGATAAATAGGTCTTATTTTTAAAATAGTTAAACAATGTATTTTTGGTTTCTTTTGCATTTACAGCATATCATAATGGTTAAGACCACCGATTTTAGAGATATGTCTTTTGGAATTTCATCTATATTTTACCATTTCCTAGCTGTATATGCAAGAAGCAATCACAAAATCAGGCAAAAAATTTATTAAAAATAAAATTAAGGCACATGTTAAAAATATATAAATATCACTCTTTGATCACAGTATGATAAATCTAAAAACTAATAAAAATGTCAAGCCCTTTTATTGGAAATTTTAAAATATTGCTTTAAAATTCTAGCATTGAAGTTAAATATTCAAAAAAATACAGACTTTTTAATACAGGAACCTCACATGTTATATAAAAATCATCTCAAAATGGATGGCAGACTTAAATATAAAGCATAAAGCTACAAAACACCTAGACAACATAGAAGAAAATCATCAGGATCTAGGACCAGAAGAGTTTTTAGATTTTACACCTCTAAAGCACAAAACATAAAAACAGATATTAATAAATGGATCTTATTGAAATTTAAAGAAAAAGTGAACTAATGTGAAGAAATTGGATCATGCATCACTTTCTGGTGGAAAGGTAAATTGATACAGCTACTCTGAAAAAGAACATTATAATTTCATACAAAAGAAAATATGTACTTACCTTAAGACCCAGCAACTACACTCTTGAAAAGATATCCCAGGTAATGACAACCTATATTCAAACAAAACCTGTATATGTGTGTTAATAGCAGGCTTATTCATAATAGCCAAAAACTGGAAACAACTGAAATGTCCTTCAGTAGATGGTTGATTAAACAAACTGTGATACTACCATGGAAAAAATTACTAAGACATACAACTTGAATTGATTACAGTTGAGCTAAGCTATGATGCATAAATAGAGAACAATCTCAAAAGGTCACATATTTTAAAATTCCATTTATGTTCAAATCTAAAAATGACAAAATTATAGAGATGGAGAAAAGATTAATGGTTGACAAGGGTTGGGGAAAACAGGGAGAACATGATTATGGCTGTTAAACAGTAGCATGAGGGCTTTTGTTAGAAGACATTCTGTGTCTTAACTGTAGTGGTGTATACAAGACACTACACATGGAATAAAATGCATAAAACTAATTTTTATGTGCATAATATAATGAGTGCATATAAAACTAGTGAAATCTGAATATATCTGGTGGATTTTATCAATATCTATTTCATGACTGTTTTATCATTGTGCAAGTTATTACAGATACCACTGTGGAAATTGAGCATATGCGTATTTGTTAAAATTGCATTTGAATCTACAATTAGCTCAAGGTAACTTTAAAAGAAATGTAAAAAAAAAAAAAGAAAACTATGTATCTTTAAAATTCATATAAGCTAAGGAAGGGAGGCATGTCAACTTAATTACATTTACATTCTGTCCTATACTGATGTCTTCTCTTGCCACACGATGTTTCTCAAGTATCAAGCTTACTCCTAACTCATGGTTGATTGTCATCAAACTGTTTTATGGCATTAAAAAATAGAAAAGCCAGAAATATCAATCAAATTCTTTATTATGTACTAAGGTAAAATGATTGAATAAACACTTCCAAAGAAAAAATACACATGCACACACACACGTTTTACACATATATATATAATTTGAATTTTGTTGATCATGATTTATTGAATTCATAGCCAGGTCTACCAAATTTTGTTATGGAAAAATAATTATTTATTTTTAAAAACCCAATGTAAAAATTATAGAGGGCTTTCCTCTTCCTTACAATATTCTCCTAAAATCCATCCAAGTTTTCACATGAAAAACTTCATAAAGTTTAATTAGCTATATCTAATCTCTTTTTTCTATTATTTGTCATCAGTTGGGATATTTTCTATACTATAAATCTAGCTTACTGCTCCTAACTAAAAGCTAATATTTTATAAATGAACACTGAAGTGGCATAATGTCCCCAAAAAGATTAAATTACAAGCTTTGCATAAATCATACAGATTGAAATAGTGTCATGAACCACGCTGGAATGATTTTAATATACCTGAAATAGCCTTTATGTTTTTCTCATTATGCTGTGTCATAAACCCTAATATAAAATTTCCTAGAGCTATGATACAGTCATGCTCCCTAAAACTCAAGGTTCTTTTAAGGCAGAGCAAGTCTAAAGTATGGCTCAGAAAATAAAATTTGATCCTTTATTGATTGCACATGATAAAAATAACAAAGTTATCTTGTGACAGGTTATATTAATATTGTCCTCTGTGTCTTAAAGGAGATAATAGTGTTAAAACTGTGTGCTTTCAAAACAATGAGTCCGTTTTCTCTGTTTTACAGAAATAACTCAAGATTAATGCTTAGTTTTATACTCATGGCCATACAATTTAATATGTATGATATCCCCTGAGGTTTAGGCATAAGGTTTTAAGTGGAAGGCATTAGAATTCATAAGGCAAAGAGAGGACAAAGTGAAAAGAATGACCAGAAATGGTAAACTATATCCGGAGTAAGACTCATATACATTTCTAAGGCAAGTGAGGCTGGTTTTTATAGGGACGTCTAGTCACAATGTATACTGTGGAGGCTTCAGAACTAAGATGTTACATTGTCTGGCGTGATTAGGACAAGGAGAATAATCTAAGTATGAGGTTTCCCAGATTCCTCTGAACTCATCCATGCAGCAGGGGAAAGTGCTTTTTCATTTCAAGCTTTTTGATGTGTGGGTTTTTCTTTAAGTAGCTGTTCTGGACCAGAAGTAGCCTAACAGGGAGGATATACAGCCACATAATTTACTGTTTACATTGACCAAACAAAAATGAAGGAGAAGTAGTATGTTGGGGCCTCTCGTATCTCAGGCATGAGCAAGCTCAAGGTAATATTTTAACATTGCATTTTGGTGGCATACACATGAAAGGGGCAAAGGAAAAAAATTCACTATTCTTTCTCAGGTCTCTTAGCTAAGGTAGCCAAAAATACCAGAGCTTAAAGCAAAAACTTAAATAGTGTCACTTGTCAAGATGGGTAGCACAACTGCAGAAAAGTGAAGGGAACAAGGAATTGATATTCAAAAATATAGAGAGCAACTACAAAGGACTGCGTTTCTTGGCAGGCCACCATATCACAAAAAACACTTATCAGTCCTGTCAGAGCTACTACTATAGCTCTAACATCCTGCAGTATGGAGAAGAGTTAGGCAATTTATCTACCAGCTCCCTCCCATGTCTGCCTTTTCTTGAGCAAGATCTTCCCTTATGAGGCATCTGTTCCTATGCACTTCAAGTTTCTATGCAGTCTTCTCCTGACAAGCCATGGGAAGATGTAGCTTCTACAGGTCCAATGGCCATATGCCAGCAGGGAGGTTTCTTCTTGTTAATTGAGGCTTTGTGTGGGGACATTTTGTGTTTTGTTTTGGTGGCAATGGAAGCAGTCTAGATTGTTCATAGGAGGCTTTCTGTTCTAGGATTGGGCTGTCCCATCCAGCTAAAATCATGAGCTGCCTTGGACTGACAAGTAATGTGTTCATGGAGTGAGGAGAAAACGTGGCATTGCTGAGCAGATCTCAGTTAGGGCAAAAACCAAATCGGATAAATTAGATTGGCTCCAAACTGTGTAGAAATAAGCCATATATGCCTATATATCTAATTATCATTTACTTAATTTGATGTTTGTTCTTATGTGTGTTTGGATACCATTACCTTAAATGAGAGTATCCATTTCCAGAAAATCCTCAAGTGGATATATGCATTTGCCTCCATTGATATTTCTTTTTTTCTTAATAATTCCTTAACTTTGCTTTCAGTATTATATATTTCTTCTAGATTTCTTCCTAAACTTCCTCTCATTCTTAGCATACTTTGATGGATTTATTTCTTCTGTCTGATCTTAATAAATCATGTAGTGTTCTAGGGCTCAACACTAAGGCCTATCACCTTCCCTTGGCTTCTTTATTTTCTATTTGAATCTGGTTCTTTTGGTATCTGGTTTCAAATACCATTGGTGATCAATCCCAACCTCGACTTCCTTTCTGAACTCCAGTCTCACGTATTAACTGATTATGCTGCTTTTTCACCCTGATGTCTACCATGAAATACTTGCAGGGCTTGGGTTTTGGTTTTGTTTTGTTTTTATTAAATACCTTCGAAACATTCTTCTTTCCTAATGATTTGCATCTTAGAAAAGAGTACTGGCACTCACTCAGTTCCTCAGTCCAAGAAACCTTGATATAATTAGTGACCTGTACTTTCAAATACTACATCTTATTGACCAAAATTCTTATTGCCTGTATTACAAGAAGATATCCTGACATTACACTTGTTACCCCATCCACTATTTCTTGCTAAGTCCGGATTCATTTTAACTCTATGATAGTCTTCTAAGCCTGACCTGATCTCAGAATATGTTCCCTATACTGCAGCCAGTTTCAAACATAAATTTGATCATGCCACTTCCTTGCTCTCACGTCTTCAGTGCTTTACTGATCATTAGGGAATGAACTGTAGCCTCTTCATCAGGCTTGTTGGAATGACCGTGTGTCCTGATTTTCTTTCACTTGATTTTCCAACACTCTGTTGGAATGTCAGAGCTGTTCTGGCAAGATTGGACTCTGTTTTCCTTCAAATATCTCAAGTTATTTTATAACTTAATACCGTTGATTTGCTTTTCTCTGACTGGAATGCTCTACAAGTCATAATTCCAGAATCATTCCTTATTTTCATCTGAGCTGCGCCTTAACTGTCATGTCCAGTAAGCTATCCATTTGCTTCAGTTTTGATTATTCCTAGTTTGTGGATGTTGTATCAGAATCTTGGAAAAAGCAATATAGGATAGATTTTTAAAATGGATTTTGTGAGGTACAGTTGACACACACGTGAACACGTAAAACCTGAAATGTTCCTGAGGACTCTCTGTAAGACTTTTCCCTTGTCCTTCCTATGCCACAAGTAGCAGCACCACTATAATCACCAGTCTCCTGCACCATCGCTTAGAAACCACTAATCTATCACTCTGTGTTAGTTTGCATTTATGTACATGGAATTATATAGAATATAGCCTTTTTATTTTATTTTTCCTAATTTTCTGTTTATTTCACTTAGCATTAATTATTTGAGATTCATCCGTGGTGTTGTAGATGGAAATAGTTTATGCAATTTGATTCCTGGTTAATATTTCATGTATGGAACTGCCAAAGATTGTTCATCATCCATTCCAGTGCTGATAGAAATTTGAGATGGTCCCAATTTTGCCTGTTAAACAGATCAAAATGTTTTGGACATTCATGTACAACTTTTGTGTGAACAGTTGTTTACATTTCTCTTCCAGGATTTCTACTTTTCTTATCTGGGAGCTGGAAAGCTGGGTCATATAATGGGTAAGTGTTTAAATTTCTAAGAAACTGACAAACTCTTTTCCAAAATAGTTGTACCATTTCACATATTCGTCAACAGCCTATAAGAGTTTTAATTGCACTACTTTTGACAATATTTGATATAATCAGTCACCTTAATTTTAGTTCTTTCAATAAGTGTATAGTGGTAACTTATTTTGGTTTTAACTTTTATTTACCTAATGATTAATTATGTTGAACACGTTTTCATTTGACATATATGTATGTGAAATATATGTTCAAAAATATTTGATATATATGTTCGAAAACAGTTTGAATAACTGCTCTAATCATTTGCTAAAATGTGTTAAATGTGTCATTCCCTTATTTTTGAGGTTTTTGTTTAAGAGTTCTTTATACATGCTCAATATAATTATTTTTCTGGGTATTTGACTGGCAAATATTTTCTTTCAATTTATGCCTTGTCTTTTTATTCTCTTAAGAGGGTTTTTGAGGGAGCAGAAAATTTTAATTTTGGAGAAGCCTAATATTGGCTATTTTTGATAATATGATATAATTTTGTTCATATGTGGAAGAAGTCTTTGCCTAACTCCATGTCACAAAAATTTATTATATGTTTTCTTCTAGAAGTTTTGTGGCTGTAGGTTTTTCATTAAATTATTAATTTTGATTTGATTTTTATGTGGTATGAGGTATAAATAGATTTTATATTTAATATGAATAAACAATTTTCCTAGCAACAGTTTTTGAAGACTACTATTTCTTCAATGAATTGCCTTTAGACTATTTAGAAAACCATTTGGGGCTATCTTTAAACTCTTTATTCTGTCCCACTCATCTGTTTGTTTTTCTTGATGACAATACCACATAGCTGGATTACTGCAGCTTTATAACTCTGTCCTTTTTTTAACAAATTGAGTTTATGGGTACTTTGAATTTCCATGTAAAATTTAAATCAGTTTAAATTTCAGCAAAAAAATGCCTTCAGATATTTTGATTGTTTTTGTCTTGAATCTAGAGATCAAATTTGAGAGAAAAGATGTCCTAACATTATTGTGTTTTCCAGTTCATGATCACAGTATGTTTTTCCATTACTAATGCCCTTAAAAGTCTCTTTCAACAATGTTTCTTATTTTCCAGTGTACAGGTTTTGCATGTCTTCTTCAGATTTATTTCTAAGTAATTAATACTCTGTAATTTTAATTGGTTTTTTTTTTTTTTTTTTTGAGACAGGATCTCACTCTGTTGCCCACATTGACATTCAAAGGCACAATCATGGCTCACAGGAGCCTCGACCTCCTCAGCTCAAGTGATTCTTCTGCCTCAGTCCTGAGTAGCTGGAACTACAGGCATGCATCACCACACCTGGCTAATTTATTTTAATTTTTTAGCAACAGGGTCTTTCTATGTTGCCCTGGCTGGCCTTGAACACCCGTCCTTGAACTCCTGGCCTTAAGCAATCCTCCCCTCTTGCCTCTCAAAATGTAGACTTTTAATTTTCAAGTGTTTATTGCTAATATAAAGAAATGCAATTGATTTTTTGTGAATTAATATTTATAACCTGCATCTTTAATCAATGATATTTTAGCCCATAAAATTTTTCATGCAGATTCAATATGAATTTCTATATAGATGACCATGTCTTCTGTAATTAAAGATGGCTTTACTCTTCCTTTTCAGTATGAAGGTTTTTAAATTTTATTTTCTTGCCTTATTCCATTAACTGGAATATCTAAAGAATGTTGAATAGGAGTGATGGCAATGGACATCCTTATATTGTTCCTGATCTTAGAGAAAGTGATTTCAATATTTTGACAATAATATGATGTTAACTCTAGATTTCTTTCTAGATGCTATATTTAGGAGTAAGAAAGAGTCTTCTAGTTTGCTGAAATTTATTAGCCTGAACAAATATTGCATATTTCAAGTACTTTTCTGCCACAGACTGGATAAAATATTTTTAAGGCATATATCATATAAAATAATTGTATTCAAGATATATAAATAACTCTCAAAACTCAATAATAAGAAAACAACCCAGAAAAATAAATGCTAAAAATTTGAAGTCACTTAAAGGACAAGGGAAGTTATATGAATATACACAAGAAAAGATGCTTGATATCATTTGTCATTAGAAAAATGTTAACTCAAATTGCAAGCTGTACCACTACACACCTATTTGAATGACAAAAATTTAAAGTATTAAATTTAGTTGGGTATATAGAGGAGTTTGAACTGCTAATTTATTGAAATATTCACTTTTGCATATGGTTTGGCAGCTTCCGAAAAAGTTAAAACACACAGTTACAATTTGCTCCAGCCAGTGTACTCCTAGGTATTTACCCCCAAAAAATGAATACATATGTTCATACAAAGACCCATAGACAATTGTTCACAGAAGATTTATTTGCAATAGCAAATAGTAAAAGCAAGCTGTATGCTTATCAATGGGTGAATCATAAGCAAACTATGATATAGTCATGTAATGGAATACTACTTGGCTATAATAAGGAATGATATATACTACAATAAGAATTAATCACAAAATAATTATGTTGAGTGCAAGAAGGCAGTCACAGAAGAGAGTACATTATCTGTTCAAACTTCCAGAAATGGAAACTAATATTTAGTGACAGAAAACAGATCAGCATCTGCTCGGAAAGGGGAGGATCTGGCTGGTGAAACAGAGAGAGTAAGAGGGAGCATATTAATAAAGACCTAAAGAAACTCTGAAGTTTTGCATTTGCTCTTTGTCTTGGTTGTGCTAATTGCATTTCAAATGTACAGTCATACCAATTTCCTCATCATCACTCTTTGGATACCTGATAATGATGACTCAGACAAGTGTTATCTCTTTAAAATGACTAGGACATTTGAGCAGTTGATGACCTTCAAGAATATACATAGCTAAACATTCTATAGCTGTGGTTCCAAATGTAACATATCTAAAAGTGTAGTATATTAAATTATGCCAGGGAAAAAAATCTGTGGGAGGTGTCATGGGAGATGATATAACAGAAAAAAGATAATTATCTTCAAAAAATGAGAATTAACTAAATTATTAAAATTATTTTAATCCTTCAAAATCCAGTACTAACAGAAATTAATCATTTTTCTAATTATATTTGAATTAAATTATTGTAATCCATGTGTACATTTGTCATGTGACTCCACAGATAGAAGCTGCAAGATAAACTGAATAGTTTTATTTGTGAATAATAACACTGAGGAGATAATCTCTCAGAAAAAAATTCATTTTAGCTCACACTTATTGTAAATAACTAATTAACAAATGGAGAAAATGGCTGATACAAAAAAAAAAAAAACCTGTGGAATGAGAAGGTGAAGAAAGGCTAGAAGGAGCTGGCAGATGAAAAAAAGAGATATAGCTTTATAGCATATTTATGACAAATAAGCTATTCTTTATCACAAAGGTATCGTCTTTTCAAAATGTATTGCTATCCTCAAAAGCCTATATATTTCTAGCCTCTGCAAACCTAGGTAGCTACTGTAAACTGCTTTAGTTTATGGATTTACATATAATAACATTTTATTTACAGCAGGCAAATAGGTGGTTTTCATTTTCTTAAATTCATTTTTTCTCATAGTAAGTTCACGATGTAACCACACCTAAGCATATCTTTCTCTTTCAGTAAGTATAAATATAAAATTATCTAATTAGCCTTTAAAGAAGTGCTCCTTTTACCAAGCTAGAAAATGATGGCTGTACATTTTAATATATATATTTAGGCATGAAAAGCCCTTAAATCATGTGTATTTCTTTCTTCTGTCTTACATTTAATACTAAACTCCAGACTATAGGTAATAGTAAAATAATAGTACAAATGCAAGCACATGTGTTCATATTCAGTCTTGCAAAGTAAATGTTAAATAATAGTCATTGAGATTTCATGAAATGTGAGTTAATCTTAAACAGTTGGAATTGAGTTGTTATAGAGAATAGAATTCTAACTCAATATGGGCTACTAGGTGGTTTTAAGTGGAATGTTTAAATAATTCCAAAAATGCTTTACAATCTAAAATTAAAGCTTATGTTTGCCACATGTGCAGTCTTTGAAAGGATTTCTGAACCTCCTGACCCCAGAAATAAAGGATTAAGGACACTTAAAAATCATTTTATAAAATATAAAAATAAAAGTGGAGAATATTAATAGGATGAATCAGAAACTGGAATAGCAACTGAACTCTTACTACTCATCCCACACTGTTATCACTGAATCATTGTAAAGTGGACTGGTCTATTAATTTATATTTAAACAAGGAAATGTTATGGTTTAAAAATTGTGTAGCGTAATACCAAACAGATTTTTCTACTTTTAACACCTAACTTCCAGATATTAAAAACAACGAAAACTACAGTGTATAAATTGTTGAATCAAGATTACTTTAAATGTCTGCATTTTCAAAAAATCATTCAAGGATAGTGCCTTTTTAGCCAATTCCAAAAGAGTTAATTAACACACAAGTTTGCAAAGTATAACAGAAGAAAAGATAAGAGTTCTGTTTTATTTACACTTGGCATAAATCTTTTCAGTATGCTCTGTTATGTAATGTTTGCCTTGATATTCCCAGATATGTGTATACAGGTTATTTCTATCAGTAGTTAAAAGTATGACATACAGGTTAAGCATATAGGCTCTGACTCACACAGCCTGGGTTTAGTCCTTTTTGTTCCACATTTTGTATCTATAATCTTAAGTTAAATTAACTTAATACTTCCCCCATTTTGTCACTTGAAAATAAAGCAAAATAATGGCACTTACCCCTTTGCTTAATTTATATGATTAAATTATGTAATATAGGCACTGTCCTTGATATGCTTCATGAAACAATTTTAACCTATAATAAACAATACTATAGTTTAAATATTGTAAATAAAAATAAATACATAGTTTTTTTAGTAAATATAATCTTTATGTTTATCTGCAGAAAAAATTAGTTGGAATACAAATAGTTGCAAGTAGAATAAACTAACCAAATTACATAAACTGACTCAATAATAATATGATAAAGTTGACATTGTTAGTGTACTATATTATAGGGTACATGAAACCTTATACAGTGAAAAAAGTTGTCAAGTACTTAATATACGAATAATTAATTAATTTTATATTGAACTAGTTGATAAGTCAACTCCCAATTTTTCTTCTGCAGGTTTTATCTCCATACTACTTGAGATCACAAATTCTTACTTGCTAAGAAAAAAAAAATAGATTGTCTTTTACTTCTCTTTTTTTTTATTTACATACATCCCTCCTTCCTTTCTTTCCCTGCACCTATAATGTCTAAGAAATCAATAAACATGACCTAGATTGTCAACTCTTCCACAAAGATCACCAGAAAATATTTTTATCAAGTCGAGTTTATTAAATTTACTGCAACAAGGAAGAGTACCATCTTAAAAGAATTTCAATAATATCTCAGAAGTTAGAGAAAGACATGCATAGAGTCTGGGATCTAGGTTCAAGTGAGGTTAGGTGGCTTCTCCAAGATGAGAACTGGTTGAAATTGGGCAAATTTTATTTTACAATATTTTAAGATCGGTGGATTCCATGAGGCTAGAATAAAGCAAGATGTTTGCCAGTGTAAGAAAGATGTTATCTAAATGGAAGATGGGCTTGGCCACGTTAGAAAACTGATCAAATACATTTGTTTGCAAGGATTTCCGGATGCAAAGAAGCAAATGGTTAAAGTAATTATTGGTTTAGAGCATTACTTCCCTTGTAAAGAATTTCCTGGAATAAATGGTTAAGTCGTGTTGATACAGGTGGTCTCAATTCTCAGTCAATTGTGTCTCCTTCTTTGAAATCTTCCTTTTCTGCTCTCTAGTCATCATTTATATTATTTCCCCCTTTTACTTGGATGCTGAAAATTATTTTTATATATGGTTTTCTAACCTCTCATTAAAACCCACCTTTATAGTATTTTCTCTAATTTTCTAGAAAAAAAATTAAAATGTTACTTTATTTTGTAATTTTCATAGTAAAATCTTTCAGTGTCTCCAGTTTTAAAGTTACTAACAAGGATAAATCGAAGCTATGGCAAGAGTCCTCATTATTTGGCCTTGCTTTGTTTCTCCAATATCTTCCTGAGTCAAACATATACATATAATTTTATATATATATATATATTTCTTTTTTTTAATTGCATTTCAGATTTTGGGGTACATGTAAAGAACATGCAGGATTGTTGCACAGGTACATATATGGCAATGTGGTTTGCTGCCTTCCTCCCCATCACCTATATCGGGCATTTCTCCCCATGTTATCCCTCCCAACTTTCCACCCCCTGCTGTCACTCCCCTAGTTCCCCCCTCCCCACCACAGACATCAGTGTGTGATGCTCCCTCCCTGGGTCCATGTGTTCTCATTGTTGCCTAGTCATTGCACACTAAGAATTTCCTCACACTTCATGTTAGTTTCAGGAAGCTCTGCTTTTTGAATATTGCTAGTTTTCCATAAGATAATGACTTTTCCCCCAACTGTAAACTATAAAGCTTTCAATCCTGAGTAACTTCTAATCTTTCAAAATTAGCAGGTATCTAAAACACATTTGGCAGTACATAGTACAAGATACTGTGATATCTATAAATGCTTCCTAAATTCTGGAGATGAACGTGATTAAATCTGTCTCTTACATTCACTCCTCAAGTCTATATTGGTGTGATATATTTAAATATTATTTTTATATTAAAATAAACTGCAAAATGGGTGTTTCAATATTATATAACATATTAACCTGTTCAAAAAAATTAAAATTTGCCCAGGGGAAAGGAAGTTCTAGCCTATCCTTTCAAAAAATTAAATCTATGTACTAAAATAGACTAATAAAACTTGACAAAAAATTCAGATGTTTTGACAACCTATACTATATTAGATTTATAATTTCATGGCCAGGTAATCTAAAGAGCTAAGTTTAATTCATAAATAATTGATCAGTGTGTATCATGAAGCTTCTAAATATGTGTTGGCTTGTGGCTCTGTGGTTTGCAAAATTTGCCTACTGATAAAACATTTAAAAAGTATTTTCAAAAGCGATCTCTCACTAAACTTATTCAGGGTGGATATGTGTGTGTGTGTGCATGTGTATGTGTGTGTGTATTTGTATCTGTATCAATTCAATGTTGGATGTAAGCAAATAGAGGATATACAGATGCTCCCTGATGTATGATGGGGTTACAATCAATAAACCCATTGTAAGTTGAAAATATTGTCAAAGCCACTTACCATATTTTAAATTTATGACAGGTACATCTTCATGTAATTTCATTGTATATTAAGAAGCCTACTGAATATGTATTCCTTTTGCAACAGTATAAGGAAAAAAAAAAAAAAAAACGTAAGTAAACCCATCTTAAGTCAGGGGCTATCTGAATTGTAAAAAGGCAAAATGCATGTAGTAAGAAAGGTGTGACCTAAGGTGTAGAAATGTAACATGTTTATGATCCTTTGTAATATTAAGGATTTTTTGTGTGTGTGGTGTGCCTTAAACTTTTCTCCCTGCCATCTCACATTTTAAGAGTCATCATTAACAAGCACGCTTCTTCCCAGTTATTTATTAGGCATCAGAAGACAACACATTTAAGCAAGAGAAAAACAGAGAATCTAAAAAGATTAGTTGCAGATTTTTCCAGCAATTCAAATTTACTTCCAATTCAATCCACATGGGAATATTGAAAGTGAGACTGGAAAAGAAGTAAAGCATTTTATACGTATTGTAAATGATAATGAGCAGTTTCTTGAAGATCAAACAGAAGGAGACATTAACTAGAAATTTTATCTTTTGAGCTGAAATATTAACATGACAGCCATAGCATTTACCAAAATTATGTAAGAACAATTGAATCTGTGAGAGCAAATGATGACTTCATTTTTGACCTTATTAACCTGAAATGACAAGGATCTTGCATTAGAGAATTTTTATTCTCAGAAATTAAAATAAAACTCAATTAGTCAATTAGTAGAATTGGTAATTCAGAAATTATTTATATAAATGCAAATTCTGAATTCATTACTTCTCACAGGACACAGAATGGATGACGATCAATAGGCCAAGGCTTTAATCTTAGCAGATGGTCACAATTGAGATCAAGATCAAGCAAGGGAAGTGTTGAAGAGACAAAGACATGTTCATGGGAGAGGAGAATTAGGATAGTACCTTGTCAGGGAAATATTAACATATTCATGTTTAAGTATTAAAATCAGGCAAATTCAGTTTAAAATTATCTGAATTAATGAGCAATATCTATATTTTATGGCGTCAGACTTCTATACTCATATTTCTGTGAGATTAGACTAAAAAATTATCAACACTAAGGAGTCCAAGTTAATAGTGATCAACCAATGAAGATTTATAAATCATGCTCATTTTCTAATTTTCTACAAGAGGAGAAACTGAAAAGTCAAAAAAATGGAAGTTGTTTAAAGAAGGGTAAAAATACAACTGTGTAATAGATAATCAACTCTATCATCAAATTAACTCAGGATCATAGTGAATTTCTCTACCACTTGAAGCAAATGTTTTCAGGCTGAATAATTTGACAAAAACCTTGATATTCATTTTTGTATTTTTACATGGATATGGCACAATTAAAGAAAAGTAGAGCAGAAAATAAGCTCATCCACTTTTTTCTCTAAGCCTGACAAAATTGTTACTTTTTTTTTTCATTTTAGTTTTATTAACTTTTGTTTTAATTTCAGGTGTACATGTTCCGGTTTGTTATATAGGTGGATTTTGTGTCATGGGGATTGATACAGAGATTATTTCATGATCCAGGTAATAAGCATACTACTCAAAAGGTAGTTTTTTGATTCTCATTCTTCTCTCACCTTCCACCCTCGAGTACGCCCTGGTATCTATTGCTCCTTCTTTCTGTTCATGTCTACCCAATGTTTAGCTCCAACTTATAAGTTAGAACATGCAGTATTTGGTTTTCTGTTCTTGCATCCATTTGCTTAGGATAATGACCTCTAGCTCCATCCATGTTGCTGCAAAGGATATGATCTTGTTCTTTTTTATGGCTGCATAGTATTCAATGGTGTATACGTACCATATTTTCTTTATCCAGTCTACCATTGATGGACATTTAGTTCATTCTATGTTTTTTTTTTTAATTATTGTGAATAGTGTTTCAATGAACATATGAATGCATGTATACTTTTATGTATCCTTATGGTAGAACAATTTAGATTACCTTGCATACATATCCAAGAATGGGATTGCTGGGTAGTTCTGTTTTAAGTTCTTTGAGAAATTGCCAAACTGCTCTTTGCAGTGGCTGAACAAACTTACATGCCCACCGGCAGTGTATAAGCATTCCCTTTTCTCTGCAACCTTTCCAGCATCTGCTATTTTTGGACTTTTTAATCAAAGCCATTTTCATTGGTGTGAGGTGGTTTCTCATTGCTGTTTTGATTTGCATTTCATTAATGATGAGTGACGATGGACATTTTTTCACACGCTTGTTGGCTGCATATATGTTTTCGTTTGAAAAGTGTCTATGCATGTCCTTTGCCTACATTTTAATGGAGTTGTTTTTTGCTTGTTGATACATAGATTGTGAACATTATTAACACTCTTATCTATAGTCTCAGGAATTTTAAGTAGTTCCTCAAATGTTAATAGAATAGGGCTTACTTTTTAGATGCCCTACCTTTTCGGTAAGTCTTCAAAACCAAAATTGGAGAAGTTAATAATAGTAATACTGCCAAAAATAAAAATATATCTCTTCTGAGGTAGAAAAAAAAAAAAAAAAAAAAAAAAAAAACCCAAAATACAAAAACATCAGTGCACTGATGAAGGTATAGGTTTCTGTGATTTTTGAGTTGGATAAAACATCCCATCATACCTTTCAAATTCATTAAAGTTTGTTATTTATTTATGTATGAAACTTGAATGAATGTTAATTTAACCCTTTAAATGTAATAGAAGAAAATGGGTATATCATTAAATCAAATTTAGTTAAAACGTATACCACAAATACAAATATTTAGTGCAGATAAAAAATTTGTACAGCAATATTTAAAACAGTCTTTTACACAAACAAATACCCCCATTCAGCGATTTTTAATTTTATCATCAACTCAGACAGCAAACCTAGTCCATACGTCTTCTGCTTCTCCACACTTGTTGTACATCAACCACTGTTTGATATTTAAGAAGCACTTTTTGTGATGAATGCAATGTGTTCATTAGACTTTATTCATTTTTGAGAAATAGATTCCATTTCCCAAAGGTTTTTGCAAAGCTCACAACCTGTTAGGCATATGGAGAGAATGACTCACAAAGAAACTGAAGAATATGATAAAAGTATTACCAAACACTGTCTCACTGGGGTCCAAATTTTTTTTCAAATCTAAACAGTACATACCAAACAGACAGAGTGTGAAAACAAATCTTTTCTGTGGGTGGCCTTATCATTACAGTCAAAACAATCCACATATATGGATGAGAGACATATATCCAATAACCTTTATGTAACAACAAAAATGATATTTCAATGATATTTCTCAAAATAGTTGTCCAATTTCTTTATGATGTCTAATTCATTTTAAAAATAACTTGATTTATATAAACACTATTTTTTGAAAACAAATGACTTATTAAAAATTCAGCATTATTCATGTTATTAAAAACACATTGCCATCTAAATATCCTAGAATAGGGGAATGGTTAAGAAATTTATGTCCCGTCAAACTGATAGATTCTTGTCCAGCCATCTATCAGAATTATTCTATTAAAGTCATGTAGAAAAATAAAAAAGTGTTTATTATGTGACATGTGGTGGAAATAAACACACAATTATATGAATACTGTGATTATAACTGAAAAATGTGCAAGGAATTGTATAAAGACTAGAACGGAATATGAAAAAATGAAAGAAATTATGTTTTGTTGTTTGTAGCAACAAATTTTTTTCTTAAAAATCACAGTTTATGTTGCTATAGTCTTCTCTGTATTATAATCAAAACTATAGTGAAATTTTATTTAGTGGATGACATCTGCTTGGATCTTTACATCAGCCTTATAATTAAAAATCCATAAGAACTTCTATTTCCAATAACTGCTTTTTGCCAGTTACAATGGGATTTCTTGAGGCATTAAATATTTTTAATTGTTTGTAACAATCAGTCTTTGTACGTCACTCTGATGAATGCTATTGTAATTTGCAAAAGGCAGTTATTTGAAATAGCAGATCTCATAAATTTTTAATTATAAGGCTGATGTAAAGGTCCAATCAGATGTCATGCACTATATTGTTGGCCTTGAAATGCTTTACTTACTTGATGGCCTTCAGATGTAGCAATTTATTAATTCATTTAGTTAATGTTTGCAAAATCCTGTGATTAGCGTTAGAATATGAAATAATAATATCTTAAGCTGTTTTATAAATTTGATATTGTACAGCATTAATAAATCAGGCCACACATTTTTTGCTTTTAAAAATGTGTGAAAGAAATAATAATTCAGTGTTTGTTTTTCTCATATAAAAGGATTAGTATGTAATTAAACCCAGTTGAGAATCCAAATTAGTGAACTTTTCATTCTAACATGTTTGTGCTTCCTCTTAAAAAATATTGTGTTACTGTGATTGTCCCCATGACGTTTGGCACGTGGTGTGACTCCTATAAATATGTTATGTTACATAGTAAAGAGACTTTGAAAATATAATTAAGATTACAATCAAATTATAATTACACAAATTAGGGAGATTATTATGGATTATTCAATGTCCTTAATGTAATCATATGAGCCCTTAAATATATCACAACATCCTTCAGGTGTTGCTACTCCAGCCAGAAACTTCTGTGGCCAGTAGCACCTTCTGCATCAGTATTGCTCTGCCTGAGTATTGCTCCTGCCTGCTGAGCTCATTCTGCCCACTTAGCCCTGCAGGCTACACTAGGGGCACATGATGGCCTGAATCCCACACCTGCCAAGTGTGAACCAGGTGCAGAATGGCAAGCCACTCCAGACAGGTCACTGTTGACATCAAAAGTATATCGCTTTCTCTGGCTAGTAACAGAAGTAAAACACGAGATTAAAAGCATGAGAAAGACTCAACCCACCGACCCACCATTGCTGACATCATGGTAAAAAGGACCACATGGGGAAAGCATGAGGGAGCAGAAGCTGCATGCATCCATGTCTGGAGGAGGAGAATGCAGTGGCACCCGGAAGCTTGTAGACAGCAGGAACCACAGAGCCTCAAAGAAGTGTCACAGCCCTGACTCAGGAAGTCTTTAGGTCTGGGCTCCCCAAAGGGCCATAGCTTTTCTCTCCTTCTTGTCACTGCAGCTCCAGGGAGTGGAGGGGTTGCAGGGTGGGGTGTGGTAGGTTCAGCCCTGTTTGTGTTACAGCTCTTTTAGTTCTGCCATTCATCAGTCCAAGTTCTTGTTCCATGTCCAGAAAGAATGAGGTGCACAGACAACTGGAGGGTGAGCAAGGTGGAGAGGAGATTCACTGAGCAGCAGAAGAGTTCTCAGGAGACCCAGAGTGGGTAGCTCCTATCAGCAGGCAGATGGTCCCATCATCTTCCAGAGTCAGTTTAAGTCTGGGTTTTTTATGGGCATCAGAGGTGAAGAAGTGCCTGCTGATTGGTCCATGGGCGGCCATGAGCTGTACCGGAAAAAGCCACCAGTTCTCACTGGGGTCTGTGGCTCTAGCAGCTCAGTCCCCAGGCTTCTGATTCTCACTAGCCTGAAAGCGGAGCTTAACTAGGGACACACCCCTTTCTGCCCAGGAGACTGTCTCCCTCCTACTGCCATCAAGCTACCCTCTATAGTGCCCATATTTCCCAGGCTGCTTCTGCTGAGGGGTGCCTGCAGGCCCATGGTGAGCTGCCCTCAGCCCCCACCTCAGTGCCCTCCCATGATCATCAGTGCCCAAAATGAGAGCAGGCCAAGGCAGCAGGGGGGCTGGTTAGTCAGCTCTGGCCCGAATGCCTGCACACCCAGCCGGATCCTGGCAGCACTAGGGTTCAGCCTCAACTTTGTTCCAAAACTGGAGTGGGCATTGGAAGCCAGGAAAGGCCAGGCAGGAAAAGCAGGCACTTCAGAGCTTGCAGGTAAAGCAGGGCTTCCTGGGAACCTTAGCACAGGGATGTCTAGGTCTGTAGCTGAGACTAGTTGGCTGCAGCTGTGCCCAGGAACGCTGGACTCCCGAACCTCCAACTCAGAAAAAGATGGGGCTTCTGCCCTTTCCTGGCTCAGGTGGCTCTATGGAGCCCCTGCGCACTTCCTCCACTGCAGCCTGCATCATGGCAACAGGCGCTCCAGATGGGCCATGGCTGCCATCAAAAGAATAGCACTTTCTCTGGCTAGTACCAGAAGGAGAAAGAGATTAAAAACATGAGAGATACTCGACCCACTGAGCCACCACTGCTGGCTTGATGGTAAAGAGGACAACGTGGGGAAAGCATTAGAAGAAAATCAATTCTGCCAACAATCAATGAGTTTGCTGGTGGACCCCAAAACTCAGCTGACAACCCCAGCAGATATAATACATTGATTTTAGTTGAATGAGACCCTGAGAAGAGAATCCAGTCAAGCTGATACAGAAGTTCATACCTTCAGAACTGTGAGATTACAAATGGGATATTGTTTTAAGATATTCTTTTTTTTTTTTTTTTTTTTTTTTTTTTTTTTTTTTTTTTTTTTTTTTTGTAAATTGTGGTAATGGTAGCAATAAAAAAGAATATAATACTTGTCCTCTTGACTTTGCATAAGGAAAATGGAAAGGTGGGTAAAGTTTGACTTAACTGATTTCTATATTTCTTTTCTCTCTGTTTCTGCCTCTTGTTGTTTCCTTTCTTTCAGATGCCATCCAAAGACAACTGACTATCTAGGATAGACTTCTACTAAAGATAGCTTTTTCAAGATGCATGCACCTATTCCAAATCATCTCAAGCAAAATTTCCTTTTTCTTTATGTCTAAGTTGGAGTTGCTTCTTAGACTTCCCCGGTGGCATTTCCATTTCAAATTTGTATACAAGACGAGACAGCTCAAAGTATTAATTCTGAAATGGTGAAATTTCCATCATTCTGATAAACAGATGGAAAAGATACTGTAGGATGAGTGGATAATGTTTAATATGTCTTAAACTACTCCAATTGTGGTCTATGGACCAGCAACATCGGCAGCATCGGGAAACATGTTAGAAATGCCAAATCCCAGTCTCTAGTTCAGAACAAATGAGTCAGAATCTTGTATTTTAATAAGATTTTCAGGTGCTGCATACACAATGAAGTTTAAAAAGTGCTGCTTAAATTGCATTTTATGGGTGAAGTATTTCTTTACAGTTCAGAATATTCCTGCTGAAAATGTCCTCTCACTTAAGCAAGGGTATGCATAGAATTAGGATTTCTCCTAAGGTACAATTTCAGAATCATTACATATACTAAGGACTGGAATCCAGGCAGGCTGACATCTAACTATTTGAATAACCACAGTCAGCCACTATAACATGATTGCTTTTATAAAGTTTTAAAGTAATTTCTAAATTGTCAAACTATCACATGTATCAAAACCTAGAATTCTATCTCCCAATTACTATTCTATACCATCTGAAGAACAAAAGAAAAGCATTTTTTTTCAAATAGTTCCAGACCCTTTCCATATATTACTTATGCATGAAGTATTTTTTAAAGATTTTATTGTTTCATATAAATAGCCCTATCGTCCTATTTGAATGAACTTTTTGTTGTTTTCACATTTCATCTGATTGAGAAATCACATATTCTATGAAACAATCTAAAATTTTAATTGAACCACTTATTATAGTAAGAAAATTTTGTTACATGTAAGATGACTGATCATTTGTATCAATCAATTTCATGTTCCAGATTTTTTTTTTTTTTTTTTGGATGGAGCATCCCTTTGTTGCCCAAGCTGGAGTGCAATCACACAATCTCAGCTGACTGCCACCTCCGCCTCCCAGGTTGAAGTGGTGCTTCTGCCTCAGCCTCCTCAGTAGCTGGGACTATAGGTGGGCACCACCATGGTGGGCTAATTTTTGTATTTTTAGTAGAGAAGGAGTTTTGCCATGTTGGCCAGGCAGTCTCGAACTCTTGACCTCAGGTGATATGCTTGCCTTGGCCTCTCAAAGTGTTAGGATCCAGATATTTTTCTAAGAAATGAATATGCATGAAATCTGAATTATTTTTATACACTCATGAGTTATGAACTATTACTGACCTTGTTTTACTATTAAGTAAACTGAGGATTAGAAAGTTGAAATTATATTTTAAAGATAATAGTACAGCTAGAAATGGAAGTCAGATCATTTATGTAATAGCACATATTCAATATTTGATAACAAAATGCTTTTAATCAAATAGAGGATCCAGCTTTTAAAACCTCAGTTATAAAATTAACATTTAAATGGAACTTGAGAAAGGAAAGGCTAATTATTTTATCAGATTAGGGTAAAATACTTTAAAAATAAACAAAATAAATAGAAGGAATAAATGGAAATAAAACAATATATTAATAAACCTTATCTCAGAAGTTGATTATGAGGAAAAATAATTTAACGCTTGTAAAATATTTAGAAAAGCATCTGAAACAAATGTAAGCCTTAAATACATTGTTGTAGTTATTGCTATTGTAATTTTCATTACCACTGCACCAATCTCATACTGTATGTACTATACCAATCTCAATAAAGATGAAATGTACAGCATCCCTACCTGTTACATAGTAGGTATTCTAAATTTGATTTATTTCTCATCTCCTAAAAGAAAATTGTAATATTTTAAAACATAAAATAGTGTTTAAAAATAAAATAAATCATATTATACCTAAATTTATTTCTTAATATTTATACTATTATAATTTTTATCTTTTTGTCACTTTTTCACATATACATGAGATGTTTTAGTCAAACAACAATTATAACTTATCAATAAGAGTGTACATATAATAATATCACTAATTATTGCTTGCATCTGACTAATATGAACAAAGTAGAAGATTTATAAGATTTATTTTGAAAAATAATATTGAATGTAAAGAAATTTTAATATACACAATTCTAACATACTTGTAATGTCTTTTATCAAAGCATTCAATTCTTCCGGGAAGCGGAAAATCCAAAAATATAATCATCAGAATGAAATAACATAGTAAGTAAATGTGAGTTTCTAAGTGGTTTTGACTTTGTGTATAATGGCAAAAGAATAGAGAAAAAGGAAAGTTTTAGTGTATTGTAATTCAACAGCCCTCTGAAAAAATATTCATATGACAAAATGCAATATATTCACATCCAGATCCATCACAGATAACAATAACTCCCTGAGAGAATGTTACTTTCTCTTTCGTGTTAATACTTGGAGTTACCAAGGTAGCTCTTTTTTTCACTGTCATTTTAAATCACTAAATGGAACATTAATGGGTTTTTATTGCCTTTGCTGACTGAATAATACCAAAATTTATTTGTGTAGCTCAAAGTTTAAGTAAATATTTAAAATTTAAAAGTCAATTTAATAAAAGATAAAAATAGTATTGGTGATATATGTATATTTAGAATATGGTATGCAAAACTCAAACAAAAATGCTGAATTTTGACAGGGCTTGTTTTTAAGCACATATGAAACCATCCATTTTTGATGGATGAATGGGAAGGAAGGGGGAATTTGAACGTGGCTAGGGCTTCTATGTTTCCAGCAAAAAGATCTGGAAAAATTACCTTTAATTTTTGACATTCAAAATTCCTATTAAATACCATTCTAGTAATGAATATCACCACAGTTTTAGAGAAATAAAAATACATTTAAATTACAAATGGACAATATGAGTCATTGCAAATTGAAAGGCATCTGAGCAACTCTCAGATAAAACAGACTCCAATCAACTAGTCTATTACTTCTCCAACACTGTGCTAAACATTGTAAACTAATACAACATGAATTTAAAAGCAAACATAAATTTAGGTAACATTTAGAAACAAATAACATATTGTTTTTTAAAAAGTATAATGACAAAACTTTATCATCCAAAATGTTATATGGAATCTCAATTACCAAAACTGAGTTTAAAAATAGAGAGGAAAAAAGACAGAGACAGAAACAAACAGACAGACAGACAGATAAATGCTTGAGCTGAAGTGACATTGAGGAATTTGGCGCTAACTCAAAAAAAATCATTTAACCTTTGGGAACATTTCCCCCAAATTTATTCTACACCTGCCCTGTGGTAGACACACCACAAACATAAGGGTAAGCAGAATACAATTTGAATTCCACTGGAGAAGAAATCTATTCAAGTAATGAGAAACTAAATAATTAAAGGTTCCTGGTGGAGAGAAAGCACAAAACATTATAAAAAAGAATGGAGCGTGTTTTGATGGGTAATTTAAGTAGGAAATTATTTCACTCAATAATACAGAACAGAATTGTAAAGGTCATTAAAAGCCATCAGAAGATTTTATGCACTTGGCAAAGGACAAGCTTTGCAAATCTTGAAAGTAACATACGACAAGAAGGACTCAATTTCTTGATTTCCCTGTTTTTGATCCCTCAAGTCAATTCGGGAAGATTTTTTTTTTAATTTTTCAAGTTATAGACCTGGAACTGTCAATGACCTGTTGATTTTCTAAATATTGAGTTCAAATTATTTTTAAAATATTAATTATATACACATCTAAATTACATGGCATATTTTACATGTGCCATGAGAGACCATACAGAAAATTATAATAACATGGTGAAAAATATATCTTACCATGAGAAATACACTGTGGTTGGGAATACATAACTCATATAATTAAAACATTATCATCATTTTTGTGTAAATTTTAATTAAACACAAATTCAGGATGTTACTGATCTTAATATTATAATTTAAATTTATTTCTTGCCAAATAGTGGTATTTACAGTTATATATTTTATAGAATGTAACCTTATTTATAATTATATTTAAAAACAAAACCATATGAAAACTGGTGGGCTAATATTAAATCCTGAAGATAAAATGAAGCCTTCACTTCTGGCTGGGTGATAGGATGCTGGCATGTTTAACCCACCTTCTCTACTGGGCTGTACCAATGCCCTTCAGGCATTTCCTGTGGAGAAAAATTGAGTTACCCTCCCTTTATAATAATTCCTGGTATTTTCTAGGCTGAGAAACTAAAGGCATATAATTTAGGTTTTATTTCGTGTATTTTCTCCATGGTTTCATAACCTTTCAAAAGAAAATTAAATACTTTAAGCAAAAAAGGGAAATTGCTTACATAAATGAGTTTGGCTACTTTCCTTTGTTTCTAAATCAAACCAATAAGCTATTTCTTTTAAAAATGATGAAAATAAATGTAATCTAGCTCTCTAATGTTTACAATGGCTTGAAAATAAATCAATTCTATGATATAGGCCCTGCTTATAAAAATAACTTTAAAATAACCAATGTAGAGGTTTTCGCAAGTGTAAAAGAACATACGTAGAGGAAAGATAGCATAAGTGAGTGTGCATAGGTGCTGGATATATACCAGTTATATCAAACTATTTGCCTCCCTCAATTCCAATAGCATCCCATGCTTAAATCAATTATAGAAAGAAATTAACTCAAGGTTGAATTTCTCCCAAGCCTAAAACTGAAATATCTGATAAAGAATGAATTGAATAAATTGATTGTAGTTGAAGAAGACAAAATAATCTGAAATAATAAGATAAAAATAATTAATAACAAGTGAAAAAGGCTCATAATAATATTTATAAAATATTTTGGTATTTTTTGGTGGACCATTGTAGTTTACAAAAAGGGAGGCTGAATACAGTATAGGTTTGGAATTTTCATTTAGAACTTTATGACAGGAAGGGTACACAGATATTGAGTATGGAGATTTACATTAATAATTCCATTTAAAATGTGGCTTATTACACTCCTTTTGATAGTGCAACTGAAAAAAAAATAGTGAAATTCGTGAAAAATGTTTGTTATAACTTTAAGACTACTATTCTAAAACTTTAAATATAATTGATTAAAATTATAACTTTTTGTAGAGAATGCATTAGCCAAAAGACAGTGGCCTACATAAATTTTCCAATCTGTTTTAATATTGTATATATTTTTTCATTGTGGAAATAGGTGATTTTGAACATCATAGTTTGATAATTCTGACCATTAAATCATCCAAAATAATCCCCTATATTCCAATTTCATGTTGATTAAAATCTACATCTGAATGTAAGTTTTCTTCCTTTATAGTTACTTTCTAATGAGATAGAGATTGTCAATTTAGTAAGTGATGTGATACTCAGTTTGCTTACAATTTCTTGGCTAAAATCAACAACTTGACACTAGTTTTTTTTTGTTTGTTTGTTTTTTGTTTTTTTTTTTTGAGACAGAGTCTTGCCCTGTTGCAAGGCCCTGGAGTGCAGTGGCACGATCTCGGCTCACTGCAACCTTTGCCTCCTGGGTTCAAGTGATTCTCCTGCCTCAGCCTCCAGCGTAGCTTGGACTACAGATGCATGCCACCACGCCCAGCTAATTTTTGTATTTTTAGTAGAGATGGGGTTTCACCATGTTGTTCAGGAGGGCCTCACTCTCTTGGCTCCATGATCCACGTGCCTTAGCCTCCCAAGACACTCTTTTATGTAGCCATCTTATGTATTTCATGACTATAGTTCTGACTTCAACTGAAATATAACAATAATGAGGTTCTACTAATAAACGTAGAGCTTGCTATCATCATTGTAGACAAATAAAATGGTAGGAAATTTTTCTTGTGTTTTTTCAAATTTGTATTGTATAGCTTAAAACAATTAATGCAACTTTTTCACTTGTATTTCTTTACATAAAGTTTAGGTTAACAATACACTAAAAATGCTGGGTTGATAATACATTAATCAAAAAGTAATCTTTTAAAATTCTCTAACATGTATAATCAATAACTTTTATTGAGCACTTATATGCTAGGTACTAGTCTGGATTTTGATGCTAAAGCTGTAAACTGAAAAGGAAGACACTGTGATCTCATGAAACTTAAATTCTAATAGAGGAATATTGACCATTCTAATAGAGAAATATTGAGAATAAACCATAAGTTTTAAAAATACATCTAGAATATATTAATATATATATATATATAAACACTAACATATGTACATATCAAACACGTCTGCACAAAAAATATGCCAGTTGATAATAAAAGAAAAAGAAAATCAGAAAAATGAATACAGATTAATGATGATGATGCCTTGGATGGGCATGATATTTGTATAGTTACAATTCTATGTATACATTTTGGCAGATTGTGTCATGATTTTCCAATGGATAAGGTAAGGTTTATAACAAAAAGTGGGAATTAAAGATTACGCCCAGTGTTTTGATCTGAAAAACTGGTAGAATGAAATGAGCATTTACTTGGGCAGGGAAATCTGCAAATAGAGCAGGGAGAAGACAAAAACCATGTTATTAGTTTTGGATCTGTTAAGTTTGAGATATTTATTAGATATGGAAATGAAGATGAAGAATAGGCAATGACCATGGGACTGATGCTTGTAGGAAAATTAAGGAATAGTGGTAAAATGTGTAAGTCATGAAAATATAAACAACATCTAAAGCCATGAGACTAAATTAAATCACTTAATATGTAAGGATAAATAAAGAAAAGAAGAAAGTTTTGAGGACTATTTCCTAGAATATTCAAGGGTTTAGAGATCTAAACAATAAGAAATCATTGAGAAAGATACAAAGAAAGATATTTGAGATCCATGAAGTATTATTCCAAAGTTGAACTGAAGGATGTTTGGAGAAGAAGGCTGAATAAACCATGTGAAAGTCTGCTAATATTCTAGTAGTATGTAGACTGGCAACATAGTAGTATGAAAAAATCACATTCCCCATCATTGTTGGGGAAAAAAATGATTGGAAAGGGTTTAAAAAATGGTAGAGAATACTCAGATACAATCCACTCAGAGAAGACTTTGGGCAAGTATTGATTTTCTATAAATAGAAATTAACTGTATTGTTAGCCAGAAGGGAATCTGGGGTCACAGAATTAATTCTTTTACTGATATGGAAAAATGCTGCCATTGCAGAAACTCAATACCACCATTGCAGGAGTTGTTTCATATCAATTGCATAAACCCAATTAAAAGAATGGATATTTACACTTCTACTTTATTTCATTTCCTCTTCTGTTTGGTTTTCTGGTCATCTCTACCTATGTAGAGTATATGTGTTGCTTCCACTAGTACTCTCCCACAGCTAATTCTGCTTCTTTTGCATGTTTTGCATGTTGCTGTATTCACTGTCATCGGATTTTCTGGTCGCTACTACTGTCTCACTTAGTTCACAATATTATTGGATCATTCACCATCTTTTTAGGATATGGCTATGTTTGCTGGAAGTTGATTATTCTTCTGCTAAGGATTATTGTTTTTACCATTGCAGATGCAAATAATTCAGTCCTTCCAAATTCAATGATAGCGTGTATTATTATTATGCTATATTAGAATAAAGATTCGACAGGTTAATTTCTCCTCTTATCTTTTTGCTTCCACTGCTCAAGACTTCCTTCACTGCAAAGCAGTGTGTATGTTCACAATCAAGCACTTTTATCTTCCTGTACTTACTAGGAACCACATTTCACATTTCTAAGGTCTCAAGTTTTATGAACCAGAGACCCGATCTTAGCATAGCAGACTTGCTTGGTTGAACATTCAATAATATTTGAAACCCCATGAGCTTAACTATCAAATTCTGAGCTTATTCCTCACCTGGGTGTGCTCTCTCCCTGCATGAGTGAAGGACCTCTTTGTAAGCTATCAATGAGACCCTCAGGCTTTCAGATTTTGTGTATACCATGATGAGTTTCTTGATATATCTGTTAGGTTCAGTGCAATTTTGCAATAACCAGACCACTTCGGCTTTCTTACATGTACCGTTTTACTCATATTTGTTAAATGTCTCAGTCATTGCACCCATAAGATCATTTCTTCTACAAGGAGGTTTTCACAAACTTGTATTCAAGAAATTTTTAGCAATTGAGCTTCCAGATTGTACCATAGACTATTGGTTTCTCACATGTCATTTGGAATATGTGCTTTCTTTATTAGCTGGATGTTGAGCGATCCAGTCTCCAAATCCTATTTTAGCATCTCTATTTGGAATGGCTCCTAATACCAACCATGTCACTTTGGATCTTTAGGCAAGCAGGCATCAAGAGAGAGATGAAAGTCCAGAAATTTATTTGGGGAAGCCTCTATAAAAAGTAACTGAAAGAGGGAGGGGAGGAAGTCTGAGAAAGTTCCAGGACATAATGGCAGTCTAACACCTGTGAAAGAAGAGTGGATAGAAAAGAATATTATTAGACAAGAAAAGTTGCAGATTGTGGTGCATTTCTGATAACTTGGCCAGCCCAAAATAGATGTGGTTGACAGATGATCTATAGACGTGTCATTTGTTAGGCAGCAATGTCCAGGCACTATCTCTGCTGTGCTAAATCAAGTCATATAGTCAAGCCAGAGCCACATGACAGACTGTCATATCAGCGAACTATATTCCTTCTAATAGGTTATTTCTAGAAGGGAGATCCAAATAGAACATCTCTGTGGTTGACAAAAATTGTCTCTTAAAAATAAAAATGAACCTTGTCTAATGACAAACCTTTCCTACTGACAAAATAATTAAAAGGCAAAACTAGGAGGAATAATTTCAAAAGCATTTCAGTCCAGGCACAGTGGCTCATGCCTGTAATCCTAACACTTTGGGAGGCTGAGGTAGGTAAATCGATAGGTCAGTAGATGGAGACGATCCTGGGCAATATGGTGAAACCCTGTCTCTACTAAAAATACAAAAATTAGCTGGGTGTGGTGGTGTGTTCCTGTGGTCCCAGCTACTCAGGAGGCTGAGGCACGAGAATTGCTTGAACCCAGGAGGCAAAGGTTGCAGTAAGGTGAGATCACACCACTGGACTCCAGCCTGGCGACGGAACAAGACTCCATCTCTTAAAAAAAAAAACCTAAAAATGCAAAGTGTCAGAAAAAAAAAAAAAAAAAAAAAAAAAAAGCATTTCAATATATATGACATAAAAAATTTATCCATGTACAAATAAGAACTCCCACCTCCAAATGAATTAACTAAAATAAGGAACACATAAACACAGGCAGCAATTACATACAGATGTTCGACACTTTGCTTACTGTTTTCCATACAAATAACACAGGTTTATTTATTTTTTTCAAATTTTGTTCACATGATGATATATTTGTCAAGGTATGAGTATAAAATATTTACAGTTTTGTAACAATTTGTATCATTTAAGTGTTAATGTTTATCTATGGCCTTCCAATTTTACCTCTGCCTCAGGCTCCCCAAATGTCAGATGGTGCCAGGTTGGCTGAGCTTGGTAGTAGCATGGATGGAGAATGGTGGGGACGAGATACAAAAATTATTCTTCTATTTTTATACTTATAATAAAAGCACAGCTTTTCATTCCCCTGGAAAAAAAAATATGAGAGAACCAAATTGTTGTGTTTGTTTTTGTTGATTGTGAGTGAGGGTGGATCCTGTGTTGTATATGAATCATCTAAGCACACAGTTAATGTACAGGTCTGGCTCTGTTAAGAATGAAAGATCTGTATTAGTCAAGGAAAGTATGACTTGCTTTTTAATTACTATCTCTGTGTATCAAAATCTTCTTTTCACATTATGTTCTCAAATATTTTTCAGAATATGCTTGTGATATTTTTCAGAATATGCTTGTGAAGGAAATAATTGGAACTAAAAGTACACTTTTTACTTTCTCTAAGATATATTTGCTCCTGTAAGCCTTGAAAGAAAGAGGGAGAGAAAGAGTGGGAAGGGGAGGCATAGAGAGACAGGGAGAGACACAAAGAGAGAGAAAGAGAGAGAGATTATTATTCAGTTTAAAATTTAAAGCACTCAATTATATTATTCATCTAGTTAGATTTGCAACCCTTCCATGAGGTCCATATGAACACATCAATCACCACTTACTTTTTCTTTTTCTTTTTCTTTTTCTTTTTTTTTTTTTTTTTTTTTTTTTTTTTTTTTTTTTTTGAGACGGAGTTTTGCTCTTGTTACCCAGGCTGGAGTGCAATGGCTCAATCTCGGCTCACCGCAACCTCCGCCTCCCGGGTTCCGGTAATTCTCCTGCCTCAGCCTCCTGAGTAGCTGGGATTACAGGCAAGCGCCACCATGCCCAGCTAATTTTTGTATTTTTAGTAGAGATGGGGTTTCACCATTTTGACCAGGATCGTCTCGATCTCTTGACCTTGTAATCCACCCGCCTCGGCCTCCCAAAGTGCTGGGATTACAGGCGTGAGCCACCGCGCCCAGCCCACCACTTACTTTTTCTTAACTTTATTTCTTACATTATAATTGCCATTCTTTTTTTGTCACTTGTATATAGAGAGTGCTATTTGTGCTTAATTATTTACTTAGTATATGAAGTGTCCTCAAATAGACTGTACATCTGTGGAAGGTGACAATAATATTTTAGATTTTATTTGCACCCTTTTATCACTTATGCCAGACATATAAATAGCAGAAACTAAAATATTAATTATGGCCAAATAAGAAAACAGTGAACACTTCTCCTTTATAAGTACTCTCAATGATACTGTATCATAACTATTTCTACCAATACTTTGTGAGTGCTTATCTATAAGAGCCATGCACTGTAGTCAATACATATGTATCCTTTAATCCTCACAATAGCAAAGTGCAGACAATGGAATTATCCTTATTTTACATATAAGGAAATACTGGCTTAGAGTGGACAAATGGCTTTTCTAAGGATATGCAGATACTAGCTGTTAGAAAATAGTTTAAATTCAGGAATAGAATTATATGCCTATACCACATTGCTATTTTGCCTTCTTAAGAAGCAGTTATATATAAAATCCCCCCTCTCTACATATATATAATTTTCATGAATAATTGCCTGAAATAATTTTGACATTATTTTGTAAGAATATAAATACCCATATATATATATGTATGCATGCACAGCTCTCCCTTTCACACACACACACACACACACACACACACACACATATATGTTTATATACATGTATATACACACACACACACATATTATATATATATTTGTGGTTTGGAATGCAAGTAAGAGAAAATCTATCTCAAACAGACCAAACAAGGAGTTTAGTTAACCCTATAGAAGGTAAGACTTCGGGTCAGTTCAGTTGGATCTATGTTTAACTTTCTGTAATTCTCTCTCAGGAATGTTCTACCTATAGTTTTTCCCAGGTGTTTTTGCCTCAGGTTCAAAGGTAGATATTAAATATTGGAGAGCAGTTTCCAATATTAGATGTTTCAAAACAAAACAAAACAAATCTCAACATATTCCCTCACTAAACCTGGTCATCTTGCAATATTACTTTCTGAGAAGTTGCACAGACATCTATCCATTCAAGCAAGAACTGTATCCCCTTCTGCCTCCACCTTATTTATAACTTGTCAAATACCAAGTACTGTCTGTTTTACCTCATATACCAAGCTATATAGAGACAAAGATTGTACCCCCCCAAGTTTGCTTACTGATGTACTCTAAAAAAATCTATCAAGACTGGGCATGGTAGCTCATGCCTGTAATCCTAGCACTTTGGGAGACTGAGCTAAGTGGATTGCCTGAACTCAGGAATTCGAGACCATCCTGGAAAACACAATGAAACCCTGTCTCTACTAAAATACAAAAAATTAGCCAGGTGTGGCTTTGTGCACCTATAATCTCAGCTACTTGGGAGGCTGACAGGAGAATCGCTTGAACCCAGGAGCTGGAGGGTCCAGTGAGCCGAGATTGTGCCATTGCACTCTAGCCTGGGCAACAGAGCAAGACACCATCTCAAAAAATTTAAAAAATTATAAATAAATAAATAAATCTTCTATAGTGCACCTAACCCTAATAATGTACTTAATAAATATTTTTGAATTAATAAATGAATGTAGAAATATTTTGGTCTACATAAACAGATCTTTCTATCATTCGATGTCAAGTAAGTAAAAGAAATTAATAGTAAAACTTGTACTAAAAACTAGTATTGATGACAGGAAACAGACAATTTCGTAGGCAGATAGGTACAGGTCCCTGATGAAACCCGACCTTCAAGCTGAAGACAGTTTAAAGCCTGAAAACTGAGCTGCCAGTTCCAAGTAGAGCTGAAGACACCTTTTAACCAACTGAATAGCGCTTTTTCCAAGCTCACCCATGGACCAATCAGCACACATTCCCCCATTCTGAGTCCATAGAAACCCTGGACTTAGCCTCATAGATGGTTACTGCTTTCGGACCTCCTCCAACAGCAGGCGGCTACCCACTTTGGGCTCTCTCTCATTGCCAATACTTAGTTTCTGTCACTCAGTAAAATTTTTCTCTGCCTTGCACAGTGGTGTCCATGTACCTCAATCCTCTTGGTGGCAGGAAAAGGACCCAGAACCTGCCAAATAGCAGGTATGAAAAGAGATTTGAGGCTTCTCACCAACTGATTAAGGAGCAGGCAGCAGGAAATAGAGAGCTTTGGCATGCCCCCATTTGTTGAGCTGCAGGAAGCAGGTGTGAAAAGAGTTGTAACATACGCTCCTGCCCACTGAACTATGGGACTGAAAAAGCCACTGGCCACCACACACTCCTGCATGCTGATCTATGGAAAAAAAAAAAAAAAAAAAAAAGAGCTGTGACATTTCTGAGGCTCCAACCTCAGGACACCCTAGCAACAGCTGTAGCACTGCTTGAGGCTCTGTGATTGCTGGCATCTCCACGTTTTCTGGTGCAGCCACATACCCTCACCTAGACACCAATGCCCAACAGGGAAGCTGTTCATGGCATACCCAGTTCAGCCATGGGCTGGATGCGGATCCTGTGGTGGGCATGGGATCTAGACTGGGGCATGAGCCAAGCAGAGTCTGCCTGGCCAAGCAGGCAGAACAGGCCTGGTAGCCATAAGCAAGTTCCTGGTAGAGGACACGGTGGCACAGGTATTTCCATCTGATGAAGAGGGCTCGAAGGAATCCTGTAACAGTATTATTGTAACTTCACATTATGTTTTTCACAATATTTAGGAGAGTAATACACAAAAAATAGTTTAAGGTTTTGGGTATACGATATATAAAAATGTAATTTTGTGATATCAACAATTAAAAGGTCTGGAAAAAAAAGCTTACAAATAATCAGAGACTTTGAAGCTAAACTGGTATAAATTAAAATTAAAATATTATAACTTCAGAATTTTAAATGCAATCTTCATGGTACTCATAAAGAAAATAGATTTAAAAACTACACAAAATGAAGTGAGAAATAAATTTAAATGTTTCACTACAAGAAAAACAAAACACAAAATAAAGCAGTAATACAGGACATAAGGGACAAAAAAGCTATAAGGCATATAGAAAACAAGCAGCATAACCATAGAAGCTAGTTTCTCCTTATCAGAAATTGCTTTTAAACAGCAGTTAATTTAAACTCTTCAGTCAAAAGAAAGAGACTGGTAGAATAAATTTAAATATTATCCAACTATATATTATCTATTAAAGATTTGCCTTATATACAAAGACACAAATAGCTTGAAAGTTAAAAAGAAAAAAAGAGAGTAAATGAATATTCCATGCAAATATTAACCACCAAACAGAAGGGGTGCCTGCATCAACGTCAAACAAAATAGACCTTAAATGTTTTAAAAGTTACAAGACAAAGAAGGACATTATGTATTAATCCAATTTTCAATAGAGAAGGAAAAGAGAACACTTACATACAATTATGTACATAGTAGAAATTGTCAAAATATATAAGGCAAAAAAGGATGAAATTGAAGGAAGAAATAGAAAATCCCATAATAATAGTTAGCTATTGCAATAACTCACTCTCAGTAATGGACAGAATAACCAGACATAAGATAAATAAGGAAATAGAAGCTTTAGACAAAATAATAAACCATGTAAATCTAACAGACACAAAGAAAACACTACATCCAACAACAATAGAATATACATTCTTCTCAAGTGCACATAGGAACATGGGACATATTCCAGGATAGATCATATGTTAGGCCACAGTTTAAATCTTAATAAGTTTAAGAAGATATATTTCATACAAGATATCTTCTCTGACCACAATGGCATAAAGTTAGAAATCAATAACAGGAGAAACCAGAAAAATTCACAATTTTGTGGAAATTAAACAATATACTATAAAAAACCCAGCATATTAAAAAAGAAATCCCAAGAAAAATTAGAAAATATGTAGAGACAGATAAAAATGAAGAAACAACATAGCAAAACTATTGTGACACAGGTTGTGCTAAGGGAGAAAGTGTAGTTATAAATGCCTATACTAAAGATTTCAACTCAAAAACCTAACTTTAACTTAAACTAGAAAAATAAAAATAAAAAAAAGCCCAAACATGCTAGAAGAAAGAAAATAATAAAGACCAGAGACAAATAAAGATGAAAAAATAGAGAAAATCATTAAAACAAAATGTTATTTTCTTGAAAAAAATATAGACAAACGTTTAGCTATATGGACTCAAACAAGAGAAGTCTCAATACATCACATGTTCTCACTCATAGGCGGGTGTTGATGAGAACACATGGACAAAGGGAGGAGACCATCACACACTGGGGTCTGTTGGTGGGGTAGGGGAGGGCAGCAGGGGGTGGGAAGGGTGGATAAGGATAATGTGGGGAGAAATGCCAGGTATAGGTGATGGGGGGATAGGGGCAGCAAACCACCTTGCCCTGTATATGCAGCAATCCTGCATGATCTACACATTTACCCCAGAACCTAAAGTACAATTAGAAAAAACAAAAAGTAAACCAATACAAAATATATACATGAAAAAAAATAAATAGAATGCTTAGAAATTAATTTAATCAACAAAGTAAAAGATTTCTGCAATGAAAACTACAAAATTTTTCTGAAAGAAGTTAAAGAAGATAAAAACAAATGAAAAGATATTCCATGCTAAAGGATTGGAAGACAATATTATTAAAATGTAGGCTATGGATCCATTTTAAGTTAATTTTTTAATGTAGTGTTAGGTCAGAGTCCAACATGATTATTTTGCATGTGACAATCTGGTTTATCCAACACTATTTGTTGAAAAGACTTTGATCCATTGAATAGTCTTGGCAACATTGTTAAAAATAATCTGTCCATATATATGAGAGTACCACCCAAAGTAATCTTTCATATTTAATGAAATCCTTATCAAAATTCCAGTGACATTGTTTATAGAAACAGAAAATCCTAAATTTCATCTTACAGAATTTTAGCAAAGTCTAAATAGCCAAAAGAAATCTGGAAGAGAAAAACAAAGGATTACATTTCATTTAGTCATAGTGCATAACTTTTTAATATGCTACTGAATTTGGTTTACTAAATTTTGTTGAATAGTTTTGCATTAGTTTTCATTAGGAGTATTGGCCTATAGCTTTATTTTTATCATTGTTTGGCTTTGGATTTTGGTTAGAATAATCGTTTTAAAAGATAATCTTTTCTTAAGATTTAGCATTTCATTTAGTCTCTGATCTTAGTTTGGACCCCTTGTACCCAGTACTTTATCTACGCAGGCTATTTAACTTACCCAACAAAATCAAAAGAAGTTTCTGTCAAGATTTATAGGGGACATAACCGTTTATATTATCAAAGTGTTTGCATAACCAAAAGTATAATAATAAAGATGAAAATGACTCCTATGTCTTCTAGAAAATAGTACTTCATAAGCCTGCTGCATCTTTGATGTTTTTAGTACTACTGCATGACAATGAATATCTGATAGAAAAAAAATAAATACGTACTTGAACTATGATAGCTCATCATCACAGTTTAATCTAAAAATGAAAATTATACAGAAACAGGAACTATTTTAACAAAGAAAAAAAAATCCCTCATCCAAACTTCTTTGTAGTGTTAATGGCTGCAAATTTGCATCACGTAGAAAACTATACTATCAACAAGTTTGCTTTATGAACTGAGATGTAGAAAATCTATAAAGTAGATGAAAGTGAATTATTTCTTCAAAATTTTAGCAAAACGTCTGATAACCAGAGTTCAAAGCATATCTGGCACATAGCAACTCAAGCATAAATCAAGATGGAGAACCTGAAGAGTATGATTTCTTAAATTTCCCAAAAGCTTTCATTGCAACATGTAGGATATCTCCCCTATTTTAACCTTACCAGTATTTCTTTTTTTTTTTTTGAGACGGAGTTTCACTCATGTTACCCAGGCTGGAGTGCAATGGCGCGATCTCGGCTCACCGCAATCTCCGCCTCCTGGGTTCAGGCAATTCTCCTGCCTCAGCCTCCTGAGTAGCTGGGATTACAGGCATGCGCCACCATGCCCAGCTGATTTTTTGTATTTTTAGTAGAGACGGGGTTTCACCATGTTGACCAGGATGGTCTCGATCTCTTGACCTCGTGATCCACCCGCCTCGGCCTCCCAAAGTGCTGGGATTACAGGCTTGAGCCACCGCGCCCGGCGCCCTTGCCAGTATTTCAAACACAGAAAAAAATACCAAAAATGTGACTCTGTGAACAGAAATAGAACTTGTATGTAACTAGAACCCCAAACAGTTTCTGAACATCCTCTATGAAAAAAATAATAATATAGCTCTAATCATGTTTGTCTGTGTTCATGGAACCCCAGATTCTTTCTAGACATATCTAAGAGAGGAAGGAAAATATAACCAACTCTGCCCCAACCACACTTGGCTGGTACATAATTATGATCGCCCCATTCATTCTCCCAAATTTTCACTAGTAAAATTATCATCAATTAAATATGTTTAATATTCACAGAGAAAATATTCAAGTATTTAATAGAAAAATATAAAAGTATGCTTTCGTATCTCAGTCAACTCTTTTTCAAATTACACATAATCTAAATTTACTTTTAGACAAAGGCAGTGGTATTGTGATTTCAATTTAATATCGCTTCACTTTTAAGAAATATGCAACTGGGACTCATGCAAAATCCAACTCTCTGTCCATGAAATTCTTTAGAGTTTATCTTGCATGAGAAACAAGGAAATGTTCTATAAATATTCATGAGCTGGCAGCTACCCATGGCTGAGATACATTTGAAGAATGAAAATAAAAGCTCATAGAAAAGTCCAACCTGATTATCTTAAAACTGAGGTAGAAATTTTTTTCCAGAGCTCATGCATAACCATTGTGTTTACTGTGTTTGAAATAGCCTGTTTTATTTTGATATTTTTCAATTTTTATTCACCAGTAATATAAAATGGTTTTATATAATACAAATAGTTTATTTTGCTGGTTCCTCTACTATATCATTCTTTTTGCTTGTAGGTGTTCATAAATAGGCAAATATTTTTTCTATTCTTAGAAGTGCCTCCACATTCCTACTTATCTCCTACTTCTTTATTTGATGTCTGACAATTTTCTACTCTCACATAAATTTTTGATTTATAATTATTATGTCTTTATTAGAATCATTTTTATAATTTATCAAAATAAATATTTATTATGGGAAAAATTATCTTTTAAATGAAGTTTTCATTCATCTATTATAAATACATACATATCAGGAGATTAATAGGATAATGAATTTTGTGAAAAGCACTGGAAGATGTTGGCATAATTATTTTATCTGAAATATTACACAATCTCTGAACTTGCTCCTATTAATTAATTGAATGTTGTATAAACAATATAGATGAAAGTTGTCTATTACAATTAAACTGAGCAGTACAAAAAAGATTCTGATTACTAAGAAATTAAAAACGATCTAGGGTTCTGAACTAATTTATACAAACTATATGCAAACTATCATATGTTCAAGCATTTCAAATATATAACATAAAAGGTATTACCAATATGTGTACTTTCTATTGGATCAAAGTTATTCTGAAAATAATTGATATTGCTCTTGGTATCCTCACTTTATAATTATCACAGCCACAAAATTTTTGTTATAACTTATATTAATAAAAGTGTTGAAATTTTGTTCCACATAAAATAATTCTTACTTTTTGGAAAGTGTTTAAATTAGCATGAATATGTCATGTTAATAAACCAATTTAGTAATGCTTTGGAGTGGAATGGTTGAAAATGGGACTATTACTTTTGCCTCACTAAATTTCTAGAAAAAGAAAGAGAGCATATCTATATTACAGCAGTTGAAATGTATTAGATCAAGCTTCAGCAAATATTTCATGCCTGTACATTTTAATATGATCCAAAAGCACTAGATGAATTTTCTGGGAGATCAGACCATTTAAACGTGTTCTTCCATAACTAATCTAGTTACATCATACAGATTTAACAATAATCTTGAATATACAGCTTATTTTTTGATCAAAAAAAATTTGGACATGAACTATCTATGCAATTTGTTCTGATAAATATATAGAATATACATCTGTGTGATTACTGCCCCTATGACTAAAATATAGATCATTTACAACACACTGAAAATGCCTTTGTGCCTTTTAGTTCTACCTCAAGTCATATCAATAACAACTTTTCTGAGTTTCGTCACTATACCTCAGTTTTGCCTGCTTTTGAACTTCCTATAAATAATATCATATAACATTTATGTTTTTGTCCAGTTATTCTCATGCAATAAAATGTTTCAAGATACAACCAACTTGTAATATATACCACTAGTTTATTCCTTTTGCTTCGTGTAATGAAGAATTAACCTCTGGCCTTTACTCTTTGCTAACTTGAGGTAATGCCTAAGCCTTTGGGATGTTTCATCTAATAGGATTGTTTTTGTTTGCATGTGGGCTTTGGCTACTATATTGTCTAACAAGATTTATAGTTGGAGTTTTGAGCTTGACGTATTAGTTCCTTTTAAGAGAAACTGGAGACTAAATATATTAGCCCAACCTTCAGAAAGACTAAAGGTCTGCAAAACTGGCAGGATGTGACAGAGCCCCAGTAAAACATCTGGGTATCCACGCTTGGGTGAGCTTCACTGGTTGGGAATACTCTATGTTTTATCACACATTAATACCTGGAAAATAATGTATCCGTAATTTCTCAGGAACAGACAACACAGTCTCCAAGTTTGGACCTTTTCTGAATTCTAATTTTATGCACTTCTTTCTCTGATTTTAATCTTTATCTTTTACCAGTAAAAAAGCATTAAGTATGGAAATAACAGCTTTCAGTGAATTCAATAATTCTGCCTCGAGAATCATCAATCACGAGGGTTGTTTTTGGAAGCCCCTAAACTTGTGATTGGTATCAGAAGTGAGAGCAGTTTTATAAAAATTGGTTCCTCTAACTGTATCATTGTCTAAACTTTCTCAATATTGCCCTGTAGTGTTCTGTAGTGTAAAAACACTGTAGTTTTTCAATCCTCATCTTTACAAACAATTTTTTTAATCCTTTTGGGAGCTATTATGAATATAGACTATATTAGCATTCTATGCAAGTTTATGTGGACATTGTCTTTATTTTTTCTAAGTATTTAGAAGTGTAGTTTGTTGAAATTTTTAAATCTGAAATTTAAACTTTTTCACCAAACTTCAGAAAAGCTTTGACATATATCTTCATGGGTTTTGGATTTTGTTTTGTTTTTTGACCTTTTTCTCCTTTTCTTTGGAATTCTAATTACAGTTTTGTTAGAACGCTTCATATTTTTTCCTTTCTTCAAATTGGGTAATTTTATAATAAACTGTCAAGTTCATTGATTTTTCTTCTGCAATATCTAATAATTATTAAGTTCATCCAACATTTTTCAGGTTAGTTATTGCAATTTTCAGTTCTATCATTTTCATTGTGTTCTGTTTAATACTTGTTATTTAACTGCCAATGTTACTCATCTGTTCCTTCATTATGATCGCCTTCTGCACACTTTATTGAGCCTATTTGTAATACCTGCTTTAAGTTCTTGTCTATTATGAACAGACCTGATTTACCTTGGGTTCTATTCTTATGTATTACATTTTACTTGTCTGTTGTCATTCACCCTTTCTCTGCATATCTAGTAATTTTAAAGGTGCACTGATATTACACATGACACATTTTAGAGACTCTGGTTCCTGTTAATTCCTCCTAAAGACTCTTAGTTATTATTCTGGCAGGAGGTTAAATTACTGATTCCTCGAATTTGTGGAGAATGACGTCTATGCTTAGATTAGCCAGATTCATGGAAAGCCCAGGCACGTATCAAGCCCCTATAACTTGACTAATCCTAACTCCACACTTTTTCCCTTCTAGTGGGAAGGAGTTGATGTCTCTGTTAATTCTTTCAACTTTACAGGTTTGGATTTCCATCAGGCTCCTTAATATCTCTTTTATGAAGGCAAAATATACGAACCATTCATGGGAAGTGTACTGACAGATTCTGTGGCCCCATCCAGAATTAGCTTTCTCAATTTTCAGCCACTTTGGAAGCCCTGAACTCCATTCTGATCTCAAATTCTAAAGCCTACTGCAAAGGCTGGGGAATGCCCTAAATTTAAAAGGCTATCTAAAGTTGAGTCTTAATTAATTGGTGAAGGTAGCATCTTACTTTCAAGGGTCATATCCCCTTCAGTGTCTTCCTAGTTTTTGTCAAACAGGTTTGTCATTGTTATTTTGCTGTTTATAATTGTTATTTGCAGGAGTGTTAGGCCTATACGATTTTCTGCTATTACTCCAACATAATTTTTAACGTGGTTATTTCATTTACTAGCCAACTGTTGATTTTCTCAGCACCAACAATAAGAAAATTAAAATATAGATAGGAAATTGTTCTTGGCTGTATTAAGATTACTTCAAGAACACTATCATCAAATTTGAATGATTTGAATGCTACTAAAGAACTAAACAAACCAAGGATATTTATCTGGTAAACGAGAATTGATGACTAAAATTCAGGTTTGACAATCGGAGGTTTCTCACCATCACTTGCCAAAGCTACTGCTGACAGAAACACTGATTTAAAATAATCATAATTGCAATCCTTAAAAAATTATAATTGAAAATTTAGAAATATAGGGCACATTCTATGAATAACAGAGAAAATGAGATTATTCTACAAGTACTCCTAGAGGAATTTTGCTGCATCCAAAAGGGACAAGAATAAAGTGAAGGCAGCATGTTTAAGATATGAGAAGAAAATGAAGTAGTATGTTTAATATATGAGAAGAAAACAAAGCAAAAAGGTAAAAAAAAATCATTTTAGGGGAAAAGAACCACAAGCAATTTATGAAAATTATAAATATATAGATAAACCCAGATATTCTCTAATTCTTTAAAATAAATTGCTAATTTGTTTTGCTAGGGCTTGGAGGAGAAAACTTTATCACTGCATGTATATTTTTCTGATATTAACCTTGACACTGATCCTGGCTTCACAGGCCTCTAGTTAATTTTTTTTGTTGCCATATAGACACAAGCCTAATTTAAAATGTATTGAATGTTCCCAATAATCATACAAGAAAGTCTTCACTATTTTAGTTTCCCTAAATAAATAACTTATCCTTTCACTATTTATCAGGCAACCTCCTGATGAGTATGCAGAACAGTAAAATACAGTGTGTTATGATCAATGGCAATAGAGAATACAAGAACACTAAATAAGCAACTAGGATTTTGCTTGTAACTCTATCCCCAGTGCCTAGAATGGGTCCTAATTTATAGCACTCAATAGCAGCCACTCCAAAAATATTGGTAGAACAAAGCATTTTTAAAAATAGTGACTGAGAAGGAATGTATCCTTTCCCTCCTTTCTTACAGGACTCACTCTGGGTATAAATTGAGGGGAGGAGGGATAGTATTAAATGCAAATCTTGAGGTCAGAAATTCGATTTGAATCTTAAATTTTCAATCTATATTCAAATTCCCAACATGACTCTATTTTGTGTGAAGGATGTCTATGTGGTTTAGATACATTATCATTTAGCTCTCAAAAATAGAAGGTACTCTGTGAATAAAGACTACTTCTCTGGTCTTAAGAGCTGTCAATTTCTTTGAGTGTACAAATTTGAGCAATTTAGAGAAGACTTTTGGTGACTGGCCCTAGCTTTATTTTTTTTTTTTTCTTCTAGCTTTATTGAGATGTAATTGACAAATAGCAATTAATATGGTTGGCTCTGCATCCCTACCCAATCTCACCTTGGATTATAATAATCCCCACATGTGAAGGGTGGGACCAGGTGCAGACAATTGAATCATGGGAACGGTTTCTCCCATACTGTTCTCATTATAGTGAGTGAGCCTCACGAGATCTGACTATTTTACTAGGGGGTTCCTGCTTTGCTCGGCTCTCATTGTCTCTTCTGCCACTCTGTGAAGAGGTGTCTTCCTCTATGATTGCACGTTTTCTGAGGCCTCCCCAGCCAGCAAAACTGTGAGTCACTTAAACCTCTTTTCTTTATAAATTACTCAGTCTTGGGTATTTTTCCAGAGAATCATGAGAGCAAACTAATACAGGAATTTTATGTATATTTAAAGTATACACATGACACTTGATCTAGATATACACTGTGAAATGATGACCACAATCAAGCTAACTAACATACTCGCCCCTTCACATAGTTACCTCTTCTTTTTTGTGGTGGCATATCTAGAATCTTAGTATCTCACACTTCACGCTAGATATATCAGTCCAGGTGACTATCTCCTCCTGCTCTCCTGTGCTCACATTTTGCACCGAAAAGTAGCTGTAGGTAACAATGTCCTCTGACTCCAAATCGTCTGCAAAGCTAATTAAATCACAGGTTAGCACACCAGCAGTTTAATATAAAGTTCAGAAACTTGCCATTTCTGACCAAAGCTGGTCAGAATATTTTAACCGAGTAGCATAGAAACAAACATCTAGTTTACAGTGAGGAATATAGACACAAAGAATGTAGAAGAATTATGTTCATGACAAAGTAATAAAATGCTTAAAATGTATATCCATAACCTGTAGCATTGAATTCAGAGTAATCTGTTTTTATTCTTGAAAAAAATCTGAATCTACTACTATCTTTTGTCTCTTTCCAAGGCCTACATTGTGTGTGATTCATGGCCTTACAATCTATGTAGCTCCAAAATAACTCTATTAATTAAAATGATTTGAGTGAATCTCTGTTCCTTTTAAGAAGCTCTTAATTAAAATACTCTAGGAAAGAATTCACTCACCCAAATGATCACACTTCTTACATTACTTGGGTGTAAACTATGATGATATATCTTTTTGTTTTTGCTTTTGTTTTTGGTTTTGGTTTTGCCTCATATGTTTTCCAACTCATCATTAAGTCTTTTGCTTTTGAAGAAAAAAAATGCCATTTCTTCACTGAAGAGCCAACTCTATCGTCAACTAAATTTGCACCTTTGTACCTTTCCTGCAAGGTATCTTCTCTAAAAACCCCTTTTATTATTCTTCCACATTTGAATGTCTTCTTTTAGAATTTCTATATTTTAGAAACATATTCTATTATTTTACATCCTAAGGAAGAATTATATATTTACATTAAGGTATTGTCTATTAACCATCAAATTTCCTGAATGGATCACTTAGACTCATGTCTTTTAATATTTCTGGGAGCACTTATGCCTCCATTCTTCTGAAATACTACTTTAATTCCTCTATTGTGAATTATCTTTCATATCATTAATGACCAAATTTTCACAAAATAAAGTGTCCTTTTGTGCATACTGACATTGAAGCATGTGATATAACCGATAATGCCATCTGTATTTCTATATTCATAACTTATCCCTAAGTATTACAAAAAGGACAGGGGATAGAATAAGGAACAGAAAGGAATGGTTGTATGGTATCCTATAGGAGAAGCAGCAACATGAAAGAGAGCTTCTCCTTGCCTCTTATGGTTTGGTATTATTTTGAGCTTTCTCCTCAGAACTCTTACATTTTTATTCTTCTTATCTTCTGAATGGGCATCTCTTGTTTGTTAGCCTGGGGAAGGGTCTTCATAGACCCTTAACAGCTTGCTGATAAACATCTTATTCTTGTGTGCAAACTTACGTGACCTTATGATTATGTGCCCTTCTGCATCCTGCTATATTGTCTCAGGAAGCTGACTTATTTGATCTATATCCATGTACTCTCTTAACCTTCAGGATGTAATTGGATTTGGCCAGTGGAGACCACTGATTGAAGGTAAAGGAAGGGAGAAAAGTAAAGACAATTTTGTAATGTACTCTTTCTTTCAGTGAGATTTCCAAAGGCTGGCTGCATCCCTAGACTGAATGGCATAGCTCGTATCAATGGTTTTCTTCACACAGTTCTTCCATTCTGAATCTGCTAGCAATTGTCTCTGCTTGAGAGTTAGTAGTGTTAGTAGGCTCCAGCAATTGCTAACCCTGTGGTTAGTATCTCATACAGTTTTCATACACTCTTTTCTAATTATCCAGTTAAAATATGCCATCTGCTTCCTCTCAGGACATTGACAGATAATGAACTTTGTATGTATCTATGAATTTTCATTTTCAGTCATGTCATTTTCTTTGGCATCTAACCCTGAAAGATAAGCAAATTATCACTTTCTCTTTACCATGCTTCTGGACCATTAAATGGCTCTTAATCACCTTAGCCTGTTGACATAAGCAGGAGAAATGAGCCCAATGTAGAAATAATTCATCTGTATATGAATAAGGATTTAGACAGACTTAACAATCAGCTCTTTTTCTCACTGTATACACTCTCTCTTAGCAATTATATTCACTTTCAAACCCTCAGCTATCATAACTTTAGATGATTTTCAAATATATGGAACATTTAAAACTTTTCTTTTGATTCTTTCCATAAGTTTTAATTTTCTTATCTATAAACATAAGATACTCTTTATGTAAATAACTAGTCAACTCATGTAAAGAACATAGTTCCATCCCAGTTAAAAAACTAGCAATTGATTAATGGTGGGCATCATTAGTAGTAGTATTTATAATAGAGATTCAATGAGTACCCTAAATTCTATCATACTCAAACCTGAATTCACTGTCTCCTGCAAACTTGCTCTTCCTAAGCAGTAGACACTGAATAAACAGGAACAGTGAACAAGCAGAAGTAATGGTCATAAACTTTGGCTTCGCTGAAAGTTTGTGGCTTAACCTTTAGATTCTTTTTTTTTTTTACAAAAATTTCTAGAATCTCTATAAAGATGAAACAGATCCTGATGCCTCCCTTTCGTCTGATAGTGTAACAGCAAAATTGATTTATGTTTCAAAAAGAATTAAGGACTTTTGGATGATCCAATTCACAAGCTGAAATAATACACTTTGGGCATAACAAGTCAAAGAATGGGGTTAGCTTTAAGGTAAATCTCCCAAGGTAGCCTTTGTTACATGGCAGTCCAGGATCCTAGGTCTAGGAGTGCCAACATAAGCAGAAAGCCATGATATAATAGACCACATTTGTTGAAGTGTTCTGACAGAAATTTGAAATTCTGAATTTTCCTGGAGCTGACCTACTTATAGAAAGGACATAAAGTATCTCTCTTTTTTAAATAATCAATGGTCTAGAAATATAAAGAAAGCAGATTCAGTGGAAACTTGGAAGTCACTACATGGCTTTTAAATATTTCCATTTAGAACAGAAAGCAAAGTGGACATGATACCACCAGAGCATGTCTCTAGTAGTCCAAATGGCAGACAACAAATCACTTATAATCGTGTTTATATTTCTTTCACAATTTTTATCTTTCTAAAAGCCCTCCTATCTAGAATCCTCCTTTCTCTTGCTAGGTTTTTTATTATTATTATTATTTATTTTGCTCTTTGAAGCTAACTCAAATAATTCTACTTCTTTAAGAAGCCATTAATGATATTCACAAATAGAGCAAACCTTTATAAACCTACAGAACACTTTCTACCTGCATTATAGATTGCCTCACAGCCTATCAGCACTCATGCTTCAATGCTTATTTAGAAGTCTTTCTCCTCCTCCTGTCTGTATGACCTCTGGAATTACATGTCAGATTCCATTTATCCAGAAAATAGTAAAATGTTAAATGTAGACATTCAAAAGGCAAATGTTGAACAAAAATGCACTTTTTATCTAATACGCAGCTGTTTATGAAGTATTTCAGATTATGAAAAAGTTTTGTTTTTTTCCCCTTATTTGTATGCTATTTTTTGTCATAACCTTTTCAAAAAGACTACTATAAGAACAGAGTTTGAAGCATCACTGTCTGGGCAATATTCCTTAAATATCTGATCATAAGACAATGGTTCCAGTTAATATAATCAGTGTAAGAAATCTGATCATCTATAACTCATTAAAGAAAAACACACACCTATGTTTAAATTTATTCTTCTTCCCAATGTCAGTCCATGGAAAGTGAAATATAAAGGTCTCACAAATTAAATATCTTTCTGTAATTATTCATGTAATTCTTACCAGATCCTGCTGTGAAAATGGTTTTCTAATAGAAATCATTTACTTTTATGTATCTTAGGCTACTCTATTTTATATTATATGTAGCTTTGCTCTGTATTTACCTGTATGTGCATTTCTCATACTACAGTCACCTTTTAAATGATTCAATATTGAGTTTGAGTTATTGACTATTATCACAACTATAATATGCTACAATCAAGTGACTATTATCACAACTGTAATATACTACAATCAAGTAAATGGTCACATCCCAATTTTTGGGCACCAATAACCAGCACTTTACAATAGATAGAGATTTAATTTTAGAGTTATTTTTTGTTAATTCATTGATCTTGGTGAGTGGTATGCTTATTATTTGAGCTATAATTCCAAAGTCATCTTTAAAAGTAAAAAATTAATAACTTTTGAAGTGACTGATAAAAATATGCCCTATTACCTTTTATTACATGTCTTGGAGAATAATCCAATTTCTTTGAATTTAACTTAATTGAAATAAAGATGTATATTTTTAGAAAGAACTGTAAGATATCCCAATTCTCCTTATAGTAGACTTAAATGAATCAAGTCATAAAATTTTATAAAATCTCTTCTGCAAAAACAGGTAAGCAACAAATTTTTTTAAAAGCTGGATTATACTCTTCTAATAAATGATTGCTAAAATAATGAACTATTCATCTTTTTTCCAGATTTGCTAAAGCACATCAATAGCTTTTCCCTAAGTAAGAATTATTGCAGCTCCCTTCAACATGCTTATTATGCATGAATGCATGCATGGAATAAAACATTTAAAAATGAATAATGTAAAGACCCCTAAATCATACCAAGAATTCTTCTAAAAATATAGTGAGTTATAGGCAATTCTTGGCTAACTCTAAGCCAAAACCCCCAAGTTTCTGTAAGAGGTCTGAGTTACAAAGTATTTTTTAAAATCAGACCCTCTATATCCAAAGATAATGTAAAGAAAACAAAATCAAAATGCTTTTCCCTTAAATAGTCTAATTAACTTAAGTGATGACAGAAACAAAGATGGGTTCTGAATGGGCATGGGTACGAACATAATTACACTGAGCATTTGTTATGTGCCAAACTCTAGGGAGAGGATAGTGAACCAAAAACTTGTGGAGTTTGTATGCTAATCGGAGAGTCCAAAATTAAATAACATTTTTTTCTTGTGCATAATGCTATAAGAATTTTAAGGTATGAGATGAGAATCTATAACTGAAGAACTAATTTACAAAGTGGAGTGCAGGAAATATAAGAAAGATACAGAATACAATGTTGGTTACCAACTCAGCATCTGTTCTCTTTTTTCTTGTCACTGAAGCCCTTTATTATTCAGGATTCTAGGCCTTCTCCATAGAAGCCTTTTGCTGCAGGACTAATGACATTCAGAGTTCTAGGGCTAGACTTGATTAGTTGAGTAATAATTCAATGGCACTTGCTAGTGATTAGCGTATGAGAAATCAAGAAACACTTGAGAGGCACAAAGACACAGAAAACCGAAAGGGAAAGATGAACAGAAACAGGATGATGATAGACAGCACAAAACTTAATTTATAATTTGCAGGAGGCTGTGATGAGTATTGGACGCTCTGGCAGTGGAAAGGGATAGAATGGCAAACGGGCACACAGTAGAACACAGTTTGAGAGTTAGAATACGTATTAGCATTAACCCTATAGCTCTTGAAAGCACACACACAGAAAAATCTTTTTTTTTTTTCCAGTCCAAGACCTCTCTCCTATGCCCCAGACTCTCTCAAACTGCCTACTTAAATCTCCATTTAAATGTCAAATAAACCTCTCTTACTTGGGGAGATACATCTCAAGCTAAGTTCTATCTTCTCCTCAAATAAGTTTCATTCACAACTTTCCATATCTCTGCTGATACACTGGATGCTGTACTTCCTGCCAAGATCTCTTCATAGGTAGCGAGCTACTTGTTTCCCTACCTATCAGGAGTATTAGATTCCTTTAGTTCACAGGTGAACCTTCTTCAAGAATTTCCCTGATCCAAATGGACGGAAGCTGAAGTAACAAAATTATACCCCTCCTCAACGGGTAGTTGGTATCCGGTAAAAATTATTCACAAGGATACAGAGGCCCAACCTTCTTGCCTAAACTTTGCACTACTCTAAGGGCCCATCTGAGCTCCAGAATATCTAGCAGGATCAGCTAAGGTCTCTGTTGCAGCTGAATCATATTTCAACTTCTACCTCTACCCTATCCTGCTTCCCTTACTCCATTATTCTCCTCCAATAAACCACCTGGGTACAATTTCCATTTCAAATTCAGTTTGCTAGAGATTTTGACTAAAGAGAATTTGTTCTAAGTGTGTTCCTAGCAAGCAGACTCTAACGTCGGATTTTGGAACAGAATCACCAGCCAGCTGGCTGGCAATGAGGATACTGTCAATGGTGTTAAAGTACTGACAGCCTCTGGCAAAACCTGGTGGTGCCATTGTTATACATTTCACAGACGTAAAAATGCCTTAGTAAAAGGAAATGTGGTCTTGTCTATAATATATCAGGCATTTTAGAGGTTTAGAGGAAGTCCTAATTACATAGGATGACATTGGATGAATGTTGCTAGATTTTAGATTTTACTAATGCATTGGAGGAAAACAATAAAGGGCTAAGGGTAATTAATCATTAATTTAAGGTAAAATATGAAAAACAGAGGGCTTTCTTGGCAGTTTCTAAAAAGATTCTCTTCTCCTAGAGCTAAAGGACAGATGAAGCTGAGGATCAGGCACAGGATGTAATTTTAAGGGTAGTAGAATTCCAGGGAAGGTTTAATTTTCAGTCCAAGCTCTAATTAGAGAAGAAGGGACTCTGAGACTTGGGACGTGTACATCTGGCTCAGTGCACTTGAAAACCTAGAGATGTGATCCAATTCCCAGCTCTTGTTGAAAGATGATGCAAATGTGTCTGTCTTGAAAGACAATACGTGCTCCCCCAGGATATATCCCCTGCTTCTTTCTTGGTCCTGAGACCAATAATTCGGGTTAAATCACAACATATCTCAGGGAGTACTGGGATTCTCAAAGTGAAAGGTTTATACTCTGTAAAAGTATGAGAGTGCTGGACCAAGTGAACACATACCAGAATAAATATGGTATATATTTATGGAAATGGATAATGAAAATAATGAATTAAAGAGAAAGACTGAGACAAAGGAGAATTTATGTTTATCAGCACGAGTGTACTCTTCCATGAAGGAGTCTTTAACTCTGTGATAAGTACCCTGGAAGAACAAAGTTATGTTACTATGTTGGAGCTTGGAAACTAGAAGCATGCAGAAAGTATTTTCCACTTTGAGTGAAGTAGCAATGCCAAAAGGTTGTGGCAAAAGATCAAAAGCCTCAGAGAATTGTTCATACTAGTATGTATTTACAACATAAAACCAAAACATTCTAGCCAATTATCTCTTGTGTGAGGTCCCAGAATATAACATTTTCTAAATCAGTAAGATTGTCCCTGTGGATAGCAGAATCTGTGGAGATATTATCACTGCCCTGAGCTCACTGATAGTAGTGACCATGATAGAGGCTAGATGTTCATACATAACTATAGAGTCAGACACAATGATGATTAAGAATGGAAAATTTTAGAGCGGGCCAATAGGCCTAACTATGGAGAGCTATGGAGATAGTTAATAAAACCTAGGGCAAGATAGATGGCCAGTCAAAAAAATTATCACTATAGTGATACAACAACAACAACAAGAAATCAAGGGTAGATAATTGGGATTAAAAGAGAGGATGGACCAATCAAGTACAGACTTTTTCTCCTCATTTTCAAATCTGGGGTAGTTCTCAAGTGAAGCACCCACTCACTGAAAAGGGTTTATAACTTTAGAAGGAGGATGCAGCAATACCATGACAAGTGTATGGTGTAAACAAACTCTCAGGCCTTCCCCAAAATATTACTCAGGTAACAATTCACTGGGAAAGCATAAGGGAGACATTTAAATAACTTTTGGCTATAGGTTTCAAGCTTACATTGATGACAATTACCAAAAGCATTATCATTGCCACTTAGATAGAATGGAAAAATGTGGATGCTGGGTAATAAACTGAATCTGCCTCGGCTCAGGCCTGCTGTGGGATTCCTGGACTTCCAGAAAAATCTTGTGATCATTTCCCCATTCCTAATCAGAACACCCATACCGGATAGCTGGCAGAACACTCATTTAGTTGTTTAGTTTGGTTTAGTTTAGTTTAGTTTAGTTTTGTTTTGATTTGTTTTGTTTTTCTTGGGATAAAAGCCATCATAGTGGCAGAGGTCAAGTAGAAAGACACCTCTCAAAAAACTACACCACCTCTCAGCCAAAAAATGAAATAAAATAAAATATTGCCTCCAAAAGGGAATGGTAAAGATTAGTACCAACTTAAAGATGCAAATTATTCAATGGCCCCACTGTATCTACTTTTAATGTACAAATTCTGCCTCCGTAAAAAAGCAGATGAATCATGGAAGATACCAGTGGACTATTACAAAATTAACTATATAGTAACACCAATTGAGGTCACTATGCCAGACGTGAAATCTTTGCTAGGACAAATGAACAAAGATTCAGGTGCATGGTATGGGGTCATTGATCTGGCAAATGTTTTCCCTCCCCACTTCTCAAGAAGAACCAGAGGCGGTTCACCATCAACCAGGACAGAAAACACAGTATAAATTTATAGTTTCGCACAAGGCTATGTTAGCCTTTTTGCCCTCTGTTATAATATACTCCAAACAGCTCTATATGAACTGGACATTCTGTAGAATATTACGTTAGTCCAATACTGATTTTATCAATGATATCATGTCAATAGGATCTGAGGAGCCAGTACTGGAAAATAAAAGGAAGGCCTAATAAAACATATGTACTTCAAGGGAAGGAAGATAAACCCTGTTGACTTTCAGAAGCCCACTACGTACATCAGTGAAGAATTAGAAAATTCAGTGAGATTCAGGAAGCCAGGACATCACCTCCAAATTAAAAGCTGTATCTTTGTATTACTAACTGAGTAAAAATAAATGTTCTCACAAACACTTATAAGGATTTACATGATCTGTCCTCTGTCCTCTCTCTGACCTCATTTTGTACCATTTCCTCATCAATATTTATTCCAGTCACACTGGCCTTGATGCTGTTCTAGGAAGGCTCCCTGAACAGGACCTTAGCTAATTTCCCTGCAGCCTGGAAGGCTCCACTCCCAGATGTCTCCATGACTAATTCTCTTACTTCCTTTAAATATTTGCTTCAAGTCACCTTTTTAATGAGACCCACCTGTATTGCAACTTTGTTTTCCACCATCATCCCTAACACCTAATGCTCTCAGTCTCTATTTTCCTCCATTAATTTCCTTTATAAAACTAGCACGTTTTAATATACTCAATATTTTATCTATTTTTAAGTATTTTGATTTTTTCGTCTCCCTCACTGCTAGAATATAAGGCAAAACTCTTTGTTTTGTTCACAACTATGTCTCAAGTGCCTAAAAATTTTTTTGGCATGTATTAGATGCTCAATAAATTTTAGAGAAGGAATTGGAAGGAAAGAGCAACCACCACTTTGATTACAAAGGCCTTTGAAATGATAGTCTTTTGCTTCAGCAAAGTAGTAAAGGCAGGACTGAAAAACAGTTACATATGTCTTAATAATTCCTAAGCATATCTGTTAACCATAGTACAATTCAAAGGTATGTGAGGATAAATTGATACACTTGTAAACCAATGATGTGTTAAATTAGTCCTCTGGAACTTCATTAACATCTATGTTTTCTATCTATAGCACAACATAAATATTATTACTCATAGTGATGACATTCACAAAGGAAATGCTCTTAAAATACATTCCATGTGTGCTTTAAAAATTTAGAGAAGATAATACATTTATTCATCATTATTTACTTCATAAATTGAATACAGTTTGAATGTTAAAAAGAATAAATGTTTTATCTTTCAGCTATTCAGAAAATACTGATATAAATGATCTCCTTTGCCTGTGAATCTAAAGAAGAGATGCACGGTATCACACTGTAAAATCTCAATTATCAGTGTGTAGCTTTTCCACTCTGTGCATTATGTACCACGTGTTTCAAATCACAGAGCAACTCCTCTGCATGATGCAGAACATTTCTGAGTGTCAGATTGTGTCTCCGTCCCTAACCCCTGATTATCCAGGTGCTCCCACATGAGTAGGTTACCACCTGCAGATTCTGGAATTGGCAACAGTCTAAAAGTAATTCTATGGTGTATATGTACCACATTTTCCCTATCCAGCCTATCATCGATGGGCATTTGGGTTGGTTCCAGGTCTTTGCTATTGTAAACAGTGCTGCAACGAACATTTGTGTGCACATGTCCTTATAGTAGAACGATTTGTAATCCCTTGGATATATACCCAGTAATGGGATTGCTGGGTCAAATGGAATTTCTATTCCTCGGAAGAGCAGAATATCAAACACCGCATGTTCTCATTCATAGTCGGGTGTTGAACAATGAGAACACATGGACACAGGGAGGGGAGCACTACACACTTGGGTCAGTTGGGGGGAAATAGGGGAGGGACGGTGGAAGGTGGGGAATTGGGGAGAGATAGCAAGGGGAGACATGCCAGATGTAGGTGATGGGGAGGAAGGCAGCAAATCACACTGCCGCGTGTGTACCTGTGCAACAATTTTGCATGTTCTTCACACATACCCCAAAACCTAAAATGCAATAAAATAAATAAATGGGGGAAAAAAAAAAGTAATTCTGACCCAGCAGAATTCATAGGAGATCTTTCCTTCCTGAGGCAATATCTTAATAAAATCATAAGCTAGTCTTTGAGGGGGCCTTAGATATGATCTAATCTTATGACATAGAAACAGAGCCCTAAGCAGATAGCTCTCAGTACCAGCAAGGGGCATAGAGTGTTAGCTTGAAAAACTGAACTCTACCAGTCTCCTTGACACACACCATCTCTGCTTTACCTCTTCTATTTCCTGGGGTTCTGTTAGAGACTATTTTTAAAACCGGAGTTTCAAAGAAAATTTTTAAAAAATTAAAAACACTACCAACTTTTATTCTTTACAGAAAGAACAAAAATTCCAGAGTGGAGAGAGCCCAATGACACTGGCACAAATGTCCTTTTGTTTTATTCATGCATGAAACCATGTTTTAAACTACAGTCTAAGAATTAAAAACGTTCTGCAGATTTCCTGAGGTTAATGATACAGAGCCAATAAAGGTGGTGGGAAAGGTCTTGGAATTCAATTTGAGGAAGTTTTGGGCTGTAAAAGGCAGTTGTGCAAAGCCATGGAGATTGAGATAAGCATAGTTATTAAGACACATTGGCTCCTTTAAAATCTACATCTTCAGTTGTGGATTTTAGAATTCCAACTATCTCTTGACCTTCTCCATAGTATATGGAAAAGGATCCTCAAACTTTAACCAACCTTCCCCTAGGAAGCCCTCAGTTTTCTTATTCAAATCTCCCATCCCTCAGTCTTTCCCTTCTCTGCTATTAAATCTGTTGACTCAAAAGCTCAAGCCAAATATCTCCGTGTTACTCTGGTTTCCCTCTTTCCAAGTTCCCCTCATGTAATATACAAGTAAGCCCTGTCAATACTATTTAAAATATATCAACAATATAATTAATTTTAATTCTAATTTTCTCAATTCACTAATCTTAAACTATTTCAAACCACCACCCTCCCACAACTGAACACTGTGATATTCTTTTACTGCTTTTATTCTGTCGTTTATAACTCATTCTTTACATAGAAGCCCAAAAAACCTTCCCTGGTCACCTAATCTAAGAAAACAGTCAGATACTCTCAATTACATCACTTTATTTTAATTGCACGCATTCTACTCGTCGCTGTTTGTTATTTGTTAGAATTTATTTAGGTGTTTGTTTCATGTTTGCCTGCCAGCCTGACTTCCAGAAATGAAGGCTTTAGGGACCATGTCTGTCTCATTTCCCCTGTATCACTAGGCCACGTTCCCAATATGGTCTACAACATAGTAGGTGCTTAATAAATATTATTTAACAACTGGCTAACAAAAAAATGGCTATATGGCACTACAATTGTGACCTAATGTTTTTAAATGTCTATATTCTAATGAGTCTGTAGCCATTAATGTCTTTCTGAACATAGCTGTTTTCTGGCCATAATATGACATGAGCAAAGTTGAAAAATACTGCCAGATATTATCATTTGTCTTTAGCCATACAGTGGTTTATGATACAGACAATGATGATTAGCATTTTATATATATGTATGTATAAAATCAATCTCTCTCAATTGTAGATTGCCCAATTCTTTCTCAAGTTTCCCTTTCAGAGGGAGTAATATACAGCATAGGTAATGTTAATATCATGCATATTTCCTTTAAAATCTCAGATGTTTTGATTGTAGTTTTACTTTTTAAATTATGTTTTACACAGGTTAGTAGCAATTGTATTGTATTTGAATAGTATGTCTGATGATGTCACTGGGACTTATTTCCAATATTGGCAATCAGAACCCAAGAAACACTCAATTGAGGGATTAAGTGCTGCCAAGTTAAGAAAAAAAATAGTTAAATTCTGTGATTTAGGAAAATCAAATATGCTACATTCTAAAAACTGCTTCATCTATTTGACCATACAGATTCCAGGAACTAAATCATCTACTCAGATTCTCACACCTATCTAGTTACTTACCTGGTACTGGAGCTCAGGACCTTGATTAAAGTTCACTGATTCACTACATCCTATTAACTGCTTTATACATGTATTTATTAGTTCAACTTATTACTGATCATCCACTATACTTTAGGTAAAATATCAAAGATATCAGAAAATATTTAAATCATCATAATTGTCTCTATTTATAGAAAAGATAAATGTGTCTCAAATACATTTGTTACTGTCTAAACTGCTTGGTCACATTCTGACTCCTGCAATTTCGTATTTCAGTAGGTTTGGTAAGATTACTTCCTTTATTACTAGCAGCTTTTTCTCCACCCTCCTCCATAGGTTATTGGGAAACAGGGAGCATTTGGTTACATGGGTAAATTATTTACAGCTAGTGCTTGACTTACAACCACAATTGGGACTGGCAGACCGGTCGTAACACGATTTGGTTGTAAGTTGAGTAGGCTATATGTACAGTTGAAATGGTGCACGCAGAGATGGTAGTGCTGCCGGAAGCTGGCTCACACTATCGTACGCCCAGCTGGGCAACGTTTGCGTTGCCAGACGTGGAGCAGTCGTGGCTAGCGATTGTGGTCGTAAAATCAAATGGTCGTAAGTTGCATAGGTCGTAAGTTGATCAATACCTGTAGTGGTAATTTGTGATATTTTGGTGCCCCCATTACCTTAGCAGTATACACTGCACCCTATTTGTAGTTTTTATACTTCATTCCCTTTCTACCCTTTATTCCTGAGTCCTCAAAGTCCATCACATCATTCTTATGCCTTTGCATCCTTCTGTCTTAGCTCCCAATTCTTGTTAAGTGAGAACATGCTATGTTTCGTTGGTTTTCTATTCCTGAGTTACTTCACTTAGATTAATAGCCTTCAGTCTCATCTAGACATTCACTGTAAATGTCATTAATTCATTCCTTTTTATGGTTCGGTAGTATTCCATCATATAACTATCCCACAGTTTCCTTATCCCTTCATTCATTGATGGGCATTTGGGCTGGTTCCACGTCTTTGCAATTGTGAATTGTGCTGTTATAAACTTGCATGTGCAAGAATCTTTTTAGTATAATGACTTTTTTTCCTCTGGTTAGTTACCCAGTACTGGGATTGCTGGACCAAATGGTAGTTCTACTTTTTTTCCATAGTGGTTGTACTAGTTTACGTTTTCACCAGCAGTGTAGAAGTGTTCCCTGTTCAGGACATCCACGCCAACATCTATTTTTTTTTATCATTTGATTATGGCCATTCTTGCGGGAATAAGATGGTATCACATTGTATTTTTTATTTCCATTTCTCTATTAGTGACTTTGAGCATTTTTTATATGCTCGTTGGACATTGCCACATGTGGGAGAATGAAACTGGATCCTCATCGCTCACCTTATACAAAAATCAACTCAAGTTGGATTACTAACTTGAATCTAACACCTGAAACTATAAAATTCTAGAATATAACATTGAAATAACCATCCTAGACACTGGCTTAGGCAAGAATTTCATGACTAAGAGCCCAAAAGCAAATGTAACAAAACCAAGATAAATAACTGGGACTTAATTAAACTAAAAAGCTTTTGCATGGCAAAAGGAACAGACAGCAGAGTAAACAGACCACTCACAGAGCGGAATAACTTTTACAATCTATACATCTGGCAAAGGACTAATATCCAGAATCTACAAGGAACTCTAACAAATCAGCAAGAAAAAAAAACAAATAATCCCATCAAAAGGATGGGATAAGGATATAAATAGACAATTCGCAAAAGAGGATATACCAGTTCAGTCTTATTCTTAACTCTCTGATTCAGTGACTGCTTGCCAGGCAATTACTTGTTTTATTTACTAAGATATTTTGCTAAAAGTTTCACATATATTTTCAAATTTAATGTTTATATGAAATCAGTAAGTTAAGCATTATGAATCTCATCTTTTAGATGATGAAACTGAGATTTATATATTACAGCCAGTAAGAACTACAGCTAAGTTTTGCACTCCCATTTTTATAGCTTATGCCCACACCCATTCAGTCATGCCATCTGTCTTTCTGATTATGTTTCGGTGATATATAGTACCTGAATATTTCCTGATTTTTAATTTTATTCACATTTTCACTTGAATTTATATAAAGGCTTCTTCTCTTGATATGCATACTTAGCTTCAATACAGGCTTTTGAATATAATTCTCTGTTTGGGTCATTTTTTTCCCAGTCTATTTCTGTAACTTTCTCCCATGATTAACTACTGCCTATGACCAGTACTGCCAATGACAATCACTACCAAACATGTTTGGGTGTATCTAGATGAAACTAGATCTTAGTATCAACATAAGAAAACTAATTATAAAAGTGAATGAGTTATTGAAATTTATTTAGTTTCATTTAAAATACATATAAATTATTCCATTCCGCTACAACTGTTATTGAAACTCAAGATCAACACTAAGGGAAATTGTTTTACAATAACTCACTTTTAACCATCTTTATTAATATAATTGTGATCAAAAGCATTGAGGATAGCTGATATTATTTTTTCACACTGGATTCTTCAAGTTACTCTTGGTACCAGAAAAATTGTTCAGAACTCTTTAAGGCATGAAGCCCTAGCCAGTCTGTCTCCCATCTGGTTTTCAGCATTACAGAGGCAGGATAGGTATAGTCATCTGTCTACTATCTGTTTAATTCTGAACTCATTCATGGCTTTGGAGCAAATCGCTTAGGATTTGACTTTCATAACATTTTGTTTGTTTTCATTTAGTAGTTCAGGTAGTAGATTCTATGACTGATATTTACCTCCTCATAGTAAAGCTTCTCCCTGGCATCTAAAGCAGTTCTAAACTTCAACTTCCGGCCTCAATCAATGGCCAGAAATATCACTCACAGTCCCTGCTGTCCCAAGTAAGATAAGGTAGATGATTCTGTGTTAGCATGAATGTATCTGCAGCATGACTTAAGAATAGATTTCCTCACATTTTGAGGACAGTGGAAAGGAGTGCCAGTCTTATAAATAATAAAGAAAAGGTGTGTCTTTGTCATCTCAAGCTGCTATAACAAATTACCATTCTCTGTGTGGTTTAAACAATTTATTTCTCATAGTTCTGGAAGCCAGAAAGTCGAAGATCAAGATGCCAACAGACCTAGTGTGTAGCGATGGCCTGTTTTTGGATTTCCTTGTAGCTTCACCTGATGGAGAAGAGAGAAAGCACAAGCTCTCTTGTCTCTGTTTATAAGGGCACTAATTCTATTCATGGAGACTGCCACACAATTAACTACCAAAGGATCCATTTTCTAATATCATCACCATAGGGGTTAGGGCTTTAACATGTGAAGTTTGAGGAGACACAAACATTTAGTCCATAACAAGAAACTTTTTTATTTTACCTTGTTATAAATTTGATGGATAGTCTGAAAAGCAATTTGCTTATTCTTCATGTTTTTCCGCTTGTCTAGTGTTCTGCTCCTTTAAATTTTACTGTTTTCTTAAAATAGTAGTAAAAAAATTAAATAACTTCAACAACAAAGCAAACAAAAATCTTCATACTCAGAGACTCCTTATATATAAATACAATCACATGCTGTATAGCAATGTTTGAGAACTATATGATGCTGATCTCATAAGACTATGATAGTTCATTTATACTGTTCCTTTTATACACTTAGATATGTTTAGGCACTATTTACCATTGTATTATAATTACCTACAGTATTTAGTACAGTAACATACTGATATGGTTTGGCTTTGTGTCCCCAGCCAAATCTCATCTAGAATTATCATCTCCACCTGTAGAGGGAGAGAAGTGATTAGATTATGGGGGCTGTTTCCCCCATGCTGTTCTTGTAAATTCTCATGTGATCTGATGGTTTTATAAATGGTAGTGTTTTTTTTTTTTTTTTTTTTCCTCTGCACTCTCACTTGCTCTCTCTGTCTTAACCTGCCATCATAGAAGACATGCCTGCTTCCCCTTTGGAAGTGATTGTAAGTCTCCTGAGGTCTCCCCAAACATGCAGACCTGTAAGTCAATTAAACCTCTTTCCTTTATAAATTGCCCAGTCTCAGGAATTTCTTTATAGCATGTGAAAATGAACTAATACACATGCTGTACAGTTTTGTAGTCCGAGAGCAATATGCTATATCTAATAGCCTAGGTGTATGGTAAGCTTACTATCAAACTTTTGTTTTTGTTTTAGAAAAAACATATTGTTTTATTCCAAACTATAAATCACAGTTTACTAGTCTCAATGTTTGATCACTTAAAATGAAGTCAGAGGAACCTGATTTTCACTTACATTCCTTTATATTTCCCACTTTTAAAATATAATTTTCTCAAGTATTTCTTCTACATATATTAAGCACCATATCAGAAGACATAATGATTTTTGTTTCAATCATCAAATATAATTCAAGAAATTCATGAGAACAGTCTATTTGTTTACTTCAATTTTTTTACCCATTCTGATACTTTCTTGAGTTTCAAACTATCTTCTATTTTCATTTCCTTTTTGTTTAGAGAATTTTATTAAGTGATTCTTCAAGAGTAGGTTTTCTAGTGACAATATTTTTTTAAGTTTTTCTTAGTTTAAGAATGTATTTGGGAGGTCAAGGCAGGCAGAACACTGGAGTCCAGGAATTCGAGACCAGCCTGGGCAACATGGTGAAACCATATTTACTAATAATACAAAAATTAGCTGGGCATGCTGGTGCATGTTATAATCTCAGCTACTTGGGTGGCTGAGGCACAAGAATTGCTTGGACCCAGGTAGCAGAGGTTGCAGTCACTGCACTCCAGCCTGCATGACAGAGCCAGATTGTGTCTAAAATAAAAGTAATGATTTTCGTTTCTTTTCTAAAGAATATTTTTGCTGAATATAAAATTTTGAATTGATTATTTTCTTCTTTCAGCACTTGAAAGATTCTGTGCCACTTTCTCCTGGACTTCCTAGTTTCAGATGAGAAATTTGCCATCATTTGAATTGTTGTTTCTGTATAAGCAATGTGTCATTTCTGCTCTGGCTGCTTTCAAAACTTTTTATTTGTATTTAATTTTCAAGTTTGTTTTTTTTTAATTACACTTCAGGTTCAGGGGCACATGTGTGCAGATCATGCAGGATTGTTGCATAGGTACACACATGACAATGTGGTTTACTGCCTCCATCATCGCATCACCTACATCTGGCATTTCTCCCCATGTTATCCCTCCCCACCCCACACCCCTAGGCCCCTCCCTTACCCCCCCCAACAGACCCTACTTTGTGATGCTCCCCTCCCTGTATCCATGTGCTCTCATTGTTCAACACTTGCCTATGAGTGAGAACATGCGGTGTCTGATTTTCTGCTCTTTTGTCAGTTTGCTGAGAATGGTTTCCGGATTCATCTGCATCCCTGCAAAGGACATGAACTTGTCGTTTTTTATGGCTTTATAGTATTCCATGGTGTATATGTGCCAAATTTTCCTTGTCCAGTCTATCGTCTATGGGCATTTGGATTGGTTCCAGGTCTTTGCTATTGTAACAGTGCCGCTATGAACACACATGTGCATGTGTCTTTATAATAGAATAATTTATAATACTTTGGATATATACCCAGTAATGGGATTTCTGGGTCAAATGGAATTTCTATTTCTAGGTCCTTGAGGAAGAATCACACTGTCTTCCACAATTGTTGAACTAATTTAGACTACCAACAGTATAAGTGTTCCTATTTCTCCACATCTTCTCCAGCATCTGTTGTCTCCAGATTTTTAAATGATCATTGTTTTAACCGGTGTGAGGTGGTATCTTAATGTGATTTTGATTTGCATTTCTCTAATAATCAGTGATGATGAGCATTTTTTCATATGTTTGTTTGCCTCATATATGTCTTCTTTTGAAAAATGTCTGTTCGTATCCTTCTCCCACTTTTGGATGGGCTTGTTTTTTTCTTGTAAATCTGTTTTAGTTCTTTGTATATTTTGGTTATTAGCCCTTTGTCAGATGAGTAGATGGCAAAAAATTTTTTCCAATTCTGTTGGTTGCTGATTCACTCTAATGATTGTTTATTTTGCTGTACACAAGCTCTGGAGTTTAATTAAGTTCCATTTGTCTATTTTGGCTGTTGTTGCCAATGCTTTTGGCGTCTTAGTCATGAAGTCCTTGCCTATGCCTATGTCCTGAATGGCTTTGCCTAATTTTTCTTCTAGAGCTTTTATGGTGTTAGGTCTTGTGTTTAAGTCTTTAATCCAATTGGACTTAATTTTAGTGTAAGATGTCAGAAAGGGGTCCAGTTTCTGCTTTCTACACACTGCTAGCCAGTTTTCCCAACACCATTTATTAAACAGGGAATCCTCTCCCCATTGCTTGTTTTTGTCAGGTTTGTCAAAGATCAGATAGTTGTAAATGTGTGGCATTGCCTCTGAGGCCTCTGTTCTGTTTTGTTGGTCTATATCTCTGTTTTGGTACGAGTACCATGCGGTTTTGATTACTGTAGATTTGTAGTATAGTTTGAAATCAGGTAGGGTAATGCCTCCGGCTTTGTTCTTTTTGCTTAGAATTGTCTTGGCTATGTGGGCTCTCTTTTGGTTCCATATGAAGTTTAAGGTGGTTTTTTCCAGTTCTGTGAAGAAGGTCATTGGTAGCTTGTTGCTGATAGCGCCAAATCTATAAATCACTTTTAGCAGTATGGCCATTTTCATGGTATTGATTCTTCCTAATGATGAGCATGAAATGTTTCCATTTGTTTGTGTCCTGTCTTATTTCCCTGAGCAGTGGTTTGTGGTTCTCCTTGAAGAGGTCCTTTACATCCTTTGTTAGTTGTATTCCTAGGTATTCTATTCTCTTTGTAGTAATTGTGAATGGAAGTTTGCTCATGATTTGGCTCTCTGTTAGTTTGTTATTGGTGTATAGATATGCTTGTGATTTCTGCACATTGATTTTGTATCCTGACACTTTGCTGAAGTTGCTTAAGGACATTCTGGGCTGAGGTCATAAGATCTTCTAAATATACAATCATGTCATATTTAAATAGAGACAATTTGACTTCCTCTTTTCCTAACTGAATACTTCTTAATTTTTTTTCTTTCCTAATTGCTCTGGCTAGAACTTCCAATACTATATTGAATAGGGGTGGTGACAGAGGGCATCCTTGTCTAGTGCCAGATTTTGCACTCTATGATGTTTGAACATAACAAAATTGCCTGTTGATGCATTTCCAATTTTTCTATAATTGACACATGACGGTTAATGCAGAATACTAAGTAGAGAGGACAAATAACATTATTTTGAATTATCTCTTGTGGTCCCTTATTCATTAGCTTTAATAAAACTTTGAAAATTCAGTCTAGTCTGAAATATCATATAGTAGATATTATAAATAAATAAAAGTCCTTTTCTAATGTAAATCAATCCTATTCATTCCAATTTGAGATTTCCCATTATTTTGACAGAGAGTCAAAGACAAACATAAATGTAGTACAATAACCAACCTATGAATAATGCATAAGACAATTTAACTTCCCCATTTTTGGTAAATTGTTAAATAATCTCATCAAAGTCATCACCTAACCAAAGACCCAGGTCATATTATTTTAATGACAGCTATACAAGATTTATTTTGAAAATGTCCACTTTAACACCAAGCAGCTAGATAATTCAACAGCCTACCTGCATTAGGCTCGTGGCCATATAAAACTATTAAATAACAGCCAAGACTTATTTTCTATTCACTTTAGAAGCAATTAAATGTTGTTTTAATGTTCAAAGGCAGCTTGATTTCCAGATACACAGATGCCTAATTTTTATATTACATTTTTATAAGAGCATAGTTTAATTTATAGGTTCCTGTGAACAAATTCTTAATTTCATTTTTGAAAAAACAGATTAAATTTGGGAAGCCAGGCGTGTGTGTGCATTAAATGGTGCCATGTCACTTTGAACTAGCTTCTAGTAAAATTCATCTCATTATTTGTTTGGCAATCAGCATATTACAGACACCTTTAATTTGTTTTTTGTACTTAAGTTGAAACTGACACATTTCTCTAAGTAAATAGTAGTATAATACTTAACCAGAGATATGAAATTTTATCTTTATTCTCAAACTGTATAACAATAATTAGCATTAGAAATCCTGTACTAAAATTTAAAGCAGAGACTTCTGTGAAACAGGAAAAGATCAACAACAGAGTTAGATTCTAATCTGTATTTCTATATAAAAGTAATAAAATATAACTAGTAACAAAAGTTCTTTTTCCACTAAATCATCTATGTTAGTGTAGGATTCAGTATTTCAAGCTAAAAATCATATCACATTATGATTTACCTACGTAAAGTAAAGTTCCTTTTCTTCTCATGCAGATCCTTGAAGGAGTGCATAGAAGCCTCCAAATCTTACTACTTGGAGACTTTCCACAAAGTTTGCATAAATACAGGATTCAATAGAGTATAATACATTTCTAATGCTCTACATCAGCTCCTAAGTAAACATCAAAATTTAAATTTTACTTTTTGTGCTATAAACTAGAACTTAGTTTGATCATTTCTGAAATGTACATTGTGTAACTATCAAAGGAAATGTCAAAAGTGGAAATGGCTTCCATTATATGGCAGAGATCATTTCTACTATTGCTAATAGCAAGTTACCTGAGCGCCATTCAACACGCATCATGCCATGGCTTTTAAATCTGTATTCCCAGATCAGTTTTGGGTTTTAGGATTACTAACTAGTATATTCTCAAATAACTATATTTGATCTAGATATAGGGCCTGAAATCTAGGCTTAAGCAATTTCTAAATGACATACTATTAGGTAGTTACATATTGATTTTATATTCAATAATAGAAGAAAAGATGCACAATTCATACTTAGAAATCCTATGAAAATGACATTTAGAAAAAAGAAACGTATGTTTATTACTATTTATTTATAGAATCAATTCATATGATAGCTCTTTTTCTCCCATCTAGCACATAACTATCTCTTCTCAGATTGCTGAGAACCCCAGTGGTCCTTTTCAAATTCATGGAAATTCTGCAAAACAATTGGTATCCCCAAACCTTGTAACAAGATTGTATATAAACCCTATGATGGGTTTTCTTAATTACCTTGCTGATTCCTCTATTCTCATACTGATTTACCTTTGGAATTAGAAGATAGTGGATCATCTTAAATATCTACAATTTATTAAACTTGGCTAAGCATTCCTGCAAATCTTTGGTTTCCAAAGAATGCTCTCTGTAGTCTCATTAACGTCTCAAGGAAGAAATTTAGCATGGCTCTTCTATTCAAGAATAGTCATTTTTTAGCTCATATTATATTTAAAAGTATACGTTAAATACCATGTAGAGTTATAATAGAAGTATAATAGTTTTTAAGCATGAGAAAATAAAACAAGAATTTTTGAAATCATGGCGCTCAGAACATAACATTTAAAAATAATTAATATGTAAAATAATTACTGATTATTATATATTATTTATGTGGTTTTGTCATGCTGTAATGGGAAATCATGTATAGCATAAGACACAGTCTCTGACACTGAAGAACTTACAACTGAGTTGAGGAAATAACATATCTCCAGACAATTTAACAAGGTAATTAATATCAAACTCCAACGGATATAATATATGCTAAATGTATTCAGAAAAGGGAGTGATATCGTCCATTGGGTTACACAATACCATTTGGTTTCATTGACATAGCAGTCAAGAGGTTTGCTAAAGGTGAATTATCATAAATTTATTTTTGTTCATAGTTATATTGATTAGGAAAAACAGAAATAGAAATGGATGAGAGATATTAAGTTACAAAGTCAAAAAATTATTGTAACTGAATATTGAATATGATGTTGGATACCAGTAATGAGGTATCTTGAATATCACTCTGAGAAATCCAGTTTTTACCTGAAGCAATGGAATGTCACTTCAGTACTTAATCTATTTACTGGGTACTTCCAGTGGGTTAACCATTGAGGTCACGAAAATAAACAAAAGCAAAGTGATCTAAAACATTGTGAAAAGCTATTTAATTCATAATAGGAATGGGATTTTTAAAATCTGATTAGATTACATAGAATTTATAGTAAGAAAAAAATTGCTTGGTAAACATTTGTTAAATATTGGATTCCTTATAGTACTTTTTTTCCATCTTATATATTTTTTATGACTTACACACTTATACATACTCCTGCTCATTCAAAGTTGACAACCTTTCAACAACCTTTAGAGGAGACAGAGTGGCTACTAACACTGTTTCTAAAATAAGTAACTAAGAATCAGAAAATTTAAGTAACTGTCACAGCTTAACACAGCCAAGGTTTTATTTTAGACACTAACTGGGACATAGTTTCCTCTTAGAAATAAAGACTGCAAAACAGTTTTAATATTTCAATCATTTTTTTTTCTTTTTCTCTATGGTTTCTGAATAAATCATAGAAACTAAACAGGGTTGTAAGAGTTGCTAAAGAAAGGTGTAACTTTGAAGGTAAGGACTCTTCTAGCATTGTTCCAAATCATAGCCAATGCTCAACTCAAACATAAGGTAATAGGAAAAAATAAAGAATATTCTTTCTTCTAGTAAAGCGATTACCTCTCAAAATCTACTTACAATGTAAATTAAAAGGGTTCAGAGGATTCTTTCAGCAGCACTTCCTACATTTAAACATACTTCATTTCATTGCTAATAAATACATCAATTTCACTATACATAATAATGGGTGTCACTAGCAATGAATTTTAGAGATTCTGTAACTACAAGAAATCAATCAAATCCTTTTAAAGCCTATGAAAAATTAATGTTTTCAAAAAGGAGCATAATAATATTGTTATCCATTCCTTGATTAGGTTCATTTGTTCTTTCTTATTTCAACTTGTAAACATTTTCTTATGTTCTTGCACTAATCTACCATATTATGGGTTTATATTGTCCTCTTAAAGTTTCAGTGTGACATTTTCATTAGTTCTGATACAGCGTTGCACTGGATTTCTTCAGTTTATCAGCTTATTTCCTAATATTGGATACTGCGTTATTTTACATTAGTTCAAAACAATGTGAATTCAGAATATGACTTTTATGGATAGATGCATGGAAAGTAGATTTTGGGTAAGTCACTAGATAGGCAGATTAAAGGAATTACATAATACAATATTGTCCTTCAGATTTCTTGTCTCAAAGATGAGAGAGCCTTCATCCATCTACCTTATATTCTCTCATAATTGTGGGTTAGAACTATCACCCAAGTCCTTACAAAGGGCAATCATTCATATACTGCTAGCAGTTTAAGCTAATGCAATAATTTTTTAAAGTATGTATATGCAATTTTTACTCAAATGCCAACAAATATTTATGTTCTTTACAACAAGATATACACTTCTAGGCAGTTAAATCATGAATAATCTAAAATATTAGGTGCAAAGTTTGCCAAACAATATTTATTTCAAAATAAGTAGTGTAAAATATTGAAAACAATATCAATATCCAACATCACTAAAATGTCAATTGCATTATGAAACATCTAAAACAGATGTGGATAAGAAATGCTTAATCACACAAGAAAGTAGTCTAGTCACTAAGAGTGCAGATCCTATTAGACACTCTAGTACTACTCACGCAAAATCTCTTCTACAAACTACTAATTGAGTGGTCTTGGGCAAGCTGTTCTCTCTTTTTATCTGTTTTCTCAACCTTTCAATGGAGATAATAACTACCTCATGGGATGTTGTAAACATTTGACAAATTCACGCAGATTAAGCTCTTTGAACAGTGCCTGGAAGGTAATTAATGCCCCAAAGAAGCTATTAGGAATATTTTATTATAATTTTCATTAATAATATCTTAATGGTTTTTAAATAAGACTAAAAAGATTAAAAAATAATTACTAAAGATAACATGTTGAGATTATTAATGGTAGTTTTATCTAAAATTTGACTTTATATTTTTAGAAGTTAAAATTTCTTAAATATTTTTACGAATAAACTATTATTTTACAATAAAAATTAGCAATGTGAAAAAAAAAAAAAAAAAAACCCAAAACTAAAAGGAAAAAAAAAAAAAAAAAAGAAGCCAGCTTCACTATGCCTGGTCAACCTAACACTGATTCATGATTTGTTTAAGGGATCTTGGAAACAAATTTCTTACAAGTCTGTTTCAGGCAGGATTAGCTAGAATTTGCTGTGCTAAGACAAACAAACAAATACCAAAACTACCTTAAACTAAAGCGTTTGTGTTTTATTGCTCTATTTCCTGAAAATAACTCAGGAATGCTCCTGTTTTGTCCATCTACCACTTTGATTCCTTGGATCCCACCCATTCTTTCACTTTAAGAAAAAACAGATAATTGTGGCAGAGGTCTCTGTATTTTGCAGCTGCCCTTTTTTCAGAAGCACTTTTCCCAAATAAAACAATAAAAAAAATAAAAGCATATGGTTTGCTTGGTTGGTTTTTTTCACCATGTTTATCACAGTTCAGCAGAGAGGGGAGAACATGCTCTGCTTATCACATTTCACAAGAACACTGACTGATGCAGCAACAACCATTTCAAAATTGCCACCAATGTGCAAGAGTGGAGGAAACACTGGAGGATCTTATTATTGGCAATTAAGTGCCCTGGACTGGAAGTGTTAGTATACATTCTTTAACAGTTCATTGGCCAGAACTGGTCACATGGTAAGACTAAACCGTGAAGGGGTCCAAGAAGTGACCAAAAGGGTTGTTTCTTCTTACACAAAAGTGTATTAAAAATTAGGCAGTTTGAGAAAGTGCCCAGCAATCTGTGGTTTGAATGGCAATTGGCTAGAGATTATAAACATGTTATAAGAACATCAATCATATCTATCAAAATAAGGGGCTCAGTAAAGCTGCAACAATGAGAAACAAAGGAGATCAGATAACTAAAAGGAGACCCATGTACAACAGATTTAATTCAGAGGGCAAGCGAAAAATTTTCAGTATGCCACTAAGCTCTATACTTTTGAGTGCAGCAGCAAAAGTCCAATCAAGCAGGGAAAGTGTCCAAAGGAAAGACAAAAAGCAACATGAAAAGCAAAGAAGGTAATGAACAAAGAATGAAGAAAAAGTAACACGAGTCTATCTAAGAGTGGATATTTTCGTCTCAGAGTTATTTTCTTAAAGAACCAAGAATCATGTCTTCTTTCTCTTCTGTTTTACGTGCTTTTAGTCCTAGAAAACTTCATATCTATACTCTCAGATTTATATATGTGTAGTTTGAGAATCAGTTGTTATTCTTGTATATGGTCACTTATTCTTGACTATGGTCCTTTCTATTAATATAATTATCTAGTGAGTATTGAAATGATTAAAATTGTCTTCACTTTCTAATTTACAAAATTATTACATTGTTGAACTAATTTACACTCCCACCATTGTGGAAGACAGTGTGGCGATTCCTCAAGGACATAGAAATAGAAATTCCATTTGACCCAGCAATCCCATTACTGGGTATATATCCAAAGGATTCCAAATCGTTCTACTATAAGGACACGTGTACACGAATGTTCATTGCAGCACTGTTTACAATAGCAAAGACCTGGAACCAACCCAAATGCCCATCGACGATAGGCTGGATAGGGAAAATGTGGCACATATACACCATGGAATATTATGCAGCCATCAAAAACGATGAGTTTGGGTCCTTTGTGGGGACATGGATGAACCTGGAAACCATCATTCTCAGCAAACTGACAGAGGAGCAGAAGATCAAACACCGCATGTTCTCACTCATAGGCGGGTGTTGAACTATGAGAGCACATGGACAAAGGGAGGGGAGCACTACACACTGGGGTCAGTTGGGGGGAAATAGGGGAGGGACGGTGGGGGGTGGGGAGCTGGGGGGGGATAGCAGGGGGAGAAATGCCAGATGTAGGTGATGGGGAGGAAGGCAGCAAATCACACTGCCATGTGTGTTCCTATGCAACAATTTTGCATGTTCTTCACATGTACCCCAAAACCTAAAATACAATAAAATAAATAAATGGGGAAAAAAATAAAATAAAATAAAATAACATTTATCCAATAAAAAAAAATTATTACATTGTTTTGAATAACAAAGATTCCTTCAAATTTGAGAATTCTAACTAAAAGTTTAGATTAAAATCAATTCTCAGTACCTATTCCACTGTCAAAATTCATCTCCCATTCCCACCACCTATTTTCATCTGGTTTCTTGTAGTCCACCATTTCATGGTTTATCTTCTGTATTTATTGGGGTTTCTGTTCATCTTTGGTTTCTGAGCTCATCCTCCCCAAATCCTAAATGTGTCTCTTTGAATTTCCTTCTTATTTTTTTTAAATCCTGTTAAATCCTTGGTGAATACTTAATTTTTTATAATATTTCAACAGCATCTATATTGGTATCTTGAGACCACAGCTCTCTCCTCACTTTATTCATAATGAACTTATTTGGTGTCTCCATCTGAATGTCTAACAAGAGTATCCAATCAGCATACTGAAAACTGAGATCCTGATCCTTTCTATTCCTATAAGTTTGTTTCCTCATTATCTCTACAAAAGACAATTTTATTTTCAAGCTGCACAGGCCATAAAAGTCTGTGTCTTACCTCCCTCTCTTTATATTACATCCTGGCCTAAACAAAGACCTTCAGCAATCTTGACCACTTCTCACTATTTCTACTGCTTCCAACCTAGCCTAAACCACCATCATCTTTTTTGTGATTTATTTTCACTAGTCTTCCAACTGGTGTTTTGGCTTTCACCCTTAAACACCTCCAGTCTTTTCCTGAATAGAAACCATTAAGTAACCAGAATGATCAAGGAGACCTGTATATTATTGGTGAGGAAGCAAATTGATAAAGCCATTGTTAAAAATAGTATGGAAGCTCTTCAAATATTTAAAAATAAAACCACTATATTACCCAACAATCTTATTTCTAGGTATATATCCAAAGGAAATGACATTACTATCTTCAAAATATATGTGCATCCTAATGTTCACTGCAGTATTAGTCACAATACCCAAGATACAGAATCAAGCTAATTGATGAATGTATTTAAAAAACATGGTAATGTATATATAATGTATACATACAATAAAATATGCTTCTAAAATATTTTCCTCTAAGAAAAAAAGAAAAAGAAAAGAAAATTGGCAGGGTGCAATGGCTCACACCTGTAATCCCAGCACTTTGGTAATCCCAGATGGGTGGCTCATTTGAGGTCAGGACTTTAAGACCAGCGTGGCCAACATGGTGAAACCCCATCTCTACTAAAAATACAAAAATTAGCTGGATGGTAGTGGCATGCACCTGTAATCCCTGCTACTTGGGAGGCCGAGGCAGGAGAATCACTTGAGCCTGGGAGGCAAAGGTTGCAGTGAGCTCAGAGATCCAGCCACTGCACTCCAGTCTGTCTGGAGGAGAGTGAGAACCTGTCCCTTCCCCACAAAAAAGGCAGAAAATTATGTCATTTGTAACAACATGATAGAACATGGAGGACATTATGCTAAGTGAAATAAGCCAGGCACAGAAATACAAATACTATATGATCTCATTACATGTAGAATCTAATACAGTCTAACTCATGGAAGCAGAGAATAGAAAGGTGGGGTTGGGCAAATGAAATGTCGGTCAAAGATGTTGATCAAAGAATAGAAACTTTCAATTTTTCAAAGGAAGGATATATAATGTACCGTATGGTGGCTAGAGTCAGTGAGCTGTATTGTACACTTGAAATTTGCTAAGAGAGCTTCAATGTTCTCAGCACATGCAAAACAGTAATGGTGTGAGGGGATGGATATATTGATTCGTTTTATACTGGTAATCATTTCATATGTATATCAAAACACCTTGTACACTTTAAATATATATAATTATTATTTGTCAATTGACCTCTATAAACTAAAAGTAAAATAGCAGAAAATAATCATGTAACTAAAAACATAATGATTTATTTTTCTAATATCACTGATAATAAATATTTGCAGTGTAGCACAGTGAGTAAAATGTTGATTAAAATTATGTTGTTTTCCACAAATATTGAAACAAATGTAGAGGTGCCTTATTTTATTTGAACCAGGTTCTAAAATGAATATGCATGATACAAATAGTCAAAATCTCATTTTATAATTTTGTAAATGTCCTGCATATGTTCTTAACATGTTGAAATATATTCTATATAAATAAATATATGAACTTGTCATATTTAGCATAATACATATACAAATTCTGAGTTTAATATATATGTGTGTATATATATATGTATGTGTGTGTGTGTGTGTACATATATATATACATTTATCTATGCAAGTGATCACATATAGTTGAATTTAGTTAAAGAAGCTTGTATGGGAATGCCTGTGTTCATATACACAGCATTCATCACCCATGACACTTAGATTGTTTTCCAGAAATTTTAGAAAGGATTCATCTCTGGATATGATTTAATGGAATAGTATAAAACTTAGTAAAGTCAAAATAGTTATAATGTAAATTTTGCTGAGTAATATTCTAAAATAATAGACAGTGTTTAGTAGCTAATTTTATACAAATAATAACTTTTAAATCTTTAATTATATAATGGTTGATTCTTATCACCAAATTCTTACAGTTGATCACCAAAATCATTTTGGCATGGTGAGTCATTTACAGCTGTGTTTCCATAGATGTCTCTTGGTAATTAGTATAGCCTTCCACAGAAACAAAAATAAATAAATTTTATACATAAAGTATTTTAATAAAACCATACTTGTAATTTCATTGAGACTACTTTAATAATAATAAGGTAGCTTCTAAATGTGCTTCAAGAGTTACTTAAATAAGTCTATATATTTTAAGGTATTTGCTCTGGCAAAATTAATTTAAAAACCTATATTCTAAAAGGTTGTAAAATTTTCATTATTATACATTAAAAACATAAGTTCTGATTTAATTATGTAATGCAGTTAAACTTTTAAAAGCAGATTTGCCACATTAATAGCCAAGCTTCTTTATAACCTATTACTCTCAACAGCCATATAAATCATACACTTGCAACTGGCACCTTTGAGGACCTCTCCCAACCCAAATACTGTTACACAAATAGTATCCCATAAAGATTTAAAAACTCATAAAGATTTAAAATTCAGCTGGTGGTCCTTGCATCTGCTAATGGCACCATTCCCTTTTCATTAAAGTTGTAAGCAAGATAATTCATACAATAACTAGTAAGAAATAATTATATGTGAAGGCCTTACAATATGTCAGGCAGTGTGCTAGGAGCACTATATATGTATCATTTTTATCCTTAAAAAATACTTAGAGGTAGTAAACCTGTTCTAGTTATACAGATACCTGGATTAGAGGCAACTCATTTAAACACAACAGGCTAAGAAAGAGCCTCAAATCCCAGTCAGGTTATAGTTTCTAATGTTTCTGCCATTAAGAATAATAACAGTTGGTCACAATTTCAGTTAGATAAAGAGAAAAATTTGAAATCTGTTGTACAACATGGAGACTGTATTTAAAAATATACATTGTGTAATTGAAAATTGCCAAGAGAATAAATTTTAAGTGTTTTCGCCAAACACAGAAAAATAAGTATGGAAATTATTGCATATTAATTATCATATTATTTCGGCTAAGTTAGTGTTTATTCTCAAACAAAACAAAATCTCTTCTGCTTTTTTATTTGATATATACTGTCAAATATGTTTTTTTATAGTTGAAATCACACTTTTATGGCAATGGAAATTTTGATGAAAATTCAATTAATATTTATTGTGTTTCTAGTATTGCATGATATTTTGCCAGATCCTGAGGGGAATTAGCTTGATTTAGCTATTCTGTAATGTATGCATATTTTAAAACATGATGGTATCCACCAGAACATATATTCAATTTTATTTGGAATTTTAAAAACATGAATTAATTTAAAAAATAATAGTAATAGCAAAAGTAATTCAGTGCCAGGCAGCAGGCTGTGTATTTTACACAATTTATGCTATTTACTTATCCCAGTAGCCCTAAAATATGAGTGTTACTATTATCTTTATTTTAGGTAGAAATAAACTGGATCTTAGGAAGCTTACATAAATTTTCCAAGCTCATACAGATAGTACGTGGAAGAGTAAGAGCTCTCTTAAGCTCTTTCAAGCAAAAATATAGATAGTGGGTCTACAACCTAGGAAGTAACATAGCTTCATGAATAACTGCAGAGGCTATACCTATACGGATCCTAATTACAGGAGAAAAACAGCCCAGTAATTCTTACAGCTGTGTGTCCAGAGGAGCACCTCTTTCCTCATATTAAACAAGAATAGGAAGTATTTATTCCAGAAAAGATTGCTGTGAGATTTAAGTAAGAAATTTATTTAAAATATTTAGCACACCATCTCTGTGGAACTCTCATCCTACCCCATCTACCAGCAGAAGAGTAATAAAAACCTGTGCTCGAGGCGGGTGGAACACGAGGTCAAGAGATCGAGACCATCCTGGTCAACATGGTGAAACCCCGTCTCTACTAAAAATA
>NW_016107471.1:4330947-4340936 GCF_001604975.1 Cebus imitator | reverse complement strand
CTGGTTCAACATATAAACATAATTCAGCAACTAAAAAAAAAAAAAAAAAAAAAACCTGTGCTTTCACATTGAGAAGTATTCATTCAAAGTTGTTGTCCGGAGCTTTGTTACGGATTTCTCACTAAACAGACTGAGGTTAGAGTCCGATAATTGGTTAGAAGGCATAAGTGCAGTAGGGACACAAAAATCACAAGGAATAATATAGCAAAACCACCATATACCAAGAATGTAAGTCGTGATAATAAAATGCCAACCATCAAGCTTTAGAATTGAATTAGAAACTTTACTAAAGAATGTAACTCAAATAATATCTCAATTGTATTTTATAATGAGAAAATGAGTTTTTTATTTAGTAATGTCACTTTGTAAGCATAATTGAAAAGTGAACTTATCAGTTTATTAATTCATATGACAATTCTCCTTTATAAATTAACTATACAAAGCAGGTCACAGAATTGCAAGCAACAATGAACTGGGTTTCTGAGATAAGAAATATTAATTATTGTTTTTCATAGCCCGCTATGTTTCAAAAATATTTAACATATGAGACTTTTTTTAAAACTGTGTAAGATAAAGCAAAATGACATAAATTATTTATTTATAAAAAACTTTAAAAGATTTTAAATAACAACATATTTGAGACTCTATTTTTTTTCCTAAAGGATTAATTAATCCTTTACTGAAAATGGCCCATCCTATGTTTGGCAACAGTTTTCATAAAAAATTATTTATCATATGTTGGCTAAGTACATTTTTCTAATCAAAACAAATAATTGCAATAACAAACAAAATTACTTCTTTTTGTTTGATTTGCACTATACATATTGCTTTTTTAGTTGAAACCACATTTTCATAGCAATAGGAATTTCACTGAAAATTCCATAAATATTTATTGAGTTTCTATAACAGCAAGATATTTTGCTAGGTCCTGAGGGTGCTAGAAATATAAATCAGGTTTGCTTTGCGATTTCTACAATCTTACCATTTTATTTGGCTGGAATATATGTCGTTTGATAAAAATGGAATCAAAAATTAGATTGTAAAAAAGGCCAGACCATAACAGTTACATTGTGATTACGATTTTGGTTTTAACTATACTATCAGGAGATTTTGACAAAAGCAAAAAATAGTTTGAATTTATATATACTTCCATCTGCTTAGCAATGAGATATTGATAAATTCACCTTACACTACTGTAAGATAATGTCACTCTAAGCCTTAGCTCAAAATGGGGATACCAGTCACTTTCTGTCGGTTATTTACCACTGTTCTGCCTCTTTCCCTTGGAACTTTATACATTTCATCATTTATTAGCTTTCTTAACTCCTATCTTTTCTTTAGATGTCAACTAAATCTTCACCTATTCAAGAAATTCATCCATTACATTACATCCATAACATGACAGTTCACCTTTTACCTTTCAAAGTTTCACAGCACCCTGTACATTTTCTTACTTTGAAATTATGCTTCATTAATTTATATTAGAATATCAATTTTCCTAATAAAATCTATACTTAACAGAGAGTCTCAGGCAACTTTCATTTGACTTACCATTCCACTTTCAATGCTTAGTGACTACATGTAGTAGATACACAAATATATTTGCAAAATTAAAATTAATAATTACTTGGAGCCACAGGAAAAATAAACTTTATTTTTATTCAAATCTGAATATTTGCATTGAAGAATAGTAGAGTTTATTAGAAATATATTTCTCATGAACCATCCCTGTAAACCAGGAATGAATCCCACTTATTTGTGTTATGTTATCTTTTGAATGTTTTGTATAGCAAAATAAATGATCAGCAGAGTAAACAAAATATACAGAATGGGAGAAAACATTGGCAAACTGTGCATCTGACAAAAATCTAATATCTAGATTCCCCAAGGAACTCCAACAACTCAACAAGAAAAACACAAATAACTCCATTATAAAGTGGGCAAAGGTCATGAACATACATTTTTCAAAACAAGACATGGACATGGTTAAAAAGTATATGAAAAAATGCTAAACATCACTAATAAACAGAGAAAGACATATTAAAACCACAATACACAATAATATACTGTCTTACACCAGTCAGAATGGCTTATACTAATAAGTCAAAATGAAACAGATGTCAGCAAGAGTAAGGAGAAAAGTAACCATTTGAACATTGTTGGTGTGAATGTAAATTAGTACTCCTATAGAAAGCAGTATCAAGATTTCTCAAATAACTACAAATAAAACTACCATTTGATCCAGCAATCCCACCATGGGATAGCTACCAAAGGGAAAAGAAATCATTACATAAAAAAAGACACTTGCACTTGTGTGTTTATTGCAGCACTATTTATAGTGGCAAACTATTGGACCCGACCTGTGTTCATCAGTGGAGGACTGGATAAAGAAAAGGTGGTGTCCATCACACACACACACACACACACACACACACACACACACACACCTTGGAATACTGCTAAACCATAAAAAAGGATGAAATCATGTTTTTTATTTTATTTTATTTATTTGCAACATGGATGGAGATGGTAGCTATTAAGTGAAAAAACTCAGAAATGGGAAGCCAAATGCTGCATGTTCTCACGTATAAATGAGAGTTAACAATGGGTACACATGGACATACAGAGTTAAAAAATAGTTATTGGAGCCTTCCAAAGATGGGTGAAAGGGTGGGAAGTTTGGAAAATTACCTATTGGGTAGCATTTACTATTTGAATGATAGGTACACTAAAAGCCCAGACCTCACCACTACACCACTATGCTATCCATGTAACAAAGCTGCACTTGTATCTCTTAAATATTGAAATAAAAAACTTTAGAGAAATACAGTTTTCATAAAATGATTGAAAAAATACAGAAATAATTGTTCAGTAGTTAGATTTAAAATTTCAAATATAGATTACATGTTGCTGATTAATGCTAGAGTAATAATTGTGTAAAAAGCTCCTCAAATAGCCTATTAACAAAATGACCATGGGGGTGTGGCCAGTGGCTTGTGCCTGTAATTCCAGCACTTTGGAAGGCCAGGACAGGTGGATCACCTGAGGTCAGGAGTGCAAGACCAGCCTGGGCAACATGGTGAAACCCTGTCTCTACTAAAAATAAAAAAAATTAGGTGGTTGTGGTGGCTCATGCTCATAATCCGAGCTACTCGGGAGGCCAAGGAGGCACAAGAATCACTTGAACCCAGGAGGCAGAGTTGCAGTGAGCTGAGATTGCAATGAGCCGAGATCTGAGATCATGCCATTGCACGCAAGCCCTGTGACAGAGTGAAACTCGGTCTCAAAAAAAAATGGACTGTATATCGTTAATAAAAATAATTAAAAGCTTAACTCTCGCAATAATAAAAGCTAAGGTATAATGTTTTACCTGAAAGGATAAATTGAGATAAGTTTCTTGAACTATAATAACATAATAACAATAATAAAAGAATATCTAACATTGAGATTATAGTTTTCAGCTACTACATATTGAATAAGAAAATTTCTTGGTGTCTGCCATGCAAGATTTATTTTCTCAGTTATAAAACACAGCTTTAGGTTTGTCTGTATATAGCAGTAAATATGAGAAAAAAATTTAAAGAATTAAGCAAAATGTCAATTTATTTTCCTCTATGAATTGTTAGAGAGCAATTTAGTTACATTAGAATAAAATTTGAGAGGAGATAACATGCCAAAACTAAACTAGTAATAGAGAGGTAGAGTTTAATACTGAATCCATATTTTAGAGTTAAAATCAACAGGGAAGTAGACTAATTTATTACACCTTGGATTTAAGTATATGAAATAACACTTGGGAAGTATCCAAAATGTTTTAGGAGGAAGTGAGGTGAGGAAATGAGCAAAACCATATTTTCTAAGATAAGCAATCATAAATTCTTCCTATGAAATGTTGTTCTTCATTCAGCAAGCTTCTCCCATTGTTTTTGATATATTGAATTGGATATTGGTCAGGAAAAAAAAATTTTTAATGACCAATAATTCTTTCTATGCAAAGTCAACATATTGGTGTTGGGGGTCATTAAAAAACATAACTTTAGAAAGTCCTTAACATAAATCTCTTGCAAAATCAATAAAGCTAATGTCAGACTGAATGTGAGTCATTTCTCTGTGCATTTATTATCTGGTTTCAGGAATATCCAGGCACATAAATTTTAATCATAAAATAAACCCCACAAATTTCAATCATCAGTATATATCATTTTAAAAATCAATCCAGTTGTTGATAGTATGTATTTTATTCATGTCATTTATTCATTAAAATATAATCAAAGATTGAATCTTCTTGAATTTGCAACCGTATATTTTACATGAAAACTATTTTTTTTAAAAAGACTTGTTTTGACAGGTGACAGATAAGTTGAATATTAAAGTGATTTTAATGTGATATTTTGACTCTAATTGCTTTTAAATCACTGTAAAATTATTCTGGTTGGTTAATTTGTAATCAGCTTCTTTCTGTCTATTTATATTGTTACCTAGCATCTTGCAGCCTGCAAGAATTTGGCATGCTTCCTTATTTTATCATCACCTTATATGCTATTGGTTTTCACCTTACTTTTTTCATTTTTCTTCTTTCTTTCTGTGAAAGCTTCATAAATAAACTATTCTATGGGAATTTAGTGTAGAATGAAGATTCAAATGAGAATTCATTCACAAAGAGAGGATGGGCAGCAAGTCTAGACTCTTTCTGTAATTCTATTTTTAATATTCTCTTGCTGAATTCTCCCAGACTTTTTCTTACAAATCATCTATAACTAATGTTGGCAATATTAAATACCATATCAGTTTACTTATATTTTTGACTGCTGTTTTTCTATATTTTTTCTGTCTTTTTTTGAGCCAGTTTGAAATATATTTTTTATTTGTCTGGTAAGACCTCTAAAATAACTCTAAGTTAGAAATATATTTTTCATGAACTCTTATTTCAGTTAACTTCCAATGGTTTGCTTCTTGGTCTTGTAGTTGAGGAAGCATTTCCTGCTTTATATTTTAAAAAATATTTTCCTTAATTTTATGTTGAATTTTCCTAGACTTGAAATCACTTCTTCTCCTGCCCCTTGGCCTCCTTCTTGGAAGTCTTTCCAAATAGCAATATTTTGTGGAAAAATCATTAGCCTTAAACATTGCCTCTGTGCTATTAATTTACTGCAGCTCAGTGACCAAAACTATTCATTATAATATTAGATTTCAGGATTCACATTCCAGATTTATCACTTATTCTCTTTTTCTACAATCTCATTGAGACATAATTCACATACCATACAATTCACACATTGAACTATACAATTCAATGGTTTTAATATTTTAACAGGGTTGTATGCCCATAACCACTAAATTTTAGAGCACTTATTTTCATTACCCCCAAAACATCCCCATACCCTTTAGTAACAAAACCCCCACCCACTAAAATCTCTGTCTTCCAATCCTTCTCTTCACTGTAGGCAATCATCAATCTATTTTATGTCTCTAGATTTGCCTGTTCTGGCATTCATCTTATAGTTTTTCAGGGAGCAATCCACCCTAGCAATTTATCTGCAGCAATCTATCTATCTTTTTTATTTCTTTTGATAGTTTCCGAGTACCCCATTGTGTGAATAAACCCTGGCTTATTCAAAAAGTACCTATCGATAGACATTTACTCATCTCCCAGACTTTTGCTATTACAAATAGGGTTTCATTGAAGAGCCTTGTACATACATCGTTTGGTATTTTTACCACTGCATCTTTGATATCTATTCCTAGAAGTGAGGTTTCTGAGTCAAATGGTACATATCCATGTAATTTTGTTAGCTATTGCAAAATTTCCCTCAGGGGGGCCTGTGCTGCTTTGCATTCTCATCAGCTATTTATGTGTGCACCTGTTTCCTCACATACTTCCCAATAGAACATGCTGTGTAATTTGGATTTTTTCTAATCTGACATGTAAAGAAACAGGCAATTCAGTCGATTTGGGGGGATGAAATTAATAAAACATAAAATTAACCATTTTAAAGTGTACAATTCAGTGGCATTTAGTATATTTACAATGTTGTGCAACCACCGTCACTATCTAGTTAAAAAACATTTTCGTCACACTTCCAAAAAAAAATTGTACTCAATTAGCTATCATCCCTCATTTATTCTTTCACCTTCCTATGTCAGACCCCACCTTTGATAACCACCAATTGGCTTTCTGTCTGCATGGACTTGCCTATTCTGGCTATCATATATATATATTCACACACACACACACACACACACACACACATATATAATAACAATTTATAATATATTTTGGTTATTATATGTATTTTTTTCAAATATGTATTTTATGTATGACATACATATACAAACATATATGTAATATATGAAATTTATATATAAAAGATATATGATAGCTAGAATAGCTAAGTCCATACAAACAGAAAGTAAATATGTGGAATATATTTATATTTCCAAATATGTGGAATCATATGTGATGGTTTTGTGCCTGGCTTCATTCATATAGAATAATATTTTTTGGACTTCATCCAAATTGTAGCATGCATCAGTACTTCATTACTTTTAACAGCTGCATGACATTCCATTGAATGTATATGCCACATTTTGATTATTCATTCATCTCTTGGTAATTAATTTGTTTTCATTCTTTGACTATTGTGAACAATGCTTCTATTGTCATTCTTTTTCAAGAAAGTGTTCGAATATCTTTTCAATTATTTTCTGTCTGTATCTAAGAGTGAAATTACTTGGTAATGTAGCAATATTATGTTTAATTTTTTGAGTAACCACCAAAACATTTCCATATTCCTGCATGATACTACTTCCTACTAGCAATGAAAAAGAATTCCAATTTTTTCATATCCTCACCAAAACTTGTTAATTATTACGATTATTATTACTCCAGTGGGTGTGAAGTAGTATCTTATTTTGGTTTTAATTTGCATTTTCGTAGTAACTAATAATGCTGAGAATTTTTTCTTGTGTTTGTTCAACATTTGCATATCTTAAAGTTTCTGATTTTGATAAATTATAATTTCCTTTCTGTTATTGCTTATACTTTTTGTGCCATATCTAATAACCCATGATTAATTCATGGTCATGGAGAGTTATTCCACATTTTCTTCTAAGAGTGTTACATTTTACACTCTTATGTTTAGTCATTGATCTATTTTGAATAGATTTTTATCTATATAGTGAGGTAGGAGGTCAACTTCATTTTGCCTATAGCTATCCAATTGTCTCAACATTCTTTGTTGAAGAGATAATTCTTCCACCATTAAATGGTTTTATCACACTTGTCCAATACAAATGAGAACTAGATATAAGATTCAATTTCAAGATTTTCAATTCTACTGGATTGGCCTAAATTCCTATAATTATGCAAATATCACACAATATTGATTGCTGTGACAAGTTTTAAAATCAGTAAGTATGAGTCAACTAACTTTGTTTTTATTTTTCAATATTATTTTGCCTACTGGGTCTTCTTGTAATTACATATGAATTTTAGAATCCACATTTCCATATATGAAAAATAGGCTGTTGAGAATTTCGATAGAGATTGCATTAAATCTATAGATCACTTGGGGTAGTATTGTCATTTTAACAATATTACATCTTCCAATCTATGAGCATGGATTATCTTTCAATTTTATTTAGGTCTTTTAAAATATATTTCAGCAAAGTTTTACAGCTTTCAGTGTATGAACTTTCTTCTCCTTGATTAAAATTTTTCCTGGTATTTTTTTTTTTTTGGATGCCATTGTAAATTGAATTGCTTTCTTAATTTTCCTTTAAAATTAGTTGTTGTTGCTGTATAAAGACCTAACTTATTTTTGTATATTGATCTTATACCCTGACATTTTGCTGAATTTATTAGCTGTAATAGTTTTTTGTAGAAATTTTGAGGATTTTCTATATGTTGGATTATAGCATCAGCAAATAGAAATAGGCCCACTGAGATTTTACTGACATTTTCAAATTGAGGTAGGAGAGAAAACTTTCTAAATAAATATACTCCCCTAAATTATCATGCAATATTTTGAAGAAAATTAACACAAGTTCAGATCTTTAAATATTAACAGCTGTCCACAAAAAAATATACCATAAATATAAAAACTCAATGGCTGGGATTGATGGTTTATGCCTGTAATCCCTGCACTTTGGGAGGCCGAGGCAGGTGGATTACATGAGGTCAGGAATTTGAGACCAGGCTGGCCTATATGATGAAACCCCATCTCTACTAAAAGTACAAAAAATTGGTGTGTGCCTGGCAAGATGGCCGAATAGGAAAAGTTCCTGTCTGCAGCTACCAGCAAGATCAATACAGAAGATGGATGACTTCTGCATTTCCAACTGAAGTACCTGGCTTGTCTCATTGGGACTGCTTAGACAGTGAGTACAGCTCACAGAGTGTGAGCAGAAGCAGGGTGGGGCACTGCCTCACCTAGGAAGTGCAAGAGGTTGGAGAACTCCCTCCCCTAGCCAAGGGATGCCATGAGGGACTGTGCCATGAGGAACAGTGCATTCCAGCCCAGATATTGTGCTTTTCCCATGCTTTTCACAACTGGCAGACCAGGAGATTTCCTTGGGTGCTTACACCACCAAGGACCTGGGTTTCAAGCACAAAACTGGGCAAGCATTTGATCAGACACTGAGCTAGATGCAGGAATTTTTGTTTCTCATACCCAGTGGCACCTGGAATGCCAGCAAGAAAATATCATTCACTCCCCTGGGAAGGGGGTTGAAGCCAGGGAGATAAGGGTCTAGCTCAGCAGATACCACCCCCACAGAGCCCAGGAAGCTAAGATCCACTGGCTTGAAATTCTTGCTGCCAGCACAGCAGTCTGAAGTCAACCTGGGTTGTTTGAGCTTGGTGTGGGAAGAGGGTCTGCCATTACTGAGAGTTGAGTAGGGGGTTTTCCTCTCACAGTGTAAACAAAGTCACCAGGAAGTTCAAACTGGGCAGAGACTACTGCAGCTCAGCAAAGCTGCTGTAACCAGTCTGACTCTCTGGATTCCTTCTCTCTGGTCAGGCCATCTTTGAAAGAAAAGCAGCAGCCCAGTCAGGGGCTTATAGATAAAGCCCCCATCTCTCTGGGACAGAGTCACCTGGGGGACAGGGCAGCTGTGTGCACAGGTTCAGCAGACTTAAATGTTCTTGCATGCCTGCTCTGAAGAAAGCAGTGGATCTCCCAGAACAGCACTGAAGCTCTGCTAAGGATAGACTGTCTCAAGTGCATCCCTGACCCCCGTGCCTCCTGACTGGGATACACCTCCCAGCAGGGGTCGACAAACACCTCATACAGGAGAGCTCTGGCTGGCAACTAGCAGGTGCCCCTCTGGAGCAAGGCTTCCAGAGGAAGGAATAGGCAGCAATCTTTGCTGTTTTGCAGCCTCCACTGGTGATACCCAGGCAAACAGGGTCTAAAGTGGACCTCCAGCAAACTCCATCAGACCTGCAGCAGAGAGGCCTGACTGTCAGAAGGAAACCTAACAAACATAAAGTAATAGCATCAACATCAACAAAAAGGACCTTCACACACAAACGCCATCTGAAGGTCACCAACATCAAAGACCAAAGGTAGATATATCTACAAAGATGAGGAAAAACCAGCACAAAAAGGCTGAACATTTCAAAACCAGGATGCCTCTTTTCCTCCAAAGTATCACATTCCTTGCCAGGAAGGGAACAAAACTGGATGGAGAATGAGTTTGACAAATTGACAGAAGTAGGGTTCAGAAGTTGGGTAATAACAAACTCCTCTGAGCTAAAAGATCATGTTCTAACCAAATGCAATGAAGCTAAGAACTGAAAAAGGTTAGTGGAATTGCTAACTAGGATAACCAATTTAGAGAAGAACATAAATGACCTGATGGAGCTGAAAAACACAGCATGAGAACTTCGTAAAGCATACACAAGTATCAATAGCCAAGTCGATTAAGTGGAAGAAAGAATATCAGAGATTGAAGATCAACTTAATAAAATAAAGTGTGAAGACAAA
>NW_016107471.1:4328891-4330882 GCF_001604975.1 Cebus imitator | reverse complement strand
AAAAAAAAAAAAAGAATGAAAGGAATGAACAAAGCCTCCAGGAAATAAGGGACTATGTGAAAACCTACATTTGATTGGTGTACCTAAAAGCGATAGGGAAAATGGAACCAAGTTGGAAAACACCCTTCAAGGTATTATCCAGGAAAACTTCCCTAACCTAGCAAGGCAGGCCAACATTCAAATTCAAGAAATACACCACAAAGATACTCCTTAAGAAGAGCAACCCAAAGACTTATAAACATCAGATTTACCATGGTTGAAATGAAGGAAAAAATGTTAAGTGCAGCCAGAGAGAAAGGTTGGGTTACTCACAAAAGGAAGCCCATCAGACTAACAGTGGATCTTTCTGCAGAAACCCCAAAAGCCAGAAGAAAGGGGGAGTAAATACCCAACATTCTTAAAGAAAATATTTTTCAACCCAGAATTTCATATCCACCCAAACTAAGCTTTATAAGTGAAGGAGAAATAAAATCCTTTACAGACAAGCAACTGCTGAGAGGTTTTGTCACCACCAGGCCTGCCTTACAAGAGCTCCTGAAGGAAGTACTTAATATGGAAAGGAAAAACCAGTACCAGCCACTGCAGAAACATACTAAACTGTAAAGGCCATTGACAATATGAAGAAACTACATCAACTAACAGACAAAATAACAAGCTAGCATCATAACGACAGATCAAATTTACAAAGAACAATATTAATCTTGAATGTATACAGGCTAAATGACCCAATTAAAAGACACAAGCTGGCAAATAGGATAAAGAGTCAAGACACATTGGTGTGCTGTATTCAGGAAACCTGTCTCACATACAAAGACACACATAGGCTCAAAATAAAGGATTGAGGAAGATACACCAAGCAAATGGAAAACCAAAAAAANACAAATAATGGCATTACATAATGGTAAAGGGATCAAAGCAACAAGAAGAGCTAACTATTCTAAATATATATGCACTCAATACAGGAGCACCCAAATTCATAAAGCAGGTTCTTAGAGGCCTACAGTGAGAGACTCCCACACAGTAATAGTGGGAGACTTTAACACCCCACTGTCAATATTAAACAGATCAAGGAGGCAGAAAATTAACAAAGTTATTCAGGACTTGAACTCAGCTCTGGACCACGCAGACCTAATAGACATCTACAGAGCTCTACACCCCAAATCAACAGAATATACATTCTTCTCAGCACGACATTGCACTTACTCTAAAATTGACCACATAATTGGATGTAAATCACTCCTCAGCAAATACAAAAGGACGGAAATCACAATAAACAGTCTCTTAGAAGACAGTGCAATCAAATTAGAACTCAGGATTTGAAAACCCAAAACCACACAACTCCATGGAAACTGAATAACCTGCTCCTGAATGACTACTGGATAAATAATGACATGAAACCAGAGATAAAGACATTCTCCAAAAAACATGAGAATGAAGGCACAGTGTACCAGAATCTCTGGGATATATTTAAAGCAGTGTTTAGGGGGAAATTTATAGCACTAAATACCCACAAGAGAAAGCAGGAAATATCTAAAATTGGCACCCTACCATCACAATTAAAAGAGCTAGAGAAGCAAGAGCAAACAAATTCAAAATCTAGCAGAAAACAAGAAATAACTAAGATCAGAGCAGAACTGATAGAGGTAGAGACATGACAAATCTTCAAAAAACTCAATGAATTTAGGAGCTGTTTTTTTCTTTTTTGAAAAGATTAACTAAGTAGATAGATTGCTAGCCAGAATAATAAAGAAGAAATACAGAAGAATCAAATAGACACAATAAAAAGTGTTAATGAGAATATCACCACTGATCCCACAGAAATAAAAACTACCATCAGAGAATACTATAAACACCCCTACACAAATAAACTAGAAAAACTAGAAGAAATGGATAAATTTCTTGACACATATATCCTACCAAGACTAAACAGGAAAGAATTTGAATCCCTGAATAGTCAATAACAATTTCTGAAATTGAGGCACTAATTAATA
>NW_016107471.1:4291687-4323475 GCF_001604975.1 Cebus imitator | reverse complement strand
AGCACTACACACTGGGGTCAGTTGGGGGGAAATAGGGGAGGGATGGTGGGGGGTGGGGAGCAGGGGAGGCATAGCATGGGGAGAAATGCTAGATGTAGGTGATGGGGAGGAAGGCAGCAAATCACACTGCCCTGTGTGTACCTATGCAACAATTTTGCATGTTCTTCACATGTACCCCAAAACCTAAAATGCAATAAAATAAATAAATGGAGAAAAAAAGAGCAACCATAGTAGCAGCAATAAATGGAATGCTTGTGTTGGTGGGAAAAAAGTGAAAAAGAAAAACTCACAGCCATTATCATATGGAATGGGCAAAAGCTGGAAGCATTCCCTTTGGAAACTGGCACAAGACACACTCCTATTAAACGTAGTGTTGGAAGTTCTGGCCAGGGCAATCAGGCAAGAGAAAGAAATATAGAGTATTCAAATAAGAAAAGAGGAAGTCAAATTGTCTCTGTTTACAGATGACATGATTTTATAGTTCGAAAAACCCATTGTCTGAGCCTATAATCTTCTTAAGCTGTTAAGAAACCAGCAAATTCTCAGGATGCAAAATCAGTGTGCAAATATCACAAGCCCTCATATACACCAAAAATAGACAAACTGTGAGCCAAATCATGAGTAAACTCCCATTCACAATTGCTACAAAGAGAATTAAATACCTAGTAGTGCAACTTACAAGGGATGTGAAGGACCTCTTCAAGGAGAATGATAAACCACTGCTCAAGGAAATGAGAGAGGACATAAACAAATGAAAAAACATTCCATGCTCATGAATAGGAAGACTAATTCATAGATTCAATGCCATCCCAATAAAGTTACCATTGACTTTCTTCAAAAAATTACTGTAAATTTCATATGTAACTAAAAAGTGCCCATATAGCCAAGACAACCCCAAGCAAAAAGAACAAAGCTGGAGGCATCATGCTTCCTGACTTCAAACTATACTACAAGGCTACAGTAACCAAAACATTGTGATAATGGTACCAAAACAGATATATAGACCAATGAAACAGAACAGAGGCTTCAAAAACACTACACATATACAACCATCTGATCTTTGACAAACCTGACCAAAACAAGCAAAGGGGAAAGGATTTCCTATTTACTAAATAGTGTTGGGAAAACTGGCTAGCCCTATATAGAAAACTGAAACTGGACCCCTTCTTTACATGTTATGCAAAAATTAAGATGGATTAAAGACTTAAACTCAAAACCTAAAACCATAAAAACCCTAGACGAAAACCTAGACAATGCCTCTCAGGACACAGGAATGGGCAAGGACTTCATGACTAAAATACCAAAAGCAATGGCAAAAAAAGCCAAAATTGACAAATAAGATTCTATTAAACTAAAGAGCTTCTGCACAGAAAAAGTAACAATCAGAGTAAACAGACAACTTACAGAATGGGAGAAAAGTTTTGCAATCTATCCATCTGACAAAGGATTAATATCCAGAAATCTACAAGAAACTTCAACAAATTTACAAGAAAAGAACAACCCCATGAAAAAGTGGGCAAACGATGTTAGCAGATGCTTCTCAAAGGAAGACATTTATGTGGCCAACAAACATATGTAAAAAAGCTTCTCACCACTGGGCATTAGAGAAATGCAAATAAAAATAACCCTGAGATACCATCTCCTGCCAGTTAGAATGGCAATTATTAAAAAGTCAGGAAACAACAGATGCTGGAGAGGATGTGGAGAAATAGGAACGCTTTTACACTGTTGGTGGGAGTGTAAATTATTTCAACCATTGTGGAAGACAGTGATTCCTCAAGAATCTAGAACCAGAAATAGCATTTGACCCAGCAATTCCATTACTGGGTATAAACCAAAGGATTATAAATCATTCTACTGTAAAGATACACGCACACGTTTGTTTATTGCAACACTGTTCACAATAGCAAAGGTTTGGAACAAACCCAAATGCCCACCAATGATAAACCAGATTAAGAGACCGTGGCACATATACACCATAGAATACTATGTAGCCATAAAAAATGATGAGTTTATGTCCTTTGCAGGGACATGAATAAAGGTGGAAACCATCATCCTCAGCAAACTAACACAGAAACAGAAAACCAACACCGCATGTTCTCACTCATAAGTGGAAGTTGAACAATGAGAACACATGGACACAGGGAGGGGAATATCACACACCAGGGCCTGTTGTGGGTTGGTGAGCTAGGGAAGGGATAGCATTGGGAGAAATACCTAATGTAGGTGACAGGTTGATGGGTGCAGCAAACCACCATAGCACATGTATACCTATGTAAAAAACCTGCACTTTCTGCACATGTACTCCAGAACTTAAAATATAATAAAAATGAAAAAATTAACTGAGCACCTTTTGCATACAGGGTGGTGAGCACCTGTAATCCTAGATACTCCAGAGGCTGAGACAGGAGAATCATTTGAACTCAAGAGGCAGAGGTTGCAGTGAACCAAGATCATGCTACTGCACTCCAGCCTTCTGACAGAACGAGACTCCTTCTCAAAAAATATATAAATAAATAATTAATTAAAATCAGATAGACTAAATGGAAATGAAAAAGACTTTTGCTTCCTATCTGACTGAGTTGTTTCTACCAGACTCAACCATTACACAGATAGCAAATATATGTTTTTTAAAAATGCACTCGCACATAAACACATGTGGGCACAAACTTGAAGCTATCTGAAGACAGGCAGATTCTGAAGGCCAATCAGCACTTAGAAGTAATGAGAAGAAAAGATATCGTTACATATTTTTCCATCTTTTAGCCTGAGGGCTGGATAGAGACAGTACACTCTATAAGGGATGAAACACTAATAGAAAACCCGTAATTTTTTGGCCTGAAGAATTAGAGGCAGAGTGTAATATATACAGTTTTTTGAGAAAATGAATTTTAAATCCAAATAAAAGAAGAAATTTATATTGGAAACCCCATATACTATGCACACATATTTTTCTAAATACTTTGCTAACCTACGAATTACAAATGTACTAAGCACACTCTTTATGGAAATAAAATAACTGAATTACAATATAAGTTTCTACCCTAGAGACAGAGTTTTTCCTTTGAGTATAGCCAAGAAAATACCTGCTAAGACAAATGGACCAACCAAAATCAACAGTCTTCACAGAAGAATATACAAAACAAAATTGAATTTAGACTCCTTTTAACACAGCATTCACAGTGTACAGAATACAGTCCAAAATTACTTGGGATACAAAAACCAGATAAATGTGACCCACAGTTAAGGAAATATACAGTCAAAGGAAACCTCCATTTGGATGATCTGAAGAGATGAAGAGAAAAATGTGATTAAATTAAATATTTTTCATAATAAATATCCTCAGAAACATAACAATAGAAGGAAACTTTTTCAATTCGATGAAGGGTATCTACAAAACTATACTCGCAAAATAGTTAATAATAAATAAATGAACAAATTCCCCCTAACATCAAGAAAACAGGAAAGAGGGGCTGATCATACTCCTTATCAGCATTTTCTGGAGGTTAACAGTCATCACAAGCAGACAAGAGAAATAATAAAATGCATAAGGATTAAAGCATAGCAATAAAACTTTATCTATTTGCAGATAATAGGATTCTTCATATAGACAATCATCAGCAAGCTAGGAAAATGAACAAATAAATCAATTTAGCAAAATCATGGGATAGGAGGTTCATTTATAAAACTCAATTTTTATATACGAGTGTCACAATATTAAAAATGTGCTAAATGTTCCACTTACAACATCAGACAATGTAATATTCTTTGAAATATATCTCCCAAAAGCCATAAAAGATCTCCGAAAGGGAACATTGGGGCTTTAATATAAGCTGGGTAGATAATACATATGTGTCCATTTTATTATAACTATTAAAAATCTTCATTGATCGTATGTTTTATAGAAAGAATAAAATAAGCGATTTAGAGGACATACTTGGCATACACCAAGTTATTTTCCCATTAGCTAAAATGAATTTAAGTACTATTTTGAATTAATATTTTATCAGGATTACATTAGCACCTTAGTAGATTTAACAATGTGTATCTATATTCCAAGAAAGTTACTTAAATCTGCAACGTTCCAAGTTCAGATATTTTATTTCTTTTCTCACGTGTAAATAAGTCAAATAATGTCACTTTATTGCTCAAAACCCTTTAATGGATCTACATTTAATACAGATGAATATCTAAATTTTTATATGGCCAACAGTACGTGTTCTGTGCCTACATGACTTGGCCTTTGCCATCATTCCCTCCAGGCACTCTTCTGATCACCTAGGCCATATTGCCATTCTGTGAAAGAAGGAAGTATTTTACACTCATGCTCCTCTGTTTTCTCCAGCTAGATATCTCTTTTCATAATTATGTTGTCACCCACTTTCAGATCTCTACTCAAATATCACTATCTCAAGGATGCCTGTCTTTATCATTCTCTTCAAATGACATCTTCTTAAATAATGTGTTTTGCAGCAACTTGGATGGAGCTGAAGGCTATCATTCTAAGTGAAATAACTCAGGAATGGAAAACCAAATACTGTATGCTGTCACTTATAGGTGGGAGCTAAGCTGTGAGGACACAAACACATGCAGAGTGAGATACTGAACTTCAAGGACTCGGCAGCGGGAGGTGGGAGGCGAGTGAGGGATAAAGGACTACACATTGGGTACAGTGTACGCTGCTTGGGTGAGAGGCACAGTAAAATCTCAGAATTCACCACTATAGAATTCATCCATTTAACCAAAAAATACTTGTATCCCAAAAGCTATTGCAATTAAACGATTAATGAATTAATTTTAAAAATGACACATTCTCAGTCTCTACTATCTAAATCCCTCCATTTTATATTAAAATTTTAGGGTAATAAAATGTATTACCCTAAAAATTTTTTTAAACATTTTCTGCTCCCCTAATAGAATATAAGCAGAGTCCTGTGGAAGCACTGATATTGTGTTGTTTGTTGCTACATCTTTAGTGCCTAAGATCTTTCACCTTCATGATTTACCATCAATAAACAGATATTGAGAAAATGAAGTAAGAGCAATTTACATTTTTATGGAAGCTGCAGTTAATTTTCTTTTTAAAAATAGATTTAAAATTATTAATCTCAAGTCAATTTTAAAGCACAGTTTAACTCACACTCAGCCCTGTGAAAGATCAAGCAAGTTATGCCTTAGATTGCTAGCTCAGTCCACCTGCACAGCATCTCCTTCATGACTCTCAGTTTCACCCTTATGTGTGTGTGTGTGTATGCACACACGTGCACACACACACACACACACACACACACACTCAGTTTTTCATAATCTGTCATTGGACTTCTATGTGCTTTAACAATAACAAACACCACTTTTCCCAAAGGAAATATAAACATTAAAAGTTCTTCCTGGCCAGGTTCCCTCATTCTAAAAATTATACATTGTGCAATTGAAAAATATTCCCTTTGCTATTATTATACTACAATTACATGAGATTGCCAGTGGTCATCATAATAATATAACCAACTCTATTTTTCTGAGTAGTTTTATAGTTTAGTTAGCTTTCATTGCATTTCATTACAGTTTTGCATTACTGCATAAATTTCTAAAGGTATTTTACACATTAATAGTTATTTCATACCTAAACTTTAATCTTGACTATAACTTTATTGGGGTTCCTGTGAAAATGGAATTCATCTGTATTTTGACATGACTGTCAAAAAACAAGCAGTTCCCAAACATTCTGTAGAGTCCACTCAATGTCAATTTGGTGTGGCAAATATTAATGAAAACTAATGAACACTTGCTTAGATTAATATTTAATGTTTATATAGTTTCCCTTATCAAAAGACATCAAACATGCAACAAGTGAAAATCTTATTAAACTTCAAAATATCCCGGTGAAAAAAGTAGAGGTCATGTATTTCTACTCTAATTTCATGGACTTTCCATTTTACCTTTTTGAGAATGAGGCAAAGCTTTTAAATAATGACATACAGAGAGGTGAAGAAAGAAAAAGCCTGTCTCTTATTCATGGAAAAAGTGTTAAAATCAGAATTGCTCAAAAATTGGATTTAAATTCAATTTTGTAACGGTTCTTTAGAATATTTTGCACATGAATACAAGCATTAGTGATTATATAAATTTTTAAATGTACTGCAAATTGATTAAATGTAATATTGGTGAGGAAGTATTTTGCTCAACTTTTTAAGTCAAGTATCCTCTGGTATGCAGATGCCAGATAACAAGGCATATGAATGAATGAACTGATAAAATTGACACTCATGAAAATATGTTCTTTAAGATATATTGCAGTATAATTCCTTGATATGTATTTTAAGTATATATCAAATATGTATATGTGTGTGTGTATATTTATAGAGAGGATGCTGTTATTCTAAGTGAAATAACTTAGGAATGGAAAGCCGAATACTGTATGCTTTTATAAGTGGGATCTAAGCTGCGAGGACACAAATACATACAAAGTGAGATACTGAATTTTGAGACTTTGATGGGGAGAGGTGGAAGGGGAGTGAGGAATAAAAGAAATATTTATATATGTTTCGAAGGAACTATACTTGAATATATCCCAAACAATATATTTTCATTTTCTTGAGTGGCAATTTTATCAGTTCATACATTCAATGATTTTAAAATATCATCAATAAAAATGTCAGTCAATAATTAATCTTGGAATTTTTACTCCTTGGCCCCTGCTGCTCCCTTAAGTGCCAATTTCTGGCTTCCTCTCCCTCTGTCCTGAATTCAGAAGCTACTATTTTCCTTCATCCTCTGTAATATTTATTCTGAAATGATGCAGGGTATTTTTGGTAGCACTTTGCCAGCCAGAAACCTCCACAGCAGAAGGTGCCTCCTGCTGGAGTTTCACTCAGGCCCACTGGGCTTGCTCTTCCCATTTGTCCTGGCAGGCTATGCTTGAGTCACATACTCGCCTTGATCTCACACCTGGCAAAGGCAAGCCAGATGTACTGGCGGATTCAGTTTGGCTGATAGTTCAGGCCATTACAGGTACTGGCTACAAGAGAGGCTGCAGCCCGAGCAGGCTATACCACAAGCAGCTCCCACCTTGGGCGCTGGTGTTTGGACAGGCGGAGCGTGGTGGTGCTCAAAAAGCTCAGAGACCCTAGAAGTCACGGTTCCCCAAAAGAGGTGTTACAGCATGTTACAGCTCTGGCTCCAAGAATGCTGAGGTCTGGGCCCCCAGGAAGCATTACAGCTCATTTGTGTTGCAGCTCATTTGTTTCTGTCATCCACACACTTTGGCAACTGGGACATGTCCCAGCCCTTTTGGTCCCATTGCTCATTCTGGCCTGTGGCTCCTGGGCTGGCACACCCCACCACAGCTTCCTGTTGCATGGGGCAGTAGGGCTGGGGCGGGAGGGCTACAGTGTTATAGCAGTTCCTTTGGCACGGGCTGTTCAGTAGGCCTCCCAGGTTCTTGTCCCACATTCAAGAAAAATGAGGTTATGTGTACACTCGAAGAGGGAGCAAGGCAGAGAAGAGTTTTATTGAGCAACAGAACAGCTCTTAGTGGAGAGGGAACCTGAAGTGTGTAGTCCCCACTGAAGGCTGGTAGTTCCAAAGTGTGGCTAAGTCGGGGGTTTTGGGGGCTCAGAATGAGGGAATATATGCTGATTGGTCCATCTGTGAGCCTGGAGAAAGCACCATTGGATTGGATAAAAGACATCCAGGAATTTCTGACTCTGATCGGGGTTTTGGGGCTGTTTCTGGCTTGAAGATCAGGTTTCAACAAGGACCTCCCTCACTCCCCGCTTTCTGCCTAGGAATTTGTCTGCCTTCTGTAACTGTCAATATTATAGTGATTTTCAATATGTGGTCCACAGACTAGCAAAACCAATATCACCTCGGCACTTGTTACAAAAGTAAAATTTCAGCTCTTACGCTGAATCCACCTAACTAGAAACTCTGGCATTTGAGCTCAAATTAAGGTTTTAGATTTTTATTCCGATGCATGCTAACATCTGAGAATCACTGTCTTTACTATATCTATGAAAGTCATTTGCTATGTCCATGACATTCTATCTGTTGCAGTGCTTAATGAAGCTATTTTACTTATTTCTTAAATTCCTCTAGATACTGCTTAATTGCCTAACCTGACATTTTTTTTCGAGTGATTCTGAAGCCTGACAGAAAACTGTATCAAAAGAAGATAGAAATTATGGTTTTTTTGGAAAAATAATAATAATATAAAATACTTTTTATACTATGTGTAACAGTATTTTTATAGCTTTGTGTTTAGTTTTCATTAATGAAAAATGGCAGAAGGAATTAGCAGGATGTAGATAGATTGTAATGGAGAGTAATATGATGTCATAGATTGGACTTGTGTGGTCATGAAGGACTTTTCTGACAATGTAATATTTTAACTAAGTTTGGAAAAAAGAAAAAACGGGCATATAAGAACAGTGCCTAGGATTTTGTTGCTGCAGATACTGCCTGTGTGTAGGCACAGTTGTGTGAAAACACATCTTGTGTAAGGCACATTAAAGAGGACAGTAGGTGTTCAGCAGAGTGGACAAATGGAGAGGATAAGAGAGATCCCAGAGAGCAAGGTATATGTGAGTCGCATCTGACTTCATTGAGAATTGCACATATGAAATGCAGACATGTTATGTGAATCAATTCTTTTTTTCATTTCAATTACTTCATAAGAGTCCATTTGATCAGCGAAATGTAGTTTCTTTATGTAGGGCCTAAAACATAAGGCATTTATATTTTATTATAAAAAAAGAAAAATCTTTAGTGAGTGATAAGTACTAGTAGAGCATAATCCATCCTTGTCTATAAAATATAAAGAAGTTTCCTTGTTCAATTGTTGATATAGTTTTGAAAGTTTTAATAATGTAATGTGACATGAAAGAAAAAATGTTTAATAAAATACAAGATGCGAAATTAATATCACATGCTTATGACATCAGCTTTTGAAGTACAAATAAAAACACAGCTAGAATCGCAGCAATAGGTAATAGAAATAGTAATAATTATAGAGGGGAGAAAAACAACCTTTGAAAACAAATAAGCCTGGGGTTAGCCTGAGCATCATTTACAGAATAGGATCTTTTGAAAGTTATTTACCTCTAATGGTCATAAGTTTCTTCACCTAATGACAGAGGGAAATAATATCTATTTTTCAGGTTTGAACTGAAGATTAAAAGTGATAGTACAACCAAAAGGATTCATAGAAAGCAAATACCTTCAACAGGTATTAAGATTCTTAGTAGATTATCTCAACCCTGCAAATACACATGAGTGAATGTGTACATATAGCTGAATTTTCCTATATAAGGGCAATAACCAATCAAAAATACAATGGAATAATACACAAACCACATAAGAAAGCCTGTCATCTAATAAGTACATTAAAGAATAGACTGTGAAGTAACTAAAACATTTAGAAGGCAGAACTAATTTACTACATGTTCTAAGTATGATTCAAATCTTTTAATTGGTTAAAATATTTAAGAAACAAGACCACGTAAGGAGATTTGTGCCTGTAATCCCAGCACTTTAGAAGACTGAGGCGAGTAGATCACTTGAGTCCAGGAGCTTGAGAGCAGCCTGAGCAGCATGGCAAAATCCCTGTCTCTACAAGAAAATCCAAAAATTAACCAGGCATCGTGGTGTGCTTGTGGTCCCAACTATTTAGAAGGTGAAGTGGGAAGGATCACTTGAATCCAGGAGGTCAAGGCTGCAGTGAGCCGAGATTGTACCACTGCATTCCAGCCTGGTTGATAGAGTAAGACCCTGTCTCAAACATAAATTAATTAATTCATTAAAAAATAAAAATCCTTCAGTGAAGGATTTACATGTGAAAAACAAAACAAAAATTTTAAATACATTTATAAACCCAAGATAGAAATGAATTTCTTAATAAAAACAAATTATAAAAATCAAATGGAAATACTTATATTTTTTAAATCTATGGGTCAAAAGACAGGATTGCTTTAATGGATTTTAAAATTTACTTATGGTAAAATTCACTTTTTGATGTGTAGTTCTATGAGTTTTCACAAAGTTAGTCATGTAATCACCACCATAACTGAGATACAGAACAGCTACAACAGACTCCAGAAATATTCATTTATGCTAGCTACTCTCTTGGCAGCCAGATCTTTCCTCCTCCCCTAACCTCTGGCAACTAAGTATCTGTTCTTATAATTTTGCCTTTTCCAGGATTACTCAATATGTATCCTTTGAATCTGGCTTCTTTCATTTAGCTTAACACATGTACAATTCAGACCTATTGTTCTATGTATTAAGCTTGTTTCTTTCTATTGTTTAATACACAGTCGTACATTTTATGGACATAGCACAGTTTCTTTATATAAACATCATTGGAAAAACAGCTGGGTTGTTTCCAGATTTGGGAAATGATGTATTAAACTGCTATACATGTTCCCATACAAGGTTTTTAATAAATATTTGTTTTCACTTCTGTTGAGTAAATATCTAAGGTATAAGATAATTGAGCCATAGAGTAAATACATGCTTAAATTTGTTAGAAACCACAACAATATTCCATAATATCTATGCCATTTTGCTTTCTCACATATCGCTACTACAAATAATGTATGACAGTTTCAGTTATTCTATAACCATAATAGCACTTCGTATTCTCAGGTTTTTTTCATATAGCCACTTTAATATAATGGCTATATTAAAAATTTAGGTGTACAATGATATCTCATTGCAACTTTAATTTGCAAATCCCTAGCAGCCAATAATGTTTGATATCTTTTTATGTGTGTAATTGGCATCCATGTGCCCTTTTGTTGAAATGTCTTAGTCTTTTTGTCCACTTTGTTTTAACTTGCCTTGTTTATGTTTTCTCATTAAGTCTTGATTGAGAATTCACAATGTATTCTGGATATAGGTCCTTTATCTGTTATTTTCAAACATTTTCTTTCAGCCTATGTCTTCTGGTCTTCCAAAAAAAAACCCTACAATTTTAAAATTGTGATTAAGTCCAAATCATCATTTAAAAAAATGGGTCATACTTTGATGTTATGCCTAGGAAATATTTTCCTAACCTAAGGTCACATATTTTCTATCATACACTTCTGGCAGGAATGTCAAATGACATAACCATTTGGAAAACAAGATGACAGTTTCTTAAAAAGTTAAACATATACTAGTAATATGATCCAACCATTAACCTCTTGGGTATTTTCAAAAGAAATGATGGCAGGTGCTTATACAAAGGTTTACCCATGAATATTCATGGCAACATTATTTGTAATACCCAAAATACAAAACAACTTGAATGTACATCAAATGGAAATTGATACACACAGTGTGATATATACTTATGATGGAGTAACTCATCAATATAAAACCCAATTTGTCAAAACACATAACAAATGATTCTCAAAATAATTATGCTGAGTAACATAAATAATATATAATTTATTACAATTCTTCCATTGTATGCAGAAGCTCTACATCTGTGGATTCAACCAACCTAAGATGAAAAATATTTGGAAAAAGAAAACAATAAAAAAATACAATAAAAGAAAATGATGCAAAGTTTGAAATACAGGATAACAACTATTTACATAGCACTTACAATTTATTCGGTATTGTAAGTAACCTAGAGAGGATTTGAAGTATACAGGAGTATGTGCATAATGGAAATATGACACTATTTTTCATAAGAGATTTGACTATTTATGGATGTTAATATCTTTGGGAGTTCTGGAGCTAATTGCCTGCAGATACTAAGTGAGAACTATATTCTGTTTATATAATTTCTAGAAAATGCAAACAAATTTATAGTTACAATAAGCAAAGCAGTGTTTCTCTGGGGAATGGGTAGAGGTGGAGGAGAATCTAGATTAAAAAATGATACAAGTAAACTTTGCAGGTTTTGCATATGTTCATTTTTATAATTTGTGGTTATAGTATTATGGGTGCCTACATATGTCAAAATTCATCAACTTTCATATTTAAAAATGTTATTTTATCTTATGTCAATTATACTTCAGTGGAACTGTTTAAAAATCGGACATTTAACAGAAAAAAATTCAGCAACAATAATAACTTTTGAGGAAAACCTCAATTAATTATTATAAATGTTACAATTTCTGGCCTTTTGACATACAGATGAAAAAATCATTCAGGGAAGTATAATGATATCTGCCATTTAAGTACCATAACTACAATTCACTCAATTTTTCTCTATACATTGTCATCATAATAACTGAAAAAATAATTCTATATCTAGATTAATATTTATTTATACTGCTTGTGTGTTTTTCAGCAAAGTTAAAACATGGGCATTTATTTACAATTATACACAATTAATTTTTACTTCATGTAGAAAAGAGTATAACGTTCCAAATTTCTGTACATTCACCTATGCAAATTGAGTGTGTTTCTCATTTTGTTAATTCTCCTCTAAAATATATAAATTTGGGAAAGAGCTAAGGAATGCCTGAAGTATAAATGCTTGTTTGAAAGAATACCTGAAACTTGAAACAAATTCTAGTTTGTCATAAAAAAGCAACAATCAAATGGAATTTGTTTTTACGTGATTTCTCTTGAGAAGATTTTGTCTGATAAATAAAAATCCATGTATTATTTCCTGGCAAAAACAAAGATTTAGACAAGTTACCTGGGGAAATTTGTGATGCATCATGTCAAAATTAATAAAAGTATAGGACAATCACATTTCCCCACAAATCTCTTAGGAATGTTCTGTTTTTATACTTGTTTGGCTTTCAATTCTATAACATCTGAGTAACTATCAGAGTCAAGTTTTAAAAATGAATGTTCTTAGCTCATCAGTATGCCTTTAAATGCACTAAATGTTGGTGCTTATTATTGATTGTTGTTGCCTCTTTAGCAACCAATGAAATAGATGACTTGCTCATGGAAATCAAATGCCAGTTCTTTTTTAATAGTCACAGTGTGGTTTGGAGCAAAATGGTTCTTAGAAAAGTAGTATGACACAAATAATGAGTCTAAGATCTAGATACCTTGTTTTTCTGGATATTCCTTATATGCTATCAGAGATACCCCAATATAACTTTTCTCTCTAACCTCATTGTTAAAAACTTTCCAGCGGTGAGCAAGGATATTCCCTCTGATGATGGTAAACCCTTTTTAAGCTTACTTAGAGGGCTATCTCTCTTCTTCAGAGCCGTTTGGCATAAAACTTTGAGTTATAATATTTTTCTTGCCTTCCCAGAACTAATATTACATGTGCCTTCACAATTTTATAGTATTTCCTTCATTGTTGTTGCCCCTGATTTCTATCTAAACTTCATGTCACCATTTTTTTCTTTTATTTCCTGACTACTGGTTACTTTCCATCTTTTTGTTTTCAGAGCCGCTGTTTCTTTACTACACCAATATACCATTATTTCTTTCATTAATTTTATTCTCATTGATTAATGTTTTAAAATGACTATCATTCATTTTCATTAATTGTTCATCTTCCCCTTGGTCATTTGTGGTAGAACCAGTTATAGCAAAGAAATAGGGAAGAAGGAGGTATTTTCCAAAAACGGATTGTTGCCTAGGTTTTTAATTTACTACCTTCTTTTTTAAAGAATGGGGACCAATTTAAGTAATACAATTTTGAGCATCATTCCTTTTACGTGCAAAATTTTATGACCTTAACTTCCACACAGATCTTGTAGTATTTTTTTTTCAAACTTTTAGTCACTTTGAGGCGTCCCACATAGGTTTGTAAGTGGTTGTATGTGTTTCAGTAATTCTTCATAACAAACAGCCACAAAAGACGAGTGACAAATTACGTTAATAACGTATTTCTTACTCCTACATCTATGGGTTCCTGGGTGCCTTTGCTCCACATATTTCATTCTGGGGCCAAGAATGGAAGGGCAGGATCTGCTCAGGGTATATGTGTGGTCTCCTAAGACAATGGCAAATATCAAGGATGGCAAGTACCTTTAAAGGCCCTACACGGATCCCATGCACTTACCAAAGCAAGTCAGAAGGGCAAGCCCCGAGTCAAGGAGGGAGGAGAGTGCACTCTTCCTAAGGAGATACCAAGAACTAACATCAATAGAATAAGGAAGTATACTCTTCCCATGGATGCAGACACATTAAGTAGAGAGTGTTTGCTGAAAAAGAATCTAATCTACCACACCAAGTAGAGTGTTTGCAATCTCTTTTCAAAAGTTTAAAAGACTCAAAAAGTAAAATAATAACTAGTTTGACGTTAGTGCTTCAGTGAGAAAGACATATTGATGGATTTTCCCATAAAAAGTAGTTACATATGGAGATTAGAATCAATTTTTAAATTACATTTTGGGTTAAGTGGATTTGAAGACTAGCCTGAAAGCAAACCAATGTGAATAGCATTATTTATGTGTTCCAAGTTATGAAAGTTCAATCTATAAGCACTTTGGGCGGGGGGCGGGGGTGGCCAGCTGGAATTGCATTTTGAAGATAGATTGTACACACTGCAACATTTACTCATGCTTCCCATAGAACATCTAGAATTTGATTTTTGATTGAGATGATGAAAGCTTAGAATAAAATATGAGTTTATCTAAATGTACATTTCCAGAAGTTCTGTGTGAAAGCATAGGCCTCAGCACATACCATTTTCTGATGGGTTAATAGAGTGGGCTCAGAGAATTCTCTTTGAACCTTTTGTAGGATTTGAGTATTTATTATAAAAATAACTGTATTGGCATATTTTAACAAAAAAGGTGTAAAATATAGCTTTAAAGCAAAAGCTTGTGTAGGATAAGCAACTTTACATTTCTACCATAGCCTTTAGATTCATACCCATCCCAGAGTTCTCTTTCTGTGGCACCACGTGACCTAAGAGCACAATTTTCTAAGCACAAGTACATTGCACTATGAGAAAAACACATAGGTAGTGCACACACACATACAAATGAGTGTATATGGAATAAAAGAAGTACACAGTATGTATGAGCTTACTAAATTACCTTGATATTTAATCAGGACCTAATACCTACCCAAACTAATTTATTGATTTTAAATTCTATTTATCTATACTTATTGCTAAGATAATAAAAATTAATATACTTTTAAATACTCAAACCCTCAGAAAATCTAAAAGATGTATTTAAATATAAAACTAGTCCTTTCAGATTCTCTAATGAAAGTTTATTGCTACTATAATAAAAAGTTAATACTGTTTATTATTGACATATTTATCTTTCTTCAACTAGATTGAACCAATTTTAATATTGCCACTCTTGACGCAGAAAAATATGTCTAAAATGTCATGCTCTCTTTAGTAACCAGATTTATTTTATTACTATTCAATAATTAAATATAAAGTGGAATTTTTTTCTTCATTTCTTCTAAAAAACAAAGTAGGATACAGGTGCAGAATGTGCAGTTTTGTTACATAGGTATATGTGTGCCACCGTGGTTTGCTGCACCTATCAATCCATCCTCTAAGTTCCCTCCCCTCACACCCCACCCCTCAATAGCCCCTGCTGTGCCTTTTTCCTCTCTCTGTGTCCATGTGTTCTTAATGTTCAACTCCCACTTATGAGTGAGAACACGTGATGCTTGGTTTCTGTTCCTGTGTTAGTTTGCTGAGGATGAGGGCTTCCAGCTTCATCCATCTTCCTGCAAAATACATTATCTCCTTTGTTTTTAAGGCTGAATAGGATTTAATGGTGTATATGTACCACATTTTCTTTATCCAGTCTATCATTGGTGGACATTTGTGTTGGTTCTCTGTCTTTACTATTGTAAATAATACTGCAATAAACATATGTGTACGTGTCTCTTTATAGCAGAATCATTTATATTCCTTTAGGCATATACCCACTAATAGGATTGCTGGGTCAAATGGTATTTCTGGTTCTAGATCCTTGAGGAATTGCCATACTGTCTTCCACAATAGTTGAACTAATTTACATTCCCACCAACAGTGTAAAAGTGGTCCTATTTCTCCGCAGCCTTGGCAGCATCTACGGTTTCCTGACTTTTTAATAATCGCCATTCTGACTGGCATGAGATAGTATCTCACTGTGGTTTTGATTTGCATTTCTCTGAGGATCAGTGATGTTGAGTTTTTTTCCTGTTTGTTGGCCACATTGTCTTCTTTTGAGAATTGTCTGTTCATATCCTTTGCCCAGTTTTTAATGGATTTTATTTCTTGTAAATATGTTTAATTTCCTTGTAAATTTTGGATATTAGACATTTGTTAGATCAGTATATTGCAAAAATTTTCTCCCATTCTGTATATTCCCTGTTGATTATGATAATAGTTTCTTTTTCTGTGGCAGTTCTTCAGTTTAATTAGATAACATTTGTCAATTTTGGCTTCTGTTGCAATTGCTTTTGGGATTTTTGCCTTGAAGTCTTTGCCCATGCCTATGCCCTGAATGGTATTGCCTAGGTTTTCTTTTATGGTTTTTATGGTTTCGGCTTTCACATTTAAGGGCTTAAGTCTTTAATCCATCTTGAATTAATTTTTGTGTAAGGTATAAGAAAGGGATCCAGTTTCAGTTTTCTGATACGGCTAGCCAGTTTTACCACCACCATTTACTGAATAGTAGATCCTTTCCCCATTGCTTGTTTTTGTCAGGTTTGTCAAAGATCAGATGGCTGTAGATGTGTGGTGTTATTTCTGAGCTCTATGTTTTGCTCCATTGGTCTATAAGTCTGTTTTGGTACCAGTATTATGCTGTTCTGGTTACTGTAGCCTTGTAATGTAATTTAAAATCAGGTAGCATGATGCCCCCAGCTTTGTTCCTCTTGCTTATGATTGTCTTGGCTATATGGGGTCTTTTTTATTTCACATGAAATTTAAAATAGTTTTTAATAATTCTGTGAAAAATGTTAATGGTAGTTTGATGGGAATAGCATTGAATCTATAAATTACTTTGGGCAGTATGGCCATTTTCATGATATTGATTCTTTCTATCTATAAGCATGGAATGTTTTTCCATTTGCTAGTGTCCTCTGTTATTTCCTTGAACAGTGGTTTATAGTTCTCCTTGAAGAAGTCCTTTACATTCCTTGCTAGCTGTAGTCCTAGGTATTTTAGTATGTTTATAGGGATTGTAAATGGGAGTTCATTCATGATTTGGCTCTCTGTTTGTTTATTGTTGGTGTACAGGAATGCTGTGATTTTTGCACATTGATTTTGTATCCTGAGACTTTGCTTAAGTTGCTTATCAGTTCAAGGAGTTTTGGGGCTAAGACGGTGGGCTTTTCTAAATATAAAGTCATGTTGTCTGCAAGACAATTTTACTTCCTCTATTCCTATAGTAATACCCTTTATTTCTTTCTCTTGCCTGATTGCCTAAGCCAGGATTTCCAATACTATTTTGAACAGGAGTGGTGAGAGAGGACACCCTTGAAATGTACCAGATTTCAGAGGGAATGCTTACAGTTTTTGTCAACTCTATATGCTATTGGCTGTGGGTTTGTCGTAAATAGCACTTACTATTTTGAGATATGTTCCATAAATATCTAGTTTATTGAGAGGTGTTTTTTTTTTTTAATTTTACTTTAGGTTCTGGGGTACATATGCAGATCATTCAAGGTTGTTTCATAGGTACTTACATGACAAGGTGATTTGCTGCCTCCATCCCCCCATCACCTATATCTGGCATTTCTCTCCATGATATTCCTCCCCAAACTCCCCACCCCTCGCTGTACCTCCACTAGCCCACTCCAGCAGACCCCAGTGTGTGATGTTCCCCTCCCTGTGTCCATATGTTCTCATTGTTCGATGCCCGCCTATGAGTGAGAACATGTGGTGTTTGATTTTTCTGTTCTTGTATCAGTTTGCTGAGATGATGGTTTCCAGATTCATCCATGTCCCTACAAAGGCCACAAACTAATTGATTTTATGACTACATAGTATTCCATGGTGTATATGTGCCACATTTTCCTTGTCCAGTCTATCATTGATGGGCATTTGGGTTGGTTCCAGGTCTTTGCTATTGTAAACAGTGCTGCAATTAACATGCATGTGCATGTGTCTTTATAAATGAATGATTTATAATCCTTTGGATATATACCCAGTAATGGGATTGCTGGGTCAAATGATATTTCTGTGTCTAGGTCCTTGAGGAATCACCACACTGTCTTCCACAATGGTTGAACTAATTTACACTCCCACCAACAGTGTAAAAGTGTTCCTATTTCTCCACATCCTCTCCAGGATCTATTGTCTCCAGATTTTTTGATGATCGCCATTCTAACTGGTGTGAGATGGTATCTCAATGTGGTTTTGGTTTGCATTTCTCTAATGACCAGTGATGATAAGCATTTTTTCATATGTTTATTGGCCTCATATATGTTTTCTTTTGAAAAGTGTCTGTTCATATCCATCATCCACTTTTGAATGGGTTTGTTTGTTTTTTTCTTGTATATCTATCTTAGTTCTTTGTAGATTTTGGATATTAGCCCTTTGTCAGATGGGTAGATTGCAAAAATTTTTTCCCATTCTGTTGGTTGCCAGTTCACTCTAATGATTGTTTCTTTTGCTCCACAGAAGCTCTGGAGTTTAACTGGGTCCCATTTGTCTATTTTGGCTTTTGTTGCCAATATTTTTGGTGTTTTAGTCATGAAGTCCTTGCCTATGCCTATGTCCTGAATGGTTTTGCCTAGACTTTCTTCTAGGGCTTTTATGGTGTTAGGCCTCATGTTTCAGAGAGTTTTTAACATGAAGGGATGTCAAATGTTATTAAAGGCCTTTTCTGCATCTATTGAGGTATTCATATGGGTTTTGTCTTTGGTTCTCTTTTTGTAATGGATTATATTTATTGATTTGTGTATGTTGAACCAGCCTTGCATTTCAGGAGTGAAGCCTAGTTGATCATGGTGGATAAGTTTTTGATGTGCTCCTGGATTTGTTTGCCAGTATTTTATGGAGGATTTTCACATCGGTGTTCATCAGGAACATTGGCCTGAAATTTTCTTTTTTTGTTGTGTCTCTTCCTGTTTTGGTTATCAGGATGATGATGACTTCATAAAATGAGTTAGGAAGGAGTCCCTCCATTTCAATTGTTCGGAATAGTTTCAGAAGGAATACTACCAACTCTTATTTGTATTTCTGGTAGAATTCAGCTGTGAATCTGTCTGCTCCTGGACTTTTTCTTAGGTGGTAGGCTATTAATTACTGCCTTAATTTCAGAACTTGTTATTGGTCTATTTAGGGATTTGACTTCTTCCTGGTTTAGTCTTGGTAGGGTGTATGTGTCCAAGAATTTATCAATTTCTTCTAGATTTTCTAATTTACTTATGTAGAGGTGTTAATAGTATTATCTGATGGTAGTTTGTATTTCTGTGGGGTCAGTGGTAATATCTCCTTTATTAATTTTTATTGTGTCCATTTGATTCTTCTCTTTTTTCTTCTTTATTAGTCTAGCTAGTGGGCTATTTTGTTATTTTTTACAAAAAAAGCTTGTCCTGAATTTATTGATTTTTTTGAAGTGTTTTCGTGTCTCTATCTTCTTCAATTCTCTTCTGATCTTAGTTATTTCCTGTCTTCTACTAGCTTTTGGTTTAGTTTTCTCTTGCCTCTCTAGCTCTTTTAATTGTGATGTTAGGGTGTCGATTTTAGATCTTTCTAGCTTCCTGATGTGGGCATTTAGTGCTATAAATTTCCCCCTTAACACTGCTTTTGCTGAGTCCCAGAGATTCTGGTACATTGTCTCTTTGTTGTCATTGGTTTCAAATAACTTCTTGATTTCTGCCTTAATTTCATGATTTACCCAGAAGTCATTCAAGAGCAGATTTTTCAATTTCCGTGAAATTGTGTGGTATTAAGTGAGCTTTTTAATCCTGAGTTCTAATTTGATTGCAGTGTGGCTTGAGAGACTGCTTGCTATGTCAGTTCTTTTTCATTTGTTGAGGAGTGTTTTATTTCCAATTATGTGGTCAATTTTAGAGTAAGTGTCATGTGGCACTGAGAAGAATATAAATTCTGTTTATTTGGGGTAGAGAGTTCTGTAGGTATCTACTAGGTCCACTTGATCCAGAGCTGAGTTCAAGTCCTAAATATCTTTGTTAATTTGCTGTCTCATTGATCTGTTTAGTACTGACAGTGGAGTGTTAAAGTATCTCACTATTATTGTGTAGGAGCCTAAGTCTCTTTGTAGGTCTCTAGGAACTTGTTTTCTGAATCTGCTTGCTCCTGCATTGGGTACATATATGTTTAGAATAGTTAGCTCTTCTTATTGTATTGTTCCCTTTACCATTATGTAATATCCTTCCTTTTCTTTTTTGATCTTTGTTTAAAGATTAAATTTTCCTCCATCTCTTTATTTTGAGCTTATGTGTGTCTTTGCATGTATGATGGTTCTCCTGCATGTAGCACACTGATGGGTCTTAACTCCTTATCCAATTTTCCAGTCTGTGTCTTCTAATTTGGGCATTTAGCCTATTTATATTTAAGGTTAGTATTTTTATGTGTGTATTTGATCCTGTCATCTTAATGCTATTTCGTTATTTTGCACACTAATTGATGCAGTTTCTTCACAGTATCATTGGTCTTTATATTTTGGTGTGATTTTGCAGCGGTTGGTATAAGCTTTTCCTTTCCACGTTTAGCGCTTCTTTCAGGCACTCTTGCAGGGCAGGCCTGGTTGTAATGAAAACCCTCATCATTTACTTGTCTGGAAAGGCTTTTATTTCTCCTTCATTATGAAGCTTAATTTGTCTGGATATGAAATTCTGGACTGAAAATTCTTTAAGAATGTTGAATGTTGGCCCTCACTCTCTTCTGGCTTGTAGGGTTTCTGCTGAGAGATCTGCTGTTAATGTGATGGGCTTTATTTCTTTCTCTTGCCTGATTTCCCCTGGCCAGAACTTCCAATAATCTTTTGAATAGGAGTGGTAAGAGAAGGCGTCCTTGTCTTCTTCCTTCTTTTTTATACCATATAGACAAAACCAGACAAAAAAAAAAAAACGTAACATTTCAAATTAGTACTGGACTGCTGATTATTTTTTCATATAAAATAATACAAAAGCATTCAAATGCATACCTACTTGGGGTCTGGGATACATAGGAATGAAATATGCTTAAAACATATTTTTCAGACTTTCAATTTGAGAAAATATTTTCTACTCTTGGGTAGTCCCTTCTCTTTTCCATTTTAGCTTTCTCAGTGTGACAATATTTGTAGAGGAATACTAATTTGTATAAAATTTAGATTTTATAAAAATAAATTATCCCTTCACCATAAATAGTATTATGCCATGCATTTTAAAACTTATTGCACAATTTCAGCTGTTTGTGCCTGCCAAGATCATACCACAATCGGGCTTATTTTTAAGTTAGTGACATAGCCTTCTGTTATAATACATAACATGAAGTTTCTGATTCCCAAAATACTTAGAAATATAGTACTCCCCATCAAGTTTTAAGTTGCTACTTTAATTGGAGCAAAAACAAAATTACTTTCTGCCAGTTATGTTAATAAGTGACTATGAGAAACTAAATTACTGGCTTCATATTTTAAATATATTCTAGTGATGGCTTATCCTTCTTGTAGACTGGTGCCAGGCATCTGCCCAGCTGGTTCATACCTTAATAAGGTACTACTCCCAGTGGCAGCTGGTGGGGAGTACACAAATCTGTGTTGTGAACACATACACATACACATATACATAAACCCTCTTCATAATGTTCCTTTTATGTAATCCACCATCTGTGGGACATCACAGGTTTCAGCATTGCCTTTGATCCCCAGCTTCAAACTTGTGCTCACATACATAATCTCATTTTCCACAAAATTCTACATTAAGGTATGAACATCATTTGAAAAAAGGTAATATACATAAAAAGACAACTAAGTATTTTGACATAACTTTACTCCACCAACTTAATGGCTGTATTTACCCTAAATCAGTACTGATGTTCAACAAGATTATAATTTGTGTGCATATATTTCAATGTGTGTTTGTGTTTTAGCTTTATATTTTGAAATAGTCATAGATTTACAAAAGCAGTACAGAAAGATCAGGATACTTTTCACTCAGTTTCTCCAATGAGTTACATCTTGCAATTATAGTACAATATCAAGATCAGGAATTAGTTATTGGTTCAAAGTTTGTGTACAGTTTCATGTCATTTAATATGTATAAATTGTATAGTCAGCATTCAGTCAAGGTGAAGAACTAATCACCAGCAAAATCTTCCTCAGATTGCTTTTTATAGTCACCCTCATTGCCCTTACTCCCAGCATCCTCAACCCATAGCAATTACTAATTATTCTTTAATTTCTATAATTTTGTAATTTCAAGAATGTGATAAAAATGAAATAATATTAAGAAACGAAATAATACAGTGCATGAAGTTTTTATATTGGTTTTTTTCCTCTCAACATAATACCCTTGAGACTCATTCAAGTTGTTCTATCAATAGTCCATTTATTTTTATTGCTGAGTAGTATTAGTGATACTACAATTTGTATAGCCACTCACCTATGAAGGGTTATTTTAATTGTTTTCAGGTTTGTACTATGTGCTGCTATGCACATTCATGTATAGTTTTATCTGTGGACATAAGTTTCCGTTTCTTTAGGATAATAGGCAGATATGCAATTCTGGATCATTGGGTGAATATAGATTTAGCTGTTTTTGTTTGTTTGCTTGTTTGTTTGGTTAAAGACAGGGTCTTGCTCTGTTGTTCATGTTGGAGTGAAGTGACATAGTCGTAGCTCACTACAGCCTCAAACTCATAGGCTGCAGCAATCCTTCCATCACAACCACTAAAGTAACTGGTACCGCAGGCATGTGCCACTATGTCTGTTTAACTGTTGTTTTAAAGATTTTTAGTGATGAGGCCTTACTATGTTGCCCATCCTGATCCTGAACTCCTGGCCTCAAGTTATCCTCCTGAGTCAGCCTCTAAAATTGTTGGAATTAGAGACATTAGTCACTATACCTGGCCTAGTTTGTTTGTTTATTTTTAGAGAAATCGACAGATTATTTTCCGCTGTTGCTGTGACATTTTACATTCCAATCAGAATTGTATGAGAGATCCAATTTTTCTCTCTCTTCACCAGCATTAGGTATTGAACATTGTCACATTAAAAAAAATAAATAAATAACTGTTCTCAAGTCTTTTTAGAAGGGCTATTAAAAAAATAGAAAGAAATTAAGGTGTTAAAAGATCTCTACAAAGAGAAATACAAAACACTGATAAAAGAAATCACACAAGACAAAAAATAATAGAAAAAAAGACATCCAATTCTCATGGATTACAATAATCAATATTGTGAAAATGACCCTATGGTCCAAAGCAATCAACAGATTCAACACAAGTGCTATAAAGCTACCAATGCCATTTTTTAATGAATTAGAAAATGAAATCTTAAAATTTATATGAAACTAGAAGCCTAAACAGCCAAAGCAATCCAAAGCAAAAAGAACAAATCTGGAGGCACAAAATTTCCTAACTTCAAATGATACTACAGAGATACGGAAACCAAAACAGACCGGCACTGCTATTGAAGTAGACACATAGACCTATGAAACCTAATGAGATAACCCAGAAATAAAGCCAAATACTTAACAACAACTGATTTTCAACAAAGCAGACAGAAACCTATGCTGAGGAAAGGACACCCTATTCAGTAAATGGTGCTGGGATAATTGGATAGTCACAGATAGAAGAATGAAACTGGACCATTATCTCTCACCATACAAAAATTAACACAAGACAAAAAAGAAAGGCTTAAATCTAAGATTTGAAATTATAAAATTCCAGAAGAAAATCTCTCCAGGACATTGGACCAGGCCAACAATTTATGACTAAGACCCCAAAAGCAAATGCAATTAAAACAAAGATAAATAAATAGGACATAATTAAACTAAAAATTTTCTGCAGAGACAGAGAAAGGCTGAAGAGAAGTCGCCAGTTCCTTACAAGAACACCAAATAGAACAACTATCCACACAAAAAACACCTTCATAAGAACAAAAATGCAGGTGAGTGAATATATTATCAGGTTTTAACATCATATTGAGGGAATAGGCACTAAAGAAGGTAGGAAAAGTACTCTTGAACCATGTACTTTACTCATTTTCTATCCCCTAGCAATGGCCCCATAGCATGGAAAGAAAATCTGTGCACCCGGGGGAGAAAGGGCAGTGATTGTGGGACTTTGCGTTGTGTTGCCAAACATGTCACAAAGGAATACAGGGCAGAATTCAGCAAGTGCTCACAGAGGGAGAACTTAGACCAGCTCTAGCTAAAGGGGAATTGTCTGTCCCAGAGGTTGGAACCTGAATTCTGGCAAGTCTTGCAACTACAGGCTAAAGTGTCCTGGATTTCTAAATAAACTTGAAAGCCAGTCTGGGACACAAAGATTTCAATTCCTGGGTGAGTCCTTTTGTTGTGCTGGGCTCAGGGCCAGTGGACCTGTGGTACATATAACCTAATGAGATACCAGATGGAACAGCCACAGGGTGTCTGCAGCAAACTTTCCCCAGTGCCAGGCAGCACAGCTCAAAGCTCCTGGAGAAACTCCTCCCCTCTGACTGAGGAGACAAGAGAAGAGAATAAAGAGAACTTTGACTTGAAACTTGGATACTAGCTTACCCACAGTACAACAGGCCACCAGGCAGAGTACAGAGGCCCCAATGCCAGAAGCTAACTCCTGTACAACATTTCTAAATAAACCCTGGGTCAGAAGAAAACCAGTTGCCTTGAAGGGAGGAAGCTAGTCCTGATAGAATTTATCACCTGCTGACTAAGGAGACCTAGGGGCCCTGAATAATCAGTAGTGGTAGCCAGGCTGTACTTGCCATAGGTCTTGGATGAGACTCAGAGCTGTGCTGTCTGAAGGTATGACCTAGCACACCTTTCCAGCTGTGGTAGTTACAGAAAGAGATCAATTGTTGAGGAAATTAGAGAATAGTATAAAGAGGGTATTTTCTTGCAACTTGGGCACCAGCTTGGCCAAAGTGGGGTAGGGGGTTTTTGGGGTTGCCAGTTTCAGACCTTGGCTACTGGACAGCACTTCTGAACACACTCTGGGCCAGAAGGAAGCACTGTACTGCCCAGAAGGGAGAGACTCAAGCCTGGAAGCATTCACCAAAAGCTAACTAAAGGACCTTGGGCCTTGAGTAGATATTAGCAGTAGCCAAGCAGTGCTTGACATAGGTCTGGATTGGTGGTAGCATGAAGTGAGACCCTTCTGCTTAAGAAAAGGAGAATGAAAAGTGGAAAGCACTTTGTCATGTAGCATGGATGCCAAATCAGCTGTAATAGAATGGATGACCAAGTAGATTCCAAAGGTTTCTTACTCCAGGCCCTTGCTCCTGGGTGGCATCTTTGAACCAGGCCAGGACCAGGGGAAACTCACTGCCCTTAAGAAAAGGATGCAAGCCTGGCTGAATTTGCCACCTGCTGATTGTAGAGTCCTTATGCCTTGAGTGAACAACAGCAGTAGCCGGGCAGTAGTCACTGTGAGCCTTGAGGGAGACTCAGTGCTTTGCTGAATTGAGATTGACCAAGTGCAGTTCCAGTAGTATTGTATACAGAGAAGCAATTATCTAGCTCCATGAAGCTCAGCACAGAGTGGCAGGGGTGGGGGATGAGGAGAGAGAGAGAAAGAGAGAAAATAAGGGAAGAGAAAAAGAGTCTCTTCCTAGTGATCCATACAACTTTCCAAGGTCTTATTCAAGACTGGCAAGGTAGTTCCTCTACAAGTCTGGAGGATCCACAGCATAAATGGTTTTACAGTGCCTCCTAATAGAAATGGCTGTAGTGACCAAAGACTTAAATCACAACACCCAAATCCCTTTGAATACCTGGAAAAGCCTTACCAAGAAGGACAGATATAAACAAGTGCAAACTGTGAGTACCACAACATATACCTAAATCTTTGATATTCAGAAACTGATAAAAATTTGCAAGCACCAATGCCATTCCGAAAACATGACCTCAGCAAACAAAATAAGGCACCAGTGACCAATCAGGGGAGACAGAGACATGAGACTTTTCAGACAGAGAATTAAAAATAGCTGCTTCAAGGAAACTCTATGAAATTGAAGATAACACAGAGAAGGAATTTATTTAACAAAGAGATTAAAGTAATTAAAAACAAGCAGAAATTCCAGAGCTGAAAATATAACTGACATACTGACAATTGTATCAGAGTCACAAAACAGCAGAATTGATAGAGCAGAAGAAAGAGTGAGCAAGCTTAAAGAAAGCCTAGTTGAAAATATATAGCCAGGGGCTAACAAAGGGAAAAAACAAGATCCAGTGATCTGTTGCCTACTAGAAACACACTTCTATAAAAACTCCATAGACCAAACATAAAGGAATGGGAAAAATAGTCCATGCAGATAGAAACAAACAAACAAACAAAAAGAATAGCCATAATTATATCAGAAAAATTAGATTTTAAGATAACTATAAGAATAGAAAAATAAGGTAACTCTATAATAATAAAGGCATTGATTCAGCATAAGTATATAACAATTGTAAATGTATATGCATCCATCACTGGAGCATCCAGTTACAGAAAGCAAATGTTAATAAAGAGAGATACATCCCAATACAATAATAGCTAAAGACTACAACACCCCACTTTCAACATTTGATAGGTTATCCAGACAGAAAATTAACACAGAAACTTAATCTACACTGTAGATTAAGACCAAAATAACCTAATAGATATTTATAGAACATATCACTCAATGACAACAGAATACACATTCTTCACCTTAGCACATGAGTCATTCTCAAAGACAGACCATGTATTAGCCCACAAGATAAATCTTAACAAATTCAAAGAATTGCAATTATATCAAATATATTATCTGAATACAATGGAATAAAACTAGACATCAATAACAAGAGGAATTTTGGAAACTACACAAACACATAGAAATTTAAAAATATGCTCCTGAATAACCAGTAAGTCAGTAAAAAAATTAAAAAGAATAGTAACAATGTTTATGAAAGTGGAAACACTATGAATTAGTTCATTCTCACACTACTATAAAGAACTACATAAGACTGGATGATTAATGAAGACAAGAGGTTTAATTGACTCACAGTTCCACAGGCTTAACAGGGAGCAACTAGGAGACGTCAAGAAACATTCAATCATGGTGGAAGGTAAAGAGGAAGCCAGCATGTGTTACCATGGTGGAGCAGGAGAGAGAGAGCAAAGTGGAAAGTGGCACACACTTTCAAACAACCTGAGAACTCACTATCACAAGAACAGCAAGGGGAATGTTTGTCCCCATGATTCAGTCACCTTCTACCAGGCCCCTCCCATGACATGTAGGGATTACAATTAGAGATGGGATTAAAATGGGGACACAGAGCCACACCATTTCACACAATGTACCCAAAAATATGGCATACTGCAAAAGCAGTAATAAAAAGAATGTTTATAGCAATAAGCACTACATTAAAAAGTGGAAAAAAAGAACCTTATGATGCATCTTAAAGAATTAATAAAGGAAGAACAAATATAACCCCAAATTAGTATAAGAAAATAAATAATAAGTATCAGTGCAGAAATAAATGAAATTAAAATGAAAAAACAAAACATAAATGAAACAAAAAGTTGTTTTGAAAAGATAAAATTAAATCTTTAGCTCAACTAAGAAAAAAAAGAAGATCCAAATACATAAAATCACAGATGAAAAAGCAGACATTACAATTAATACAGCAAAAATTCAATGGATTATTAAAGACTAATATGAACATCTGTATGCCAGTAAATTAGAAAACACTGAACAAATGAATAAATTTCTAGACACATACAACCTAGCAAGATTTAGCCTTGAAGAAATCTGGAACCTGAACAGAGCTGCTACAAGTAATAAGATCAAATAAATAACAAAAAGTCTCCAAGCAAAGAAAAGCCTAGGACCAGATGGCTTCACTGCTGAATTTTACCAAATATTAAAGGACTAATACCAATCCTACTCAAACTTTTCCAAAAAATAGAGAAGGAGGGAGTATTTCTAAACTCATTTTATCAGGCCAGTTTTGCCCTGATACCAAACCAGAAAAAAGACATCAAAAAATAAAAATAAAAAATAAGAAAGCAAAAACTACAGGCAAATATCTCTGATGAATATTGATGCAAAAGCCTCAATAAAATACCAGAAAAAGCAAAACCAACAACATATTGAAAGGATTCTTCATCATGACCAAGAGAGATTTATCCCAGGATTCAAGGGTGATTTAACATCCGTAAATTAATCAACATGATACATCAGAGCAACAAAATGAAGGGCAAATACATATGATTATTTTAATCAATGCTGAAAAGACATTTTAGAAAATTAAACACCTTTATTGTTAAAAATTCTCAAAAACCTGGGAATAGAAGGAAATTCCTCAACAGGATAAAATCCATATCTAAGAGACCCATAGGCAGTATCATAATACATAGGAAATATTTGAAAGTCTTTCCTCTAAGATATGGAAAAGCAAAAGAATGCACACATTCACCACTCTTATTTGACAAAGTACTCAAAGTCCTAGCTAGATCAAGAAAAAGAAGAGTCCTAGCTAGACAAGAAAGAGAAATAATGGGTCTCTAAATTAGAAAGGAAGAAATCAACTTATCCTTGTTTGCAGATGATATAATTTCACATTTGGAAAAATCTTAAGGTACCACACACACACAAAAAAAAAACTATTAGAACTGATCAACAAATTAAGTAAATTTGCAGAATAAAAAATTAATACACAAAAGTCAGTAACATTTCAATATGCCAACCTCTAACAATCTGAAAAAGAAATCAAAGAAATAATCCTGTTTATAGTACAAATAAAATAAAATACCTAGGAACAAACTTAACCAAATAAGTGAAAGATCTCAACAATGAAACCTATAAAACACTGATATGCAAGAAATTAAAGGGGACACAAAAAATATTGAGATATTCCATGTTTATGGATTGAAAGAATCTAATATTTTTAAATGTCCATTGTACCAAAAGCAATCTACAGATTCAGCAAAATATCTATCAAAATATCAATGATACTCTTCAAAGAAATAGGAAAAAATATTAAAATTGATATGGAAGCCCAAAAGACCCAGAATAGTCAAAACAATCCTGAACATAAAGAACAAAACTGAAGGAATCACATTATTCAACTTCAAATTATACTATAAAGTTATAGTTACAAAAACAGCATGGTACTGGCATAAAAACAATCACATAGATCAATGGAACAGAGTAGAGAACCCAGAAACAAATCCATACATCTACAGTGAACTCATTTTCAACAAAGATGCCAGGAACATATATTGGAAAAAAGAGTCTCTTTAATAAATTGTTCTGGGAAAATTGGACTTATCCATATGCAAAAGAATAAAATTAGATCCTTGTCTCTTACCATATACAAAACCAAATTAAATTGGATTCAATACTTAAATCTAATACCTCAAACTAATGAAACTACTAATGGAAAACTTTGGGGAAAATCTCCAGGACATTGAAATGGACAAATATTTTTTGAATAATACCCCACACATGCAAGTTAACAAAGCAAAAATAAACAATGGGGTAACAACAAGTTAAAACATTTTTTCATAGAGAAGGAAATGACCAACAAAGTGAAGAGGAAACCCATATAATGAGAGAAAATATTTGCAAACAATTCATCTTACAAAGGATTAATGACCAGAATACATAGGGAGCTCAAACAACTTAATAGGAAAAAAAAGTCTAAATAGTCTGATTAAAAATGGGCAAAAGATCTGAATAGACATTTCTCAAAAAAAAGTCACACAAATGACAAACAGTATATGAAAAGGTTCTTAACATCATTGATCATCAGATAAATGCTAATCAAAACTACAATGAGATATAATTTTACCTCAGATAAAATGGCTTTTATCTGAAAGACAGGCAGTAGCAAATGCTGGCAAAGATGTAGAGAAAAGGGAATGTAAATTAGTACAACCACTATGAGGAACAGTTTAGAGGTTCCCCAAAAAACTAAAATAGAACTACCATGTTATTTAGTAATCTCAATGTTGGGTACAAACCTCATAGAAAGAATACCTATATATCAAACAGACAGCTGCATTCTGTTAATTCTGGCACTATTCACAATAGCCAACATTTGAAAGCAACCTGTGTCCACCAAAGGATGAATGGATAAAGAGTAACTAGCACATATACACAGTTGATTACTATTCAACTACAAAAATGATTTTGTGTCATTTGCAGCAACCTGAATGGAACTGGGAGTCAATTATATTAAGTGAAATAAGCTGCACAGAGAAAGACAAACCAAACATTCTCACTTATTTGTGGGAGCTAAAAAAATTGAAGAAACTTAACTCATGAAATAAAAAGTAGAATTATGGCTACCAAGGCTGGGAAAGGTAGTGGGAGGTGGAAATGGTGATCGTTAGTGGGTACAAAAATAATCAGAATTAATAAGATCTAGTGTTTGATAGGACAACAGGGTAACTACAGTGAACAATAATTTATTTTACATTTTTAAATAACTACAAAAGTATAATTGGACTGTTTGTGACATAAAGAAAAGTACTTGTGGTGAGGTAATGGGTACTTCATTCACCCTGATGTGATTATTACGCACTGTATGTCTGTATCAGTATATCTTGTGTAACTCATAAATAGGTTCACGTACTATGTACCCACAAAATTGTTTTAAGGAAAAAGCTTCTCCACATCAAAAAACAAACAAAAAAACAAACAATAAGTAACAGAATAAATAACCTACAGAATAAGAGAAAATAGTTGTAAATTAGACATCAACAACGGACTCACTGCTAGAATCTATAAGGAACTTAACAAAATCCAGAAAAATAACGATAATCCCATTAAAACATAGGCAAAGTGCATAAACAAATTTCTAACGAAGGATATACAAGTGGCCAACAAACACATGAAAAAATACAAAATCTATGTAACAATCATGCAAGATCTACACATGTACCCCAGAGCTTAAAGTAAAATTAAAAATAAGAAAAAATAAAAAATCTCAGTAATCATCAGGAAAATATAAATTAAAACTACAATGAAATACCACCTACTCCAGCCAGAATGGCCATTATTTAAAAGTCAAACGATAGATACTGGTGTGGATGTGGTGAAAGGGAATGCTTATACATCTTTGCCAGCATTTGCTATTGCCTGTCTTTCAGATAAAAGCCATTTTATCTGAGGTAAAATTATAACTCATTGTAGTTTTGATTAGCATTTATCTGATGATCAAAATTAACGAAATTTAAAATGTAGCTGTACTCTTTTAATGACTAAATAAATCATGCCTTTTTTTTATTATTTTATTTTATTTTTAAGTCTTCAGGGATTCCATCTGGACCTGAAGATTTTTTTCTTAGGAGCTTTGAAATTATAGATGCAATGTATTTAATGTCTATAGGATTTTTTAGATTGTCTGTTTCACCTTGGTTGAAATTTGGTAGCTTGATAGATTGAAATTGGTTCATTTCTTCTTAGTTGTCAATTTTATGAGCATACAGCTTTTCATGGGATTTCCTTATTATCCCTTTAATGGTTGAAGAAATGAAGTTATATTCCCTGTTTCATTCCTGATATTGGTAATATTTGTCATTGCTTTTTGTTATCTTTATCAGCCTTGCAAAAAGTTTAGAAATTTTATGAAGTTCTTTGAAGAAACAGCTTCTTGCTCATTGATTTTACAAATTGTTTTCCTATTTTCAATTTCATTGATTTTTGCTCTTTATTGTTTCATTCCTCCCGTTTGATTTGAGTTTATTGTGCTCTCTTTTTTCCTAGTTTATTAAGGCAAAATCTTAGATTGTTGATTTGAGGCTTTAGCTATTTTTTTTTTTTT
>NW_016107471.1:4273399-4290413 GCF_001604975.1 Cebus imitator | reverse complement strand
TTCTTTTTTATCCTTTTTTCTCTAATCTTGTCTTTTTGTTTTATTTCATGAAGTTGGTCTTCGACCTCTGATATCTTTTCTTCTCCTTGATCAATTTGGCTGTTAAAACTTGTGCATAGTTTGCGAAGTTCTCGTGTTGTATTTTTCAGCTCCATTAATTCACTTATATTCCTCTCTAAATTGTGTGTTATTGTTAACATTTCATCAAATCTTTCTTCAAAGTTCTTAGTTTCTTTGCATTGGGTTAGAACAAGTTCTTTTAATTCCCAGAAGTTTCTTATCATCCACTTTTTAAAGCCAGCTTCTGCTAATGGAACACAGTCTTTCTCCATCAGGTCTTGTTCTGTTGCTGATGAGGAACTGTAATCCCCTGTAGAGGGAGAGGCATTCTGATTTTGGGTATTCTCAGACTTTTAAGGCTGGTTTCTTCCCTTTGTTATAAATTTATCCATCTGTGGTCTTTATAATTACTGTCTTTATAGTTGGGTTTCTGAATGAACGTCCATCTTGTTGATTCCCGGCGCTAGAATCTGAGCAACCCACTGTGCCGGCCAAAACAGTGGCTTTAAGATTGATGGTGCTTTTCTGACTCTGCACCAAAAACCGCCACACCAAGGCAGCGGCAAAACCGCTTCACCGGCCTCAAGAGTCGTGCTGGTGACACATGGGGCTCCTCCGCTGGGAATCTCCTGGTGCGTGAGCAACAAAAATTGACCTGAAAATGTGGCATCCTCTCGTTCTCTGCTCTTTCAGGGGGAGCTACAATCCCGAGCTGCTAGTGATCAGCCATCTTGGATCTCTCTCCTAGCCATTTTGTTAAAAAAAAATCAGTTCTATTAAGTATATAGTAATATCTTATCACCATTGAGAAAGTATTAATTTGTAAGTGAGGCATGCCAAAACAAAGATTTACCTTTTCTTTGTTCTTATATTTTAACTAGTCATGACAAAATTTTTTGAATAAGTTATAACCCTGGAGATTTTTTTTTGGAAAAAATATGGCAGAAACCATCATTATTGTTATTCTAAAATTTCAAATATTCTCCCTTACAAACAAGAATCTTATTAAAAATGTGTTAACACCTACCAACTAGGAAAGTGTTTTAATTATAGGCAATGTTGAACAAAGGTACCACTGAATGAATGGGTTTTTGACATTGTGAAATGGAGGTAAATACCTGTCCAGTACCAAAATGCAGGCTTTTCATCATGCTGATAGTTTAAAGTACAGTGTAAGCCTATATTTCATCTATGTCATGTCTTCCTACTATTCATCATTTTCCAATGTTCAATTATTTTCTTCAGGATGGTAACTTACTACTGTAATATTAAATTTATCAGAAGAAGTAAATCTAAGGCACCTCATCCATCACTTTGTCTCCTGATTAGATTACATTCTAAACAATCTTATTTATGAACGCCTGCAGAAGAAGAGATTTTACAATTTCCCTTAACAACAATTTAAATATTTAAATTTATTTTCTGTAAAAAGATGTCTTCCTTTGAATCTCCTCAAATGCTAAATGTCTAAAAGAGAGTCAGCTTTACCTTGTTATCTGTTTAGCTTAAAAGATCTAGCTCAAAGTTTTCATGTAAGAATCATTGGTTCATTCTCAGATACTCCTGCTGAGTCATGAGAAATTATCTGTAAATGAACCTTAATAGAGTAACAAAATAAAAACAATTACCATAATTTTATTATTGACTTTTAAATTTTTATTAAGAGACTTTGTTTTAGAATCATTTAGGCTTTGTAGAAAAATTGAACAGTTACTATTAATACAAAATTTCTCACATGCCACTCACAGCCAGTTTTTCCTATTATAAACATCCTGTTAGTGTGCTACATTTGTACAACTAATAAGCCAATTTTGATTCACTATTATTAAATTGAAGTCCATATTTAATTCAGATTTCCTTAGCTTTTACTTAATGACATTTTTCTCTTCTAGAATTTCAACCAGGATAACACATTATATTTGTCTCCTTAGGCTCCTCTTAACAGTGAGTTTATCAGAGTTTTCTTGTTGTTGACAAACTTTGTGTTCATAAGTACAAATCTTATATGTTGCAGGAGCCTCTGTGTTTAAATTTGCTTGACGTTTATCTCATTATTAGAGGGGAGGGCTTTGGGAAGGAGAATCACAAGTTTGGAACCCAATTCTGAAAAACACGATTCTGAATGCCATAATTTCTAATGATCAAAGTCCCTGAAGTCTAAATCCTTAATGTCTGAAACTCCTTAATGTCCAAAATCCCCCAAAATCATAATCACATAATAGTTATATCCTATCAGGCAGAACTATCACTATGTTCTCATCTTTCTTTGGAAATTAAGTATGGTTTAGGAGATGCATATAAGTGCAAGCTGACAGTGGGTAGACTTGTGGATTTAATTTTAGGCTGTATTAAACTTGGCTGTATTAAAGAATACCAAAACATCTGGTAAATTATTATTCTGGGTATGTCTGTGAGGTGTTTCAAGAAGTGATTTGTGTGTAAATCTGGTGGATTAGGTAGAGGAGTTTTGCCCTCCAGGTTGGTAGGCACCATCCAGTTTAGTCAGCGAGAGACCCAGAGAGAACTAATACAGAAGTCTCTCTCTCTTGTGATCTGGGACAGCCTTTTCTTCTCCTGCCTTGGACATCAGAACTCCAGGCCTGTCGGCCTTTGGACTCCAGAACGTAGACCAGCAGCCTCCTTGATTTTGAAGCTTCTGGCCTGATCCGCTCTACCAGTATTCCAGGGATTCCAGTTTACAAATAATCAGTCAGTCTATCATGTAATCTTGACTAAAACAGATTTGGTATTGGAAAACCTAAATATTATTCCTTCTTACTGTATTTCTTGCAACACAATGGAAGAAATCTGAATTTTTTCCCTCACAGAAAGTGTGAGTCAAGTGTACAAGCCTACTTAATGATAAAATATAAAGTTTAAAAGATAATTCTTAATGGGATTATAAAAGCAAAAAAAAAAAAANAAAAAAAAGAAAATTCTTATTGAGATTATAAAAGCAAAAAAAAAAATAAGCTTTAATGGTATTACTAAACAATAACCAAACTTTCAAATGGACAGCATATACTTACACAATTTGTAGATGACAGCCAATCTTCAAAGACAAGCAGTGTAAGAATTTTGAAGATCACATAAGTGAAAATCAGGCAAAAAATTATAAATCTTCTCTCCCAAATTATTCAACCATGTACAACTTCTGACCCTTCACACACAGTGTGTCATGATTGCTTTCAAAAAAACTCCCTTTCTCAGAAAATAAAAATAATTTGACAAGCTCAGATGCCTTCTGAGACAGACAGTTGCTAATATTGAAGTTCCTCAGTGTTGCAAAATATATTAAATGGTGAACTATTCTTGATTAAGGATTTGGCTATCAAAGAAGATCGACTTCTTATTTTTACCACTAAATCTGACATAGAAAAACAAATATATGCTTCACTTTGGCTAATGGATGCCACTTTCAAAACTGTCCTCACTGTTTTTTTATCAACTTTGTACAATTCATACCCCTGCTGGATCTGAAAGTGCTAGAACTCTGATTATTTGTATATTAATAACTGGAAGATGTGAAGCTCTTTGGAAAGGCTTATTTAAAGATTTGGGGAACAAGGCAGAAGAAAATGAATTTCAACTGAATCTACAAATCATAATGACAAATATCAATTTTGGTACAATCAAGGCTTCTAAAAGTGAATTTCAAGGTATTACCAGTAAAATTTGTTTCATTTGGTTTGGCACATTTGGCAGAAAATTTAGATGAGTCATGGCCATGCCATAGGGCCACAATGAATACCTCACTTAATAATTTTGTTATTTGTCTGCAATACTATTCTTTCCAGCTGTTGACATTTCAGGAGCTTTAATGAATTAAAGCCACATTTGCCTAAAGAAGTTAATGACGCTACTGATTAGTTTGAAAATAATTATGTGCATGTTAGGAAGACACTTATACCACAATCTTGCCTTTTAATAACCAGTATTGTTTCTGCCAAATTTGTGGTTTTGTATGAGTACATGCAGAATGGATTTCCATGCACTGAAATCAACATAGAAACATGGCATAGAAAACAGGAAAATTGAATAGAGAATGTTCATGTCAGTGTATATCAGATCATAGAAGAATTTCAAAAAAAAGCAGCACAATGTAGAAAATGAATATTAACCTATTCTCCAAAATAGCCATGTCCTGAAAGAAAAAAAAAAAAAAGAAAAGCAGCTATTCATCATGATACAAGACTTCAAAATATAGTTAATGATTATAAATGTCGGGCACCTTTTATGAACTATCTCTGTGCAATTGCCCATAAACAGTCCCCATGATACACTTATTCATATGTCAAATTTTCTTTTTAGTTTTTCTTTTATTTCACTTTTTAAAAGTTTTTTTTTTTTTACTATTTAAAATTGTCAGCATTACAAAACTAGGTGCCTACAATTGACAACTATAGTGATACATGTTTATACATTTCTCTTTTTGACCTATTCTTTATGATGCAGTTCATCTGTTCCTGTTATACCTGTGACTGTCCTTAGTACACCTGAGTATTTCTGATTGCCAAAATAATGTGTGATATTGCCTATTTTATGGGATAAAGTGGCCTGGGAGAGGATTTTTTTGTGTTTTTTTTTTATGTGTTTCTCAAATAAATTCCCTCTTAAAATGTAAAAAACATCTTTAAATAACTTTAATTTTTTTCTAGAATTATATTTTTGAGATTTTGATCTTCAGATTTAAAGTAGTTATTGATGTAGTTAGCTTGCTTTCTATATTTTTACATAAGTTCTGATTTTTTCAGCCTTTTTGTATCCTTTTTTTCTTAACCTCTTTCTGGTTGCATTGATATAAATTTTCCTTATTTTCTCAGGTTATTAATTATACTTTAATGTACATATATGTGTATATATATGCATATATATATATATAGTGTGTGTGTGTGTGTGTGTGTGTGTGTGTATGTGTGTGTATTTCAGTGAGTTCCTTAGAATTTGTGATGTATGCTAACAATTGTGGTCCACTTGTAGATAACACTATACTGCCTCATAAGTAGTGGAAGTACTTTATGGCAGAGTAGTCCCATTCTTTCCTCTCATCCCTTATAATGTTGTTATTCATTTCACTTTTCAATATACTATAATCATTCAATAGATTATTATTATTATTACTTTAAATAGTTATCTGTTAGATAAATTGAGAGTTAGAAAAAATGTTTCTAGATTTTTATTTATTCCTTCTCCAATATTCTTCTATCTTTGTATGGATACCAGCTTCTGAAATATATACTCTTTCTGTTTTCTAAAATTTTTATTTTAATATTTATCACATGGCAGGTATACTGGTGATGAAGTCCCTCCATTTTTATTTGTCTGAGAAAGTCTGTATATCTCTTTCATTTTGAGAGGATATTCTTACTGAAATTTAAAATTGTAGCTTGGTGGATTTCCTCTTTCAATTCTTTAAATATTTTGCTTTACTACCTTTTTGTTCACATGGTTTCTGAAGAGAAGTCTGATATAATTTTTCTCCTTATTTTTCCATTAGTGAGGTATCTTTTTTTTTTTCCTTCTGGCCTCTAGCAAAATTTTCTCTTTGTCTTTTGTTGTAGCAGTTTGAATGTGATATGCCTACATGTAGGTTTTTTCGTATTTATCCCCAGTGTTCCATAAGTTTTTTAGGTCTATAGTTTAGTATCTGTCATTAATTTTGGAAAATTATCAGTTTTTACTTCAAATATTCCTTCTGCTTCTTTTATTTTTTCCAGCCTGGTAATCCTATTATGTATAGGTCACACCTTTTGTGTGACTTCAGTGGCTTGTGCTTTAGGTAAACTGGTCTCAGTTGTGACTTTTCTCTATGTGTCTATCTGTTGCCTAATTTATCCCTCTTGAGCCCTCAACTTGTAAGCCATAGTTATTTATATTCTCTATCCCTCAACTTATTAACCATAGTTATTTAAATTATCTACCTGATAATTTCAAAATCTATGTCATGTCTGCTTCTGGTTCTAATGTTTTCCTTTCCTTATAGTGTTTTTTCTAGCCTCATATCATGTCTTGTAATTGATTTTTTTTAAATCAGGTAACAGACATTGAAGTTAATAAGCCATTACTATGAAAATTCACATTAATCTTCATAGGACCTGAACTGTGTTTAATGTAACTGTAGCTGTATCCATAACCACATATGGATTCTCCATTAACTTTTTAACTATGGCTATAGGTACCAGTGGTTTCCATTTCCTATAGTATTTGTGTTGTTGTTTTTGTTCCTTTCCCTTTTGTCTTGAGTTTGTCCATAAACTTTTTCTGAAACAGTGTAGGTGTCTTGCAGCTTTTTCAGTTGCAATCAGCTGTTACTATACTGCAGCCTTACTGACATTGTAGTAAAGTGTGAGAGAAGGAAGCACTGTATTCTTATGATTAAATTTCATTCTTTTTAGTCAGCCTGAGTTTCTGAGTTGTTTCAACATGTGTTTCATAGTCTTTTATTTTTTCTCCTTAGACAATCCAGAGAGTTTAAAGGAGGCCAAAATTAGCTAATTGCCGTTCCTCCAAGAAATTAGGTCCTGGTACTCTAGTATCCTTTGGAGAGCAGGCTTTGTTATACAGAATGCTGTAGGCATAACCCAATTTTGTTGCTTTATTGTTCCCTGCTCATAACATGAGTGATGCTTTCTCATATCTCTGACTTGAGAACAGCATAGGATTCCTAGAGGTAAAAATCACAAAAATATAGAGACCTTTCTCAGACTAGCCCACCAGGAGTTTCTCATGTTCAAGCTAATCCACACTCAGTCTTCAGCAAATTGCCATTTTTAGTATTCTTACAAGTTTATGGCTCCAGTGGCATATGCTCTAGGTAAGCTGGCCTCAGTTGTGATTTTTCTCTATGTGTCTATCTGTTCAGGTTTTAGAGTTCCAGTTTCTCCTAGGACCTCGGTTCTTTTATGACTCTAAAAAGATACTGTTTTTCAGTTTATTTAGTTTTGTTTTCTTGTCATAAGGACTACAGTGACAACTTCCCAGCTTTTAACATGTTGGAGCTAAAGAGAAGTTGACTCTTAATTTTAACTAACAAAAAAATTCACCACTTCAGTCCCTCAAATTAGTCATCTTTAGCAATCCTTTTTAACTTATTGCATGCCTCCCTTAATTTTTTTATTTTATATATTATTTTTTTAGAGATGAGGTCTTGCTGTGTTGCCCGGGCTGGTCTCAAATGCCTGGTCTCAAACAATTCTCCCATCTCAGCCTCCTGATTAACTGACTACAGGTGCACACCATCACATATGGATTATCCATTAACTTTTTATCATTGTGCTTCCTAGTTATAGAAAGAAACTCAAAATATGATCATTAAGTGTTCTTTCTTCTCTCTATATTTACTTTGATATTTTTAATCTTACAGTGGGAACATAGAGGAGCATAGTTTAAAAGCTACTATTTATCTGTATATATTCTTTTCTTGTGTTAGTCTACATTTCTCTATATTGAGCTTATCAAGAAACACAGTATGCTCTTTAGATCCTTTTTTGTGTTTTTATATCTGAAACTGAAATATTTTATTCCAAGTAATGAATGTATTTTGTGGAAAATTCCTTTTTGTAGAAAAATAATGATTTTCTTATTTAATGACCTCTCACATAGAGGAGTTACTTGTGACAGTTGACTAGTCATGGGCTTAATATCCAGAATATAATGATCATATAATGTTGATTTCTTTATTTCTATCTGTAGAAACTTCTGCTATTCGATTCCCTTCTCCTAAAGTTAAACATGACACAAATTATGGAATTATAATTTCTATTAAAAACTTGGAATAAAAGAACACATCATTATATTTATAAACTGTTATTTGTATATTTCTATGTAGCAATGATTCTTTATTAAGATTAAAAAACTAAGCCTAACAGCTAATATTGTTTAAAACAGTGTATAGCTTTCTAATATACTTTCATCTAAGATTCAGCGGTCCTACTAATAATAGAAAAACAATAATTAGAAATATGTCAGAGATTGTGAGTTTTTAAATTTACTTTTTACCAATTATATATAAGAATTCAATGCCTTTTCAAAGTACCATTCTTGTTCAACAGAAAAATGGTAGGTCTTCAATTAGAAGGCATATAGTTACAGGTATCAATATAAATACAGATATTGATCCCCTGAGCAATAATTATTTATTAAATGTTAGTACACTTCTGTGATTTGAATGTGTACCCTCCAAAATATATGTGTTAGAAACTTAATCCTCAATGCAAGAGTTGAATGAGACATAGGGCCTTTTGATATGAGTTTAAGTCATGTGAGCTCCACCCTTATGGATGGATAAATACTGGTATGGAAAGGGCTTGTGAGATTGAGTTCACCCTCTTTTGATCTGCTATGTGAGGGCATAGAGTTCATCTGTCTCTTGCTCTTCTGCCTTCTGCTATGTGTGGATGCTGTAATAAGGCCCACACCAGAGGCCATAACCTTGATCTTGGACTTCCAAGCCCCCAAAGCTGTGAGAAAATAAATTACTGTTGCTTATAAATTACCCATGATCACTTATTCTGCTATAGCAGCATAAAACCTACAAAGACAAATGCTCATACTTCTGAATGGGGTAACATATTATATTGACATCAATAATACCTTATCATTTAAAAACATAAAATACATTTATTTAATCCTATAAATATGTAGTGGTGTATATATATATATATATATATATATATATATATATGTGTGTGTGTGTGTGTGTGTGTGTGTATATATATATATATATATATATATGTATATAAACTAACACATCCAACTGAGGGTGAAGAATTTTAGCACAAGTCTGATAGGGGGAGCCAATGGTACACACTGTTGGTCTTTCAATACTGACCGCCTGGATATTCCCATGTGTTCCTCACTAGGTTCCATGCAGGTGCTTCTATTGCCTTATTTTTTAGGTTATCCACATAGCAATTGGCTTGTAATTTTACTCAATTTCACCCCACCTCAACAGCACTGTATCACAACAGACTCACTTTATTATGGCCCATTTGAGTTCTAAGGATCACCCCCAATATGTTCAGCCATTTTGCTTTTTAACTTCTCAAACCCAAGAACAGGGCTCAAATGTTAAAGCCATTATTTTTCTGCAGAGAAACCTCCTTACTATCCTGAGAATAAAAGTCATCTATGCCTTGAAAATTCAGAAGACTTTTACTTTCCACTTCAACTGGTTTGATGGGAACACAAAGGAACCCAAGGCATGAACATATTTTTTCAAGTTGGGCAGGAGAGTTTTCTAGTGTCCTTAAATAAATTTGTGAGAATATACCTTCAAAAGATCTTTATGCTAATTATAGCTTCCACCATCATTTCACTGCATGTGATTAAACAGCTACTGTTGGTGCCCACCAAGCACAATTTTAGTGATGCAACTAAATGTTTCACATAATAGCATGCCTATTTCTTAAGCTACTTAGCAGAAACACGACTTTTAGTTTCTCTTACCTGGGCACAAGTGCAGGCATCCTATGTGCATAACTCAATGATCTTAAGTAGTTGGTTCAATGTCTTTATATATCTTTTATATATATAATATAATTATATAAATAATGCATATAATATAATATAAATTTTTATATATAATATAATTAACTCAGATATACATAATCTGAGTTAAACCTTCCTACAATGCTTAAGCTCAACCAATTTCACTGCAGAGTAGGTACACAATGTAATTGGCCAGTAAGGGTAAACATTTACTGGCTTTATTTATAGTTTATATATTGTTTAACAAATTAAGCAGCACATATATAGAGAGCCATATTTTACCCATCTATACCCTGTCTAAAAGATTATGTTCTAGGTTCCGGAACATGGGAAAGCATGCTATCCTTGACCAATGTGGTGTATTGCTACAAAAAGTAGACTGAAAAACAACAGCAACAACAAAACAGCAGTAGATTTTGAAAAGCAAGTGAGATTTTGAAAAGCTTACTTTGGAAGAGAAGAGAAACTTAATGAAAACCAAATATGCACATACCAAAGAATGCTCTCTAATTTATCCAGAAGGAAATCGTTGAGAACTCGAGAAAAGACAGAGTTAATGCAGGAGTGGAGGTGAGGACAGAATATAGTAGGTAGAGGGATAAACATAGCTGGTAGAGGCAGTGGAGAGAGTGAATTTTAAATGCAACTTTATCTAGATGTTTGAGTCTATAAGACTCTTCTAAATCAGAGTGGAAATACTTAGGCACAGCTTGTTTCTCTTTCTGTTTTCATTTAGTATTTCCCTTTAAACTTTTACTTCCATATTTGAATACAGCCTGCCTCATCGCAGTTTTCACAATAAGCTCAGCACATTAAAGAGAAAAAAAGTAAGTTGAAAAAAGTGATTAGTGTGAGCATTTTAGGCCTTGAGTAGTTTATTTGTGAAATATTTTGTCCATTCTCTATTTATTGGAAAATCAGTTATTTTATCTGTTTTTTAAGAGAATCATCACTTAATAATTTTATGGTTGTATCTACTTAGAGGATTTCACCAAGGATGTCTAAATGCATTCTTTGTGGATTAATTGAGAATATTAGAAATATGAAACTGAATTCACTACATTAAGGCTAGAAAATAAACACACTTTCATCAGCTAGTTGAATGTAAAAACATAAATAAGGTATTTTTATTCAAATATATGAAATTATATTCATTACTAAACTACCTTTGAGGGGTGATATCTTATTCACTTATTCATGATGTAATCAGTTTGAGCCATTACCACTAGGGCTATTTGGATTTAATTCCTCTAAACAAGTTTGTTGATGTGAGATAAATTTCATATTGTATGCCTACTTTTATTCAAATTGATTTATTAACATTATTTTTCAAATTGCTCTAACTAGCATTAGAGAGGATAAAAAGAGGCTTAACATAGTAAGCTTCTAATTCCTACTGAATTGTAGTTAAAAGAAATTATATACAAAAGAGGCCTAAATATGTTATTTATTACATCAAAATTACCCTACTTAGTACCAGTTATAAAAGGAATATCAGGACTAGAAATAAGAATTGGTTGAATAGGAGAACTAATCATGATAAGATTCATTAAGTAAATAAATAAGAGTTTTTTAGTTCTTTCTGCAGCCTGAGGAATATGAGCAATCAACCTCTGTTAGATGAAATTTGCATAATTTTGAATTGAAAGTCAATCCTTAGAGCAACCAAATTCTAATTTTGTGTGGAGGCTGATTCTAAAGGCTATACAATAACAGTTATCAAGTATAATTCTGTATTTTTAAATGCATGCTATTTTTGAAGTATATTTTGTGGGTTTTATATATTATCAAGGATTCATTTATGATAATCACTCCGTTTGCATACATGTTAAGATAATTATTTAAATGAGTCAATAAAATTATACAGTTATCTAATTATGTCTGTATTCTTTGCCCAGGGTTTTATCTTTAGGCATGTATTCTTTGCCAAATGAGGTACTTGTTTTATAAACATATAGCAAACTGCCCTTGGTTTATTGACTGCATTATTCAAAGTCTTCAAGTGATACCAGAGGAATGCTGTGGATAACCAAAATACAGAACTAAGACATGTACTTCAAAAATTGAATTCAATGGCATACACGGTATTACATATTTATCTTGTGTAGCTCTTTTCTCAGCATCTTATCAAGTGAAGTCCATAAGAATCAAATTTTGCAATTTCAGAGATTGGAATGAATACATTGTTGCTTTAACTTAACACCAAAAGTCGTATAGCAAGCCAAATGTTGATTAACACGTTTATTATCTTATAATTTATGAAAGTTATATTGGTTTAGTTGTTTTTTCCGTTATTTTGTTTCTATAATCTTTAATAATGAAAGTGTAGTTCCTTTTAGAGGGCTAAGAATTCAAGTTCATAATTGTTTAGGGAGTTTCTTGGCTGCACAATAATTTTTTTCCATCAAAAACCTATCATTCTCTCAGTGGTTGGACTAAAAATTCTGGTTATCGCTCTTTTGTGATTGTAGTTTTCATCTTCCATAAATCACCAAAAGATCTGCAGTAATTAGCTTTCCACTTTCTGAGGATTCCATGGAGAAAATGCAGAGTTGTGAGAATTATTAATGAGTTCTGAGCTGAAAAGCATGCATGCAACATATACAAACATATTCTTTTGGAGACAAACACCTTCACAGGTGACTAAAGAATTCTGAGGCAAATAGTAGGTACATACTGCCACTGAACTAAAGACATAAAATCATTTTAAAAAGCAACAGCCTACCAGGCTAAAGTGATTTTTAAAGATTGTATTCTATATTGAGAAGCCACAGCAGTATCCCTACTACATGTTGTGCATTTTCCCAACAGAATAGTGTTTAAGTGGGTGGTGTGGTGATTTTGGGAATTCTATCCAGTTGTGTTATATACAGCTTTTACCTAACAGAGTTCTGAGTTTGTTCAGATATTCATGCCTCCCTTAAGCAGGCCATGACTAGAGTTACTAGTAAAATATGAAAAATATATTTTAACAAGCGATATTGTGCCTCTAAAAGAAGTTATTTCTAATAGGAAGAATGGAAAAACTATAGAGGACATGGCATTTGACCTGAATGCCGACAAACACATTTTATTTTGATGGGACAGGTTGGATAAAAAGTGCACTTCTTAAAGGAAAGAATGTTGAACAAGAAATGATGCAGGGAAAGCCTGGGCCATCACCAAGAAATAAAAGTTCAATGTGGCAAGATTGAATTGTAAGTCCACGGGAAATGACTAGAGATGAGACAGTGGTTAATTGGCCTTCAATAATTTATGAAGATATTTGAATTTTATTTTTAAAGATCATGTTTTAGTAATATAAACCTACTCTAAGTTAGAAGTGAAAGACATATTAACCTTGAATTATATCCTAAGTTTAGACTCTATTTTGTAGGCACTGAAAGTCTTTTTGATAGTATTCTATTCAGCACTTCTTTGTATTATTTCTAAGATACTCCATTCTGTGCATTGCATTCATATAAGTTGTGTTCCATGAAATCAAATTTTAAGACGTAATCATTTCTATAATGATGTGTGTGTATATAAATCTGAGTATGCACACACACACACACACACACACACACACACACACATACAGAGTTTTTTTCTTTAGCTCAGTTTGCCTATAAGACACTCTCATGTATAGGAAACAAATGACTGTCTCTGTGTACTATAAAGAATTGTTCTCAATTTATGTTAAGATCCAAACATGTAGTACTCTAATTAATAGTAAAATCAGTAAAAATCTGCTTTAAACACAGTGAACAATCAATAAACACCTGCTTACAAGCTAAATAAAGACAGACTCAAAGGTTTTTATTTGCTATCCTTATTTCTCATCTAGAGAGACTAGAATTGATTGAAGGAAATGAGAAAGCTAGACAAACTGATTCTATAAGCCAATCAAATATATAACATTTTTAAACCTTGTTTTGATGGATAAAATGACAAAGGAAAGTGTTAGGTCCCTTGCTTACAATAACACACAAGTTAGAAAAAAGAAAAAAAAATACCTGTCTAGATATCTTACTGTAGCTTATGTTAGCACACATTAAATCATATAATCACTCATATTTTCTTAACTTTCCAAATTAAATCAAAATTACAGATAGCTTCAATATAGCTAAACTCTTATCCCTTGTGATTTAGGTACATCCTTTATTTTCTTTAAACTCAGCTCAGTGCTTTGCACTTTACACACATTTACATGTTTTAAATCTTAGTGCAATCAATCATATATCAATTGTAAATAATTTTGCCTTTCCTGAGTTCTGTCCATCATATCTATGTCAGGCCCAACTAAGAGAATATGCCAGTAAAGAAACTAAATATGATGCTCTGACAAAGGAATTATATCTTGTGTTTCTACAATCCATTCTGACACTGGAGGATATCAAATCTTTCTTTTAAAGGATAGTTTCACTCGTCTCTCTTTACATCGGTTACAATAATACTAAAAATACAGCATAGGCTTATCATGAGGATTGTGATATGATAATGATTGGTAGATAACATTTGAAAACTGCTTTCGACAATTTGTTTTAGCTTTTGGAAGAAGTTTATCTTTATTCAAGCTGGATTTGTTGGTCCAGTGCCAAAAAATGATGCTATGAAACAGGAGGAACTCTATTTCAAAAGAATGCTAGTGTTTTTGTTATAAATAAATAAATACTTCATGACATTTATAAATAAATATCTTTAGAAATGCTTTTCCTTAGCTCCAAATATATGTTAGAGAATGCCTATGAACAGTTATCCTTCAATTATTTCCGTAAGCCAGGTTAGAGTTACCAAACTAAGCACATTTCTCTCAAATGAAACAAGTGCAGCTCTAATAGACTTACAAGTGCCAGGCTTTGCATTCATTTCCTCTGCCAAAATCAAATATTTTGGCTGGAGCAATAATAGATTGTGCTGATAAGAAGCTAGTAAATTAGCTAGTGAGGTGATCAGTCTCACAGCACTTGACAGCCAGGTCACCCAAGCAGATTCTCTTTTTACAAAAAGGAACTGTAAGAGCACAACTATGAAATTCTATGTACATTTCTAATTTTCTTGAACCTAAGGCAAATTTAGCTTATGTTTGTTCCTTCCACAGAAACAAACATATAAATTCTGTTTCTTACATATAAAGAAACAGAAAATATGTAAGAAAATATTTCTGTAGTGTTTGCAGGTTAAGTATTTCAATAGTTCAGTGATTAACTCTGGAGGATATTCATTGGGGCATAAAAATTGTGCTCTTTAATCTGAAGGTAAAATAATTAGCAATGTTTAGATGCTTATATGCAGCATCATAGCATATATTTATATGTGATTTCACAATCATTAAACAAGTAAATTGATAACTTTACAGTGAGAAATGCTGTCACGTGAGAGAGAAAGGCTTTTAATTGTTATTGAGAAACATTAATAATTTTAGCTTATCAAGTCAATAAAACTCCTTAATATAGAATACTTTTTTTTTTCTTGGACTGGTTTCTTTCAGTCTACCTGTCAATATCAATTTTTTTCTAATATATAATAATGAATTCATGTTGGAAATACAAAATCATAGTAAAAAGTGCTCTGCACAATTTCATTAAAAATTATTACTTATTGAATAACCTGTGTAGTGTTGCTGACAGATATTAGGCAATATTTATGTGTCTGTGTGTGTATTCTTTAACTATGAATTAGGATCTTTGGTATCAAAGAGAAAATAGCTCATAACATGTATGTTATAAATTGAAGTATCTTTGCTTTTAATCACATTGCATGTAGGTGTTTTGGCATTTTGTGGTATGTTTTGTACTATATAGTAAAGTTGAAAGTGATACAGAAAAAAATATTTTAGGATATGATGTTCCAGTATAGTATAAAAGTATCTTACAGTATATTACAGTAGCATAACAGTAAAGTAGAACAGAGTACAACACGTTGAAGATGGCATCAAATTTTATTTCTGAATATATGTACAAGCACAAAATACAGATTATCATAGTTTATGCGGTCCTGGGCAGATCACTTAAACATACTGAGGCTGAGTTTTCTCATCTGTAGAATGAGGATTCAGAATAATTCCTGTATCACAGATGTTTTGTATGTGAATGGAATATTCTCTGTGACATGTTTAATACAACACCTATTGTAATAGACATATAATTAACCTTTTTTCTATCATTTTTATCTTTATATAATTGATTTGACTGAGCTCATATATTATGTACAGAGATCCTTTGTCTGCATTTATATTGAGATATTTTTCCAGTTTATCGTTTTTCTTTTGGCGTTTATTATGGTGTTTATTGCTATACAGATGGTTTTAGTTTTGGGTTTGTGTCAGAGAGGCTTTTCCTATTCTATTTTATAAAACCATTCTACATTTTCCTTTAGTTTTAAATGTCAAACATTCAATATTTAATCCATCTAGGATTTATAAGTTGTGTCGGGTAGGTATAGAGGTTACATTTTCAAATGTTCAGCCAATTGTTTCAGCCAAAGAAAGGTTAATTTATATTTCCTCAGAGATCTGAATTGTTATCTTTACCATATGCCAAATTTATCTAAATAGCAGATTGTTTTCCTAAACTTTATCTTCTGCTTTATTTACACCTTCTTCTCTTCCATAACCAAGGTATCAAAAAATACCTATCAATTCTACTTATAAAACGACTTAGAATTCGTGTCACTATTCACTATCACCATTCTAGCACAGAGAGTACTCTTATCTCTTGAATTGACTAAAATAATTTCTTCCTCAGTAGTATTCCTAATTCTACTCTTGCCCCTCATTTCTATTTTCCACAATGCATACAACATGATTTTTTTAAAGTCAAATTCTGTATTTAAATTATTTCAGTGGTATACCATAACAATTGCAAGAAAATCCAAACTCCTTAACATGACTTACAAGACCCTAAGGCCTAATCCCAAACTTCCTCCCTAAGTTCTTTCGGCAATATTGCTCTTACCTATCGAAGCAGGGCTTTTTAATGGTTCTTGAAGTAGGCAACAACTTTTCACTCACAGCATATGCTTCTCCTGAATGTGGACTATTCTTTCACCACGTTGGTCAGGCTAGTCTCAAACTCCTGGCCACAAGTGATCCACCTTTCTTGGCCCTCCAAAGTGCTAATATTACAGGAGTGAGTCACCAAACCGAGCCAGGCCAACAGATTTCTTATAAAGAGGCCAAGACTTTTGGTTAATTTTAAAAATGCAATTTTTCTTCCTTCATAACTGAATATTCTTCATTTATTAAAACATTGTTTTTTTGTCTATCATCTAATTATCTAATATTGTCTATTATCTCACTTAGGATACTACTTAGACTAGTTTCAAAAGCACTAGTCTGTTTTCTAAGTTATTTCTGCTTCAATAAAAATTATTTTCTAATCCAGGAGCTGGTTTTTTGAAAAGATCAACAAAATAGACAGACCACTAGCCAGATTAATAAAAAAGAAAAGAGAGAATAACCAAATTGATGCAATAAAAAACGATA
>NW_016107471.1:4265020-4270854 GCF_001604975.1 Cebus imitator | reverse complement strand
GCAGAAGATCAAACACCGCATGTTCTCACTCATAGGCGGGTGTTGAACTATGAGAACACATGGACACAGGGAGGGGAGCACTACACACTGGGGTTAGTTGGGGGGAAATAGGGGAGGGATGGTGGGGGGTAGGGAGCTGGGGAGATATAGCATGGGGAGAAATGCCAGATGTAGGTGATGGGGAGGAAGGCAGCAAATCACACTGCCACATGTGTACCTATGCAACAATTTTGCATGTTTTTCACATGTACCCCAAAACCTAAATGCAATAAAATAAATAAATGGGGAAAAATCATTTTCTATGATTACTCGTTCTTTTCTTTCTGTCAATTTTCCTCCATTACTGTTTTTTCATATTCAGAAATTCAGGTTTAGACTAAGGAGTGCTTTTAGCAGGAATGGCCTCTCAGTATTGATACAGGTAACATTTTAAATGTCCCCCACACAATTCTTGAGGACATTGCAATTGACCAGAAAGGTCAGCAGAAGAAATCTGCCCTCAATGAAGTGAGTGAATAGTGGTGGGCATGATACAAGCTTTCTTCAAGTACTCAGCTTAATCCTCCCCTAAACTAGACTTTGCAGCTTAGTTTCAATTATATTGTTTTTCAGACAAGCTAAGCTTGAGCTATCCCTCAGAAAACTGCTCTGCTTTTAAAACTTTAATAGATTTCTCAATGTCTTTCAATATGTTACCCAACATGTTTGTGGAAGAAAGGCTGTTTGAATTTATCGAGGGTTCTAGTTACAACTGGAGAATCGGAAATATTTCTGCAGTTTAAACATTTTTTAGTTTTCTTCTTTCTCTTAATTTGATAGAGCTCATAATAAATAATTATGAAAAAACAATGAAAGACTTTGATAGAGAACATAGAAATGAGCATGTAGCCTAGTTTAGTCTGTTGAAACCATAGATACAGTACATTATTTTTCAAATTCTGTGAATGTAAATGTAATTAGTAGATTGTATCACAATTAGTAAGCTAAAATCAAGAGCAAACTTGTGTGAAAAATGAAGTGCTATTGGAGAAGGAAGTCTGTGGATGAATGGAAAAAATATTCCAACTAGACTGCAAACAGGAAAAGAAACACAGACATGAAAAAAATAAAACCTGGCAACAGAGCATTTAAAAGTGAGGTCATATCTCCATTTATTATCTGAGTTAAAAGGTATGAATATAAAATAAGTACAAGAACTCAAATACATAATAAGAAACATATCTTAAATTTTATAGAGAACGTGCATAGCAGACTGGATATTCTATAATAAACTGAAGTAACAGGAAAAATGAGAATGAGGTATCAATGTAATAGAATCAGTAAGAACCCAAATATAGAAATCCCCTTATCAGTTCAGTATCTATGAGTGAAGGGAAAGGTGACCTGTAGCCTGGTTTTTATAGCAAGAGAAAGAGCAATAGTGACGTATCCTATAGGATATATATGTGTACAGTCATGTGACACATACTATTTTGGTCAACAATGGACTGAATATATAATGATGATCCCATAAGTTGTAATGTAATGTAACCCCATAGGATTTCAAAATTTTATTGAAATAAAAAACTTCTATCGCCTGGAAGGATTGTAGTCAACCTAACTTTATATCGTCACACATCACTTGTGTTTGTGGTAATGCTGGTGTAAGCAAATCTGCAGTATTGCCAGTCACATAAAAGTATAATGCATACAAATATATGCAGTGACATAATACTTCATAACAAATGACTTATGATATTAGTGAATGTATCTACTGTACTATCTACTTACTACTGTATACTTTTATTGCCATTTTAGAGTGTACTCCTTCTGCTAAAAAAAAAGTTAACTATAAAACAGCCTCAGGCAGGACCTTCATGAGATATTTCAGAAGAAGGCATTGGTATTGTAGGGGATGACAGCTTCATATGTGTTTTTGCCCCTGATGACCTTCTAGTGGGACAAGATGTGGAGGTGGAAGACCCTAATATTGATAATCTGACTTTGTGTAGGCCTAGGCTAACATGTGTGTTTGAGTTTAACTTTTCAATAAAAAATGTTTTAAAAGTAAAAAATAAAAATTTTCAAAAATAGAAAACGGCTCATAGAATAAGGAGGTAAAACATATTTTTGTACAGTTCTGCAATGTGTTCATGTTTTAAACTATGTATTATTACAAAAGAATAAAAAATTAAAATCTAAAACTTTATAAAGTAAAATAGTAATAGTGAGCTGTTTAATTTACAGAAAAAAAGATAATTTTATGAATTAATTTGATGTATCCTAAGTGTACAATGATTATAAAGTCTACAATATTGTACAGTAATGTCCTAGGCCTTCACATTCTTAATCACCCAGAGCAAATTTGGGTCCTGCAAGCTCAATTCATGGTGAATGCCCTATACATGTGTTTAATTTCTTCAAGTGTTTTATACAATACCTTAACTGTACCTTTTCCATGTTTAGATATGTTTACATACACGAATACTGATCATTGTGTTATAATTGCCTATGGTATTTAGTACAGTAACATCCTGTACAGGTCTATGGCTTAGAAGCAAGTAGCTATGCTATATAGCGTAGGTGTGTGGAAAGATAGACAAATTAGATTTGTGAAAGTAACACTATACAATGTACACACAACAATGAAATTGGCTAAGGATGCATTTCATAAAACGTATTTCTTTGTTAAGTACTTCCTGCCTCTCTCTCTCTCTCTCTCTCTCTCTGTGTGTGTGTGTGTGTGTGTGTGTGTGTGTGTGTGTAGGTATATATGTCTATATTCCTTTGTGAGTGTGTGTATACACAAATAAATTAATGATTAGGAATTGGCTCAGAAGTTCCCAAGAAAGCTTGTGATACAATTCTATTCTGAGTCCAAAGGTAGAAGAACCAGGAGTACTGACAGCATAAATCTCAGTCCCGGGAAGAATTGAGACTCCAGCTCAAACATACAGACAGAAGAGTGAATTTGCCTGTCCTCTGTCTTTTTTCTGTTCCAACCCTCAACAAATTGCTAGTGCCCACCAACACTGGGGAGAGCCATCTGCTTTACTCAGTCTACTGATGGAAATGCTAATCTCTTCCTGCCATCTGGAAACACCCTCACAGACACATTCACAAATAATGTTTAACCAAATATCTGGACACCCAGTTACCTAATCAACTTGACACACAACATTAATGATGATACCTATTACAAGGCCAAAGACAGATTCTCAAAATTCTGGATCTGAAGTCCTCTGAGCTTTGGCCAACCCTCAGTCTGAGCCAGCATGCATACATTCTGAAAATAGGATGACCTTAGGTTAAAATATTCTTTGGCATGCTCTGCAATGATGTCACCCTATCTTTCATCCCAATTCCCTACACCTTGTTCTTTCCAGCATTGTTTACTCATCTTTATAAATGGAAAACCCCTTTCTGCCTAACTCTTGAGATGCTTGAAGACCTTTTGGTTAGAAAATTCTTCCTATTATAAATAGTTCCTTTCTCTTCTTGCAATAATACTTTCAAATAAAAGTTTTTCTCTACCAATCTAGATTTGTTGCTCATTTCATATGAGGAATTCCTCAAATATTTATTGTAAATATGACTACTAGCAGTATTCCTAATAGTCAAGCTTTTAATGTGCATTTTGAAATCCATTATCATTATGATATTACTGTCATATACATTGGTACCTCACTCAAAATATTCCTTTGGTTCTTAATGATCTTTACCTACACACAATGACGTTAGCTGAGCCTGGTGGCACGTGCCTGTAATCCCAGTTACTTTGGATGCTGAGGTGGGAGAATCACTTGAACTTGGGAGGCAGAGGTTGTAGTAGGCTGAGATCACACCATTGCCCTCCAGGTTGGGTGACAGAGCAAGACTCCATTTCCAAAATTTAATATTATATATTATGCACATATATATTTATATATACACTTATTATATATAAGACAAAATGATACTTTCCGTAGAGAAAAAAAAATTATGAAAGAACAGTTGCTATCCCCTAGAACAACCTTTTCTTTCTGCACCCAATAAAGAATCTATCCTATATTTCCACTAGCGCACAAGGGTGTGCCAACATGACTTCTGTGTACATGAGAGCAGATACACTTCCTGTAAGAAAAACAAAACATAAATACATGGAAAAATATAGTGTTACTATTTGAGGCATAATAGAAATAAATGTTAGGACTAGGGCAAGACTATCAGCGTCCTATTAGATAATGCGTATGGATGAAGGATGGGGAAACTTACCTGGGATGAGAACAGAAATATAAGGTCTAGTAATGAACTAATGATTTAAAAGAACACAGAAAAGAACAAAAGAACATTTTCTAGTGCATGTTGTGTTAACACGCAAATATTCCCTGAGCAGGAGATGAGAGGAATTGCTTGACATTGGAAGCTGTAAGATAAGAAGAGAGCAGAAGCTTCCCAAGCGAAAGGTTGATTCAGCCACCTCTGTGAGAGCAATCTCAGTGGTGACATGAAGGGTACAGTGGAAGAATGGCAGTGATAGGACGGAGAGTGTTGATGACAAAGAAAGGAGAGCTATATGCCAGCAGCAATGTCAAGCATGAGCCATGAGGGAGAATTTGTAACAGCTGGCAAAGACCTAGAGGCAAATTCATGTAGATAAACTCGAAGAATGGCAGTTCATTTTAATTGTATGTGAATGCTGGCTGGTCTGGAATGCCTTCTAATGGGAATGACATATATCCTTTCTATGTAGTTTCACACTTTTCAGGAGCCTTCTTATACCCAGATGTGTTCTCATGGTAATGGCAGAGATGATGTAGATTCTAGAAGAATACAGAATCTCCTGAGGCCTAGAGTTAGAATTGGCACACTGGCATTCTATTAGCCAAATCACTCACAAATCTAGTTTAATTTCAAAAGGTTTACTGGCAGACAATCAAAGTCAAATGGCAAAGGACAGGGAAAGAGAAGAGTATGAAATATTGGAGTCTCCATGCTAACAATCTATTACAACTTTCTCTTTTTTAATTTAATTTTATTATTCCTTTGGGTAATTGGAAAACAGGTGATGTTTGGTTACATGAGTATGTTCTTTAGTGGTGATTTGTGAGATTTTGGGGAACCCATTAACCAAGCAGTACAAACTGTATTCAAATAGTAGTCTTTTGTCCCTCATAATTCTCCCACCCTTTCCCCCTTGCCCTCAAAGTCCATTGTGTCATTCTTAGGATTTTGCTTCTTCATACATTAGGTTCCACTCATGAGTGAGAACATACGAAGTTTGGTTTTCCATTTCTGAGTTGCTCCTTAGAATAATTGTTTCCAATCTCATCCAGGTTGCTATAATGCCATTAATTTATTCCTCTGTGGCTGAGTAGTTTTCCATTATATTTATATATAATAACCTTCCTTTCCATTATATATATATATAACCCTTATTAATATTTTGATGGTATTGTAAATTAGTACAGTCATTTAGAAAAACATATAATTCCATTATATCTATATATATATAATATATTATATATAATACATACATATAATATATATTCTAGAAGGATAAAAAATCTCTTGGATATATTATATAACCAAAGAGATATATATATCTCTTACATATAATATATATGAGAGATATACATAATCTCTTACATATGTATTATATATGTCATATATAATATAATCTCATATTTAAGATATATATTAAATATATAATATAATATATGTAATATAATAAAAATAATATATAATCATATAATATATAATAAATCTCTTATTTATAATATATATGAGATTATATATAATACATATAATCTATAATATAATATATAAGAGATTAATATATATAAGATATATATATAGATTAATATAATTTATAT
>NW_016107471.1:4247421-4263303 GCF_001604975.1 Cebus imitator | reverse complement strand
GCAGAAGCTGTGGAGTTTGATTAGGTCCCATTTGTCTAATTTGGCTTTTGTTGTCAATGCTTTTGGTGTTTTGGTCATGAAGTCCTTGCCTACACCTATGTCCTGAATGGTTTTGCCTGTATAATGATTTCTTTTCCTCTGGGTAGATATCCAGTAGTGGGATTGCTGGATCAAATGGTAGATTTACTTTTAGTTATTTGAGGAATGTTCACACTGTTTTACATAATGGTTGTACTGGTTTATATTCCCACCAGCAAGGTAGAAGTGTTTCCTGTTCACTGCATCCGTGCCAACATCTATTACTTTTTGATTGTTTGATTATCACACATTTTATAGAAGTAAGGTGGTATCACATTATGGTTTTGATTTACATTTCCCTAATCATTAGTGATGTTGAACATTTTGTCATGTTTGTTGGCCATTTGTGTATCTTCTTTTGAGAACTATTCATGTCCTTAGCCCACTTTTTGTTGGAGTTATTTGTGTTTTTTTTTTTTTCTTGATAAATTGAGTTCATTGTAGATTTGGGATAATAGTCCTTTATCAGATGTATACGTTGTGAAGATTTTCTCCCACTCTGTGGGTGGTCTGTTTACTCCCCTGAATGTTCCTTTTGCTCTTTGGTTTATACATTCAAACCAGGTATCTGCAAATTTTACCTTTATGTATCGGAATTATTCCAAATAACATTCCTTTTATCCCTAATTTGTTAGGTATTTATTTACTTATTTATTTATTTTGAGACAGAGCCTCTCTCTGTGGCCCAGGCTGGAGTCCAGTGGTACCATCTTGGCTCACTGAAACTTCCACCCCCCTGGTTCAAGCGATTCTCCTCTCTCCACTTCCTGAGCAGCTGGGATTACCAGGGCATCACCAGCCCAGCTAATTTTTATATTTTTAGTAGAGTCAGGGTTTCACCATGTTGTCCAAGCTGGTCTCAAACTCCCAACCTCAGGTGATCTGCCCGCCTCAGCCTCCCTAAATGCTGGAGTTACAGGTGTGCGCCACTGCACTCAGCCTTAATTTATTAGTTTTTATCATGGAAGGATGTTGAATTTTGTCATACGCTTTTCTGCATCTACTGAGATGATCATATGGGTTTTGCCTTTATTTTCTTAACATAATAAATCACATTTACAGATTTGCATATGTTGAACCAAGCTTGTATCCAAATCAAATAGGATACAACCAAATAGGATACAAGCTTGGTTTAACATATGCAAATCTATAAATGTGATTTACCGTGTTAAGAAAATAAAGCCAAAACCCATATGATCATCTCAGTAGATGCAGAAAAGCGTATGACAACTAAATCTAGTCTACTAGTATTCTGTTGATAATTTTTGCATCCAGGTTCACTAGTGACGCTGGCCTGTACTTTTATTTGTGGTGTCTTTGCTAGCATTAGTATCAAGATAGTCCTGATATCATAAAATGAGCTTAGACATAGACTGTTTTTTAATTTTTTGAAAGAGTTTTAGGATTGGTATTCGTTCTTTAATTGTTTGATAGAATTCAGCCATGAAGCCATCTGGTTTAAGGCTTTTCTTTGATAAGGTAATTTTAATTACTGACTGTATCTTCTAATTTGTTGTGGGCTTGGTCTGATTTCTAATTTATTCATGCTTCAGTCTCAGTAATTTATATGTTTTAGAAATTCATTCATTTATTCTACTTTGTCCAATTTGTTGATGCATAATTCTTCATAGTAGTCTGTTATGGTCCCTTGTATTTTATGTTATCAGTTGTGATGTCTCCTTTTTCATTTCTAATTTTGAGTCTTCTCTCTTTTTGTAGTCTAGGAAAGGGTTTGTCAATTTTGTTTAGCTTTTTTAAAGAACAAATTATTAATTTCACTGACCTTTCATTTTTCTAGTCTCTATTTTATTTATTTCTGCTCTGATCTTTGTATTTCTTTCCTTATGCTAACTTTCAAAACAGCATGGTATTGGCATAAAGACAGACACATTGACCAGTGGAACTGGATAAAAATCCCAGAAATAAGTCAGCAGATTTACAGTCAGTTGATTTATGACAAATGGGCCAAGAGCACACAATGGGTAAAGAACAGTCTATTCAATAAATGGTGTCAGAAAACTGGATATTTGCATCCAGAAGATACAAATGTATACTATTTCATCTGTTCTGCAAGAATCAACTCAAAATACATTAAAGGCTTACATTTAAGATCAGAAATTATAAAACTACTGAAAGAAAACATAAGGGAAAAGTCCCCCATAACACTTATCTGGGCAGTGATTTCTTGAATAAGCTTCTAAAGTACAGGCAACAAAGGCAAAAATAGGCAAATGAAATTCCATCAAACTAAAAATCTTCTGTGTAGCAAAGAAAACAAATACGTTAAAGATGTTGGGAAAGATATTTGCAAATAATGCTTCTGATAAGAAACTAAGATCCAAAATATATGAGGAGCTCATACTGCTGAATGACAACAAAAATATGCTTTTTTTATATTGGCAAATTACTTGAATAGCCATTTCTCAAATGAATACATAAAAGTGACCCACAAATATTTGAAAAAAAATGCTCATTACTAATATTGGGGAAATGCAAATTAAAACCACAATGAGATATCATCTCACACATGTTACACTGGCTACTATTTATAAAAATGAAAGATAACTGTTGGCGAGAATGTGGAGAAAGGGGGGGGCCCTTATACCATGTTGGTAGTACTGTAAATTAGTACAGTCATTTTTGAAAACAGTATGAAGTTTCCTAAAAAACTAAAAATAGAATTGCTATATGATCCAGTAATCCTCTTTCTGGATCTAAAGAAACTGTAATTAGTGCATTGGAGAGTGGTCTGCACTCTCACATTCATTGCAGTATTATTGTAATGAACATGTATTGTAAGGGTGCCAGGGGAAAATCGTGGTTCTCTAGGACACTGTGGAAATTGGGTCTTGGGCTGAGTGGCATCCGACAGTCACAAATAATGCTTACTTTTCCAATTGATGTGGACAGGTGATTTCAAGTGTCATGTTGCTTTGTAGTAGGATTGTGGCGTGACTTGTTTTTAAAAGAAAGAGAAACTATTTGTGGGCTGCAGGAAATTTTCCAATGCCTCATGATTGTGTTAGTGGTAGCCATCAGGAGGGTCTCCAACTAGAAACACTTGTTCCTGCTTGCTCCTTTTCCCTCTCATTGTTCAGCATGGTTATCAAGTTGCCCAGCTTGGAGCTGTCTGTCATGCACAAGTATCCTGTGGTTATAGCTAGAAGGGAGGGAGTCTCCTGCTGATGCATGATAGCTTAAGCTTGGGGAGAAGGTATTTTCCACTGCCTAGCTAAGCAGTCTGGGGAGAGCATTGGGATCATTTCTGTGTGTGTGGGTAATCTGGTCGGTGAGATTGAGACTCAGTTAAGATTCCCCTTGGAACCTCCTTAATGTTTATTAGCTCCTAACTAGTTTTGTAAGTCCAATACCAGAATTTGGAGATGTGAGTTCTTCTTTTCATGGCTTTTATTCACTGTGACTAATAAGCTTTCTAATAAATCCTTGCCAGACTTAAACCTAAATCTTCATCAGCAGATGAATGGGCTTTTAAATATTCTCTGCATAGATACCAAAATAATACTTAGCCTTTAAAAGACAGAAAATTCTGTCATTTGCAATAATATGCATAAACCTGGAGGACATTATGTTATATAAAATAAGCCAGTCACAAAGAGACAAATACTATGTGATCTCATTTATATGTGGGATGAATAAAAAATAAACTCAAAGGAAGTAGAAAGAAGAATGGTAGTTTCCAGAGGATAGAGGCAGGTGTTAGATGAGAGGAAAAAAAGATTTAGTCAAGGTACAAAGTTTCAGTTAGATAGGAGGAATAAATTCTGGTGTTCTGTTGCATAGTATGATGACTAAAGCCTATACGCAATTATTGTCAATTAACAATAAAAGTTTTAAAAATCTATGCAAATGATGAATCATATTTTATAAGACAAATATCTTATTACTACATTGTTTAACACCTGCAAGGTGTATTCCATGCAGGTTTTAAGGCTTTATAAAACCCAAAGCCCATTAATTTTAACCAGCTTTTAACTTGTCTACTAGGTCTTGTTTTGTTTTGTTTTTGAATTACAACCTTGTCTCAGTGTCATATGTCACTAAAATGAACCTTTTCTGCTAGTTGTATTTAAAAAATACATCACTTCTATTGTGGTCAAGATGAAAAATAAGTTTAAGATGCCAATATCAGTCTAGCACATAGTGGCCATTAACTGTGAAATAGAAGTTAGGAGACCAATAAATAATAGATATTTGAGTCAAGGTCAGTAAGGTATACTAGCAAAGATTAGATCTCAATAAGGGACAGATTGCCCCAGTGGGAATCTTAGAATGGTTTCTCAGTGGTAGAAAAAATAAAATTCTAAGGGATATGAAATCTCTTGAGCAGAAATTTGTTCACATATTTAATGTAATAAGCATGTGGAAAGATGATTTTAGACTAGGAATTGTAGAATACACTTTAAAAACAAACAAAAATTAAACATACAAAAATGCATTCCCATAAACTTTATTCCTGAGTAAAACTGTAAGGAACATTCTTCTATAACCATAGATAAAGTACCCTGGCGAGATCACAGCTAAGCATGGCAGGGAGTGTAGAGTGAGGATGAGGAAAAGATTTTGTTTGCCTAACCACAGAATATAAGGGTTAATCCTAGGCATTATGAGAGACTATATTACAAAGGAGAAGTCTTTTTCTACATAAACGTTATATTTCTAAGCAGAAAAGAAAATTTGTATTTAAAATTAAACAAAATAAACTGTACTATTAAATAACAGTACCGTAAGAAAATACACATATAAATACCAACAATCATGAGGAGAGATGTGAATGAAGTCATAAGAATTAGATTTCTTTTTTAAAAAATTTATTTATTATACTTTAAGTTCTAGGGTACATGTGTGATTGTGCAGGTTTGTTACATAGGTATACATATGCCATGGTGGTGGTTTGCTGCATCCATCACCCTGTCATCTACATTAGGTATTTCTCCTAATGCTATCCCTTCCCTACCTCCCCACCCCCTCCTAACCCTCCCCTAGCTCTCTACCCATACCCAGGCCCTGGTGTATGATGTTCTTCTCCCTGTGTCTCTGTGTTCTCATTGTTTAACACTCACTTGTGGGTGAGAACATGAGGTGTTCAATTTTCTGTTCTTGTGTCAGCTTGCTGAGAATGATGCCCATCAATAATAGACTGAATAAAGAAAATGAAGCACATATACACAATGGAATAGTATGCAGCCATAAAAAAGGGTGAGTTCATGTGCTTTGCAGGGACATGGAAGAATTATATTTCTAAGTTTCCATGGTGGCCTTGGGTAAGAATGAGGACGCCTATTATATTATACTGGGTTTGAAAGTTGTATACTGTTAATGTTTGAGCTCAAATTGAATTAAGAGCAGTGCATAGATTTTCCTACTTCTGTTTCATGCTCACAAGCTTCTTGTACTTGAAATGTCCCTTTCCTAAATTCTTTTTGTACCCATCAATTCAAATGTAATCTTTGTAAAATTTAAAGTGCTAGCCTAAAAGAATCCTTTAATTCATCTCATCTTCTCTCTCCTTTTCAGTCTTATCTCCTATCATTTTGCTACACAAACCTTGTGATCCAGTGTAATTCAACTACTTGATAGTTCTCAAATGCTTTCTTGTCTTCCCTGCCTTTAAGCTGGATCACTGAATAGAGTTTTCTTTCTCCACTTTTCGCTAATTCTCTAGCCTTTGAAATCCTTTCAATATCTTTAAGATCTATATGCATGGTTGTATGAGTCCATTCAAATGCTGCTAATAAAGACATACCTGAGACAGGGTAATTTATGAAGGAAAAAGGTTTAATTGACTCATAGTTCCACATGGCTGGGGAGGCCTTACAATCATGACAGAGGTGAATAAGGAGCAAAGTTTTGTCTTACATGATGGCAGGCAAGAGAGCTTGTGCATGGAAACTCCTATTTATAAAGTCATAAGATCTCATGAGACTTATTCACTACCACAAGAATAGTATGAGGGAAACCACCCCCGAACTGTTCTTTTATCAATTATCACCACCTGGCACCACCCTTAACACAGGGGGATTATTACAATTCAAGGTGAGATTTTAATGGAATGCTGCCAAACCATATCAATTGGTAAATTCTGTTTGTGAAAATCTCATTGGGGGTTTAAGTCATGAGGGAAATGAGGCTGATATTTTGCATTGAAAAAAAAATGAAATTCATCAAGAATATTTAAATAAGAGCAAAACTAGATCTTTTTAGTTCAAAATATAAAGTGAATCAAATAAAACTTTCTTTGGTTCAGTGACCTCCCCAGACATATCTAAGTAAAATTCATTAATATTGTTGAATGTCTACTACATGCCAATGCTATGTTTTAAGCATTGAGGTTAGAGCAGTCAAGAAGAAAGGTATGGTTGTGCCATCATGAGGCTTATATTCTAATCAAGGAAGATACAGCCAACAGACAAATAAATATAATCAAGTATATTATAATTTTAGTTATTGGAATGTGATATGAGAAAATAAGAGGGTAATAGTTCATAATATATAAAAGAGTAATATAATTAAGAGAAAATTGGACACAGAACAGATAAAGAGTATAATTTAGATGGTGTGGTCAGCTCAGCCTCACTAAAGAGCTAATATTTGAATCAAGGCATTAATGATGAAGAGAAGCAAGACATGTTAAACATCGTGGAAGTGGAGATGGGAAACTTTCCAGCTGAGGTTTCAGGAGTTGCAAAGGCCCTGATATGGGAATCAAATTGGCCTACATGAGTCTCAAAAAGGAAAGACCCTCAATTTTAACATAACGTATGGGAAAAGCAATAGAAAAATAAATCCAGAGAAACAGGGGGGAACCACATTTCATAAAATGTGCTCAATATGGTCAAAAACATATGGGTAGATGTGGATTTCATTTTCCAACACAATGAAAACAAATTTTCATAATTTTTGGTTGATAGAGTATCTTTCCATATCTTTAGTCCTTCTATCACTTTGAAAATTAATTGTGGATTTTACTGGTCTCATATTATCAATGCAGTGTTTTAGGTTATTTACCAGATAATGTACTTGAGGCTGCGGACCATACTTATTTTTATATCTGTGAAGCACCTACTTTGGTATCTTGATGGAGTAATAGTAATTATTATTGTCATGGTAAATATCCTGAAGCTGCACCAAATATAACAAAATAAATCTGAAGTGAATTGTGGTTGAATCTATTGGCATTATTTATTATTTATTGGAAGTAGTGATTCAGCAAATAGTTCTCTCTCTGTTATTTGTGATCATTAGTTTATATTACAGTATGGTGGAGGTTCTTGTAAATGACTCAAGTAAAACAGTATCTAAGGGCATGTTAGATTTACTGGAGGAGGGGATTTTATCTCATCAAACTCCATTGGCATACTTTAGACTGTAAAGACTTTCTAACGATGTTAGTAAACCCAAATGGAAATCTTCTGCATGTTGCCACTTACATAAAGTTAATTTAAGGAAACTCAGGATAGTCAATAACAAATATGCAATATATCAGATCTGAAGAAGTATCAGAACACTCAATTATTGAATTCCAAGGATCTGCTTGCATTTCAGGGATGACGTAAATAAACTATATGCAAAAGAATCTTTACAGCCCTGGTCATTACTACTTTTTGGTTTTCTTGTCTCTGTCCCCACAATATGTTGATGTAAGAGTACTACTGTATCCTTCAAGTACCATGAAATTATTATTTGAAAAGTTCTACTAAAAGGTGAATAAAGTGAATAGAGTTATATATGATAGACATTAATTTAAATATAATCAATATAGAAAAAATTAAGAAGAAAACAATGGCACTTTTTTCCTCTAGTCTTATAAACGTGATTGACATTTACAAAAGTCTCTGTAAGTATGGATTTTAGCTACTTTTAAGTAGTGCTTTATTTCTTACAGGTTCATACAACTTTGATCTTGGTCTATGTAAATGTAAAATAAATCACATTAGGAGTTAATGACTATTAACTCCTAAGCCATTGTCCAAGTGACGATTAATAACAATTAAATCCTAAGCCAAGTAAAGAAAGTCTACATTCTAAAGTTTAAATGAATCTGTAAGTCAAAAACTGATTTTATTCTTTTTGGAAAACTTGTTTCAAATAGTTTAATTTAAAGATCTTTAGCACATAACTACAAAATATGGTTTATTAATTGTTGCCAAATAAACCTTATGATATTTGATGAGTACTAGCTAATCAAATATTTGAAAAACCAATGTCAATAAATAGATTTCAAAATAAAAATAAAGCAAATAAGTTCTTTAAGGGACCCTTCTTTCTTGTGTTAAACAGAAAATGGTTTCTTCACAATGACATATAGCTTCTCAAAATAATACAAAAGGAAAACAAACCCTATCTTCAGTTTTAGTGTTGCCTCTTCCTCTGTCAAAGAGTATCCTAATATTAGGCCATCATCAGTTACTAGTGAAAATTAACTTTTTGAAAGACTTTGAAAAAAGTTAAAAAAAAAGTTATTAACAAATAATGCATTTCTGTGTGTCTATTTTGCACTAAATGAAGTAAATAACATTCCTTTCTAAATTATAAAAGCATACCACAATGTTACCTACTCTAAGGAAACAGGTCTTTATTTCTAAATTTTTATTTTTTCTTAAAATATAGTATTGGAAGTTATAGCCAGAGCAATCGGGTGAGAAAAAGAAATAAAGGGTATTCAGTTAGGAAAGGAGGAAGTCAAATTGCCTCTATTTGTAGACGACATGATTGTATATTTAGAAGAACCCATTGCCTCAGCCCAAACTCTCCTTAAGCTGATAAACAACTTCAGCAAAGTCTCAGGATACAAAATCAAGGTGCAGAAATCACAAGCATTCCTATACACCAACAACAGACAAACAGAGAACAAAATCAAAAACAAACTCCCATTCAGAATTGCTACAAAGAGAATAAAATGCCTAGAAATACAACCAACAAAAGAGGTAAAGGACTTCTTCAAGGAGAGCTACAAACCACTGCCCAAGGAAATAAGAGAAGACACAAACAGATGAAAAAACATTCCATGCTCATGGTTAGGAAGAATCAATATCGTGAAAAGGGCCATACTGCCCAAGGTAATTTACAGATTTAATGCTATCCCCATCAAACTACCAGTTACCTTCTTCAAAGAATTGGAAAAAAACACTTTAAACTTCATATGGAAACAAAAAAGAGCCCACATAGCCAAGACAATACTAAGCAAAAGGAACTAAGCTGGCGGCATCGCACTGCCAGACTTCAAGCTATCTACAAGGCTACAGTAATAAAAACAGCATGGTACTAGTATCAAAACAGAGACATAGACCAAAGGAACAGAACAAAGCCCTCCAGAGGAACACCACACATCTATAATCATCTGATCTTTGATAAACCTGACAAAAACAAGCAATGGGGAAAGGATCCCCTGTTTAATAAATGGTATTGGGAAAACTGGCTAGCAATGTGCAGGATTCCCTGTTTAATAAATGGTGTTGGGAAAACTGGCTAGTCATATGCAGGAAGCTGAAACTGGACCCCTTCCTGACCCCTTACACTAAAATTAACTTCAGATGGATTAAGGACTTAAACATAAGACCTAACAACATAAAAACCCTAGAAGAAAACCTAGGCAATACCATTCAGGACGTAGGCATTGGCAAGGACTTCATGACTAAAACACCAAAAGCAATGGCAACAAAAGCCAATATAGACAAATGGGATCAATTAATCTTCAGAGCTTCTGTACAGCAAAAGAAACAATCATTAGAACAAAGCAGCAACCAACAGAATGGGAAAAAAAATTTTTGCAATCTACCCATCTGACAAAGGGCTAATATCCAGAATCAACAAAGAACTAAAACAGATTTACAAGAAAAAAAAACAAACCCATCCAAAAGTGGGCAAAGGATATTAACAGACACTTTTCAAAAGAAGACATATATGAAGCCAACAAACATATGAAAAAGTGCTCATCATCACTGGTCATTAGAAAAATACAAATCAAAACCACATTGAGATACCATCTCACGCCAGTTAGTGGCAATCATTAAAAAAGCTGGAAACAACAGATGCTGGAGAGGATGTGGAGAAATAGGATCACTTTTACACGTTGGTGGGAGTGTAAATTAGTTCAACCATTGTGGAAGACAGTGTGGCTATTCCTCAGGGATCTTGAAATAGAAATTCCATTTGACCCAGCAATCCCATTACTGGGTATATACCCAATGGACTATAAATAATTCTATTATAAAGACACATGAACACACATGTTCATCATGGCACTGTTTACAATAACAGTACCTGGAACCAACCCAAATGCCTATCAATGATAGACTGGACAAAGAAAATGTGGCACATATATACCATGGAATACCATGCAGCCATAAAAAATGATGAGTTTGTGTCCTTTGTAGGGACATGGTTGAATCTGGAAACCATCATTCTCAGCAAACTAACATGAGAACAGAAAATCAAACACTGCATGTTCTTACTCATAGGTGGGTGTTGAACAATGAGAATACCTGGGCACAAAGAGGGGAGCATCACACACTGGGGCCTGTTGCAGGGGGTGCTACAGAAGGGATAGTGGTTGAGAGGGTAGGGGAGGGATAATGTAAAGAGAAATGTCAAGTATAGGTGATGGGGGGATGGTGGCAGCAAACCGTCTTGCCATGAATGTGCCTGTGCAACAATCTTGCATGATCTGCACATGTACCCCAGAATCTAAAGTACAAGAAAAAAAAAAGTCTTATGTAGTCAAGCTTTTCCTTCTTGTTTACTAGTTTAGTTATTTTTTGTTAACCTGACTATATAAGCAGAGTTATACAATCATAAAATTGGAAAGTCTTTGTTTTCATCAAATATTCATTGTCTTTTGTAAAGTTTTCTTATGCCTTTAAGAATCTGATGAAAGCTGTGTACACTCTCTTAATAATAATGTGCTAAGGCCCCCTCCCACACACTTTTATATACAGTTTCAAAGAGTTTAGGACCTTTGATTTTGTTAACTCCCCTGTATGATATACAAAGAAAAACTGTTTTGAACCATGTTCCTAAAGGTCTTGAGAAAAGGTATTCCATAAGAGCTTTAGTAAAGCATTCCAAATGGTTGAAAATCTTTCTTAATCAGTACCATATCTCAGAAGAGATCAAACCTTGTGAGTCAATGCAGACAAAAAGAAAGTCCACCTTTTCACTTTCTTGAGTAGAAACAAACAGGTATAATGACAGTAAAGTAATGAAAAGTAAAAATCCCCAACCAACATTTTCTTTGTTCCCCTTTCAGTTGAATGAAACTTTCCTTCTCAACTATTGACAAACTGATTAACACAAAAATTATATGGCAACAGTTTCACTTCTCAACTAAATTTCATATTGTGGTGGTTCATAAAACAAACATCTGTGTTCAAAATCTCCTTTCATATATTCAGTAGGATCTGGAGGTAATTTCTGAGACTCTGGATTATATGGAACTGAAAATTGAAAGCAATGACTTTTTCAGCAGATTTGAGTGTTTGTTCACTGTCAATACTTCCAGCATCCCATCTAACCACTTGTCTCCTTAATTTTCTTTGGTTCTATCTGAAATGTGAATGGGAAGCGGCCTTGACTCACCGTGCATGGAACATTTGTCTTTAGATTTAGAGGGTTTTCAACAACAGAAATATAATAAATAGTTATTTGTTTACATACAGCTCACTTCTCAATACCATTTATTAGATTTTTACCCCATGCAAGTTACGAATTGATCTAGCCTTTTCCAATCTCTTAATGTTCTATTGTTGGTTTTAAACTCAAAATTACTCTGTAGATCTCCAACATTTAGAGTTCGTTTTCTTATTGTCCTAGAGACAATAAGATTGTCCGATTGTCCTAGAGATGACAATTAAAAAAAAAAAGATGCAGCTATCCTTACTATTATAGGCAAATATGTGAGAATAAACTTGATGTATAAAAAGTGAATGAATATATGTCATTGACATATGCCATTGGGATCATATGTAACATCATTATCCTCATTTGGTTTAAAATATTCTAAGTTGTTTATGCAGCTATTTTATGTGATTTTATTAATATTCTAAGCAATTCTACCTAAATGATGTATTTTTAAAAGTTTTAAATATTTTTGTAATTTTAACAAATGTTTAATTACTGTGCTAAACACCTTTTTGAGAATGAACCAGAATGGCAATTCATAGGAAATGTGACACATAGAGGCTGGCACTTCATTTTTCACATCCTTACATTAATTTCAGAATATACATATCACTTGGTCATATTTAACACATGAAATATGACTTACAGTAATTTCAGAATCTACATATCACTTGGTCATATTTCAACACATGACATACTTTTTAATTTCGTACTTGTGTACTTCTAATTTTAAAGTACTGTTGAAGTGCTTACTTAATGACTGCTTGAAGTTTCATTGGGGATTCTAATTACCTTTGTCTGTAAGGAAATACATGGATGGGGAATAACAAACATGAGTGATGAAGAAAACATTCTCTTTTTAAACCATAAAGTACTGAAATTCCAATTAAAGAGGAGTGTTTAGTCACCCAGGTCCAACCTCTGCCTCGTACAGCACACTAAAATAATAGCTAAAAAAAATAGAATGAGCCAGGTGCGGTAGCTCAAGCCTGTAATCCCAGCACTTTGGGAGGGTGAGGCGGGTGGATCATGAGGTCAGAAGATCGAGACCATCCTGGCCAACATGGTAAATTCCCATCTCTACTAAAAATCTAAAAACTAGCTGAATGTGGTGGTGAATGCCTGTAATTTCAGGCACTCCTGAGGCTGAGGCAGGAGAATAGCTTGAAACAGGGAGTCTGAGGTTGCAGTGAGCTGAGATCATGCCACTGCACTCTGGCCTGGTGACAGAGTGAGATTCCGTTTTTTTGTTTTTGTTTTTGTTTTCAAATAGGGTAAGATTTAAATCCACAAGGAAATCGATAAGATGCGACTATAGCCTATGAGATGTATGAGTATTTTTTACTTTTGTGAAGACTGAAAATTGATTGAAGCATGACTAATTTCTGGAAGATCAATATTTACCAATACATTATATAAAATTCTGAACAAAATAAAAGTAATCAAATAGAAAGCCTTGTTTGGAAGAAAGCATAGGGAATCCCCTGATCAGTAAGTGCAGAAACCACAACTGAAAACACTGGCTGGAGATGTCAAGAAAAATTAGACATTTGGAAACCTTATAGCTATCACCAACAGCTGACATGCACTCAATATTTAAGACTTATTCTGATGATATCAATAGTGACATATTAATATGAGTTTTCAACTATATCATGAATTGTGGAAACATTTAGAAGATGTACATAATTCAATGAACCAACATTTTCCAAAATAATACATGAGTATATAATCTGTTCAAAGGGAAATATCGACCAATGAATTTTGAAGTAATAGAGTAAGAATGTTCCTTGATATGGTTTCAGTTTCCACATTGCAAAAAACCATGAAGAAAATATACAGACTGAGTCAAGATTTAGTATCAAAGGAGATTTTCCATGATTATACAAAAACTGTATATATTTGTGAAGTTGAATTTATTTTACATAATTCAAGAAAGACATTTTTAACAGAATATATACCAAAGTAGATATGACAATATATAAAACTGGACATTACAGTGATTTGTAAAAATATAAAATAAAAAAATACTACTTTTCTCATTAAATATTTGTGAGTTTGGAACATATAATCATGTTTCAATAAAAGATACCTATATTAAGTTGTAATAGGTTATTACTGGTATTTAAAAAGATATGGTGTACAAATATGTTAAATATTCCTCAGTTTTCATTTTAACATAACTCTCAAAATATGCATCCCCATATGAGAAAAAGATCTTTGGGACCTCTATAATTTCTAATAGTGTGAAAGCGTCTTCAGACCAGAAAGTTTAAGAACTGCTATATTGGAACAACTAAGTAACTTTACCATGACACACAGGTGCTGAATTTATTCCATCACTTCATAATCCATATTTTTTCCACACCACCAAGATACTCCCCCTTGGTGTCTATTTTTACCCAGAGTTTTGGGGCTAATGGTGATGTTAACTTTTCACATGCCAGGAAAGAAGCTTATTCTCATTAATTGAAGGAGTAGTGTATTAGTCTGTTCTCATATTGGGAAAGACATACCCAAGACTGGGTAATTTATAAAGGAAAGAGGTTTAATTGACTCATAGTTCAGAATGGCTGTGGAGGCCTCAGGCCTTATAGTCATGGTGGAAAGGAAGGGAAAGCAAACATGTCCGTCTTCACATGGCAGCAGCAAGGAGAAGTGCCGAGCAAAGAAGGAAAAACCCCATATAAAACTATCAGATCTTGAGAGATCTCACTCACTGTCATGAGAACAGCATGGGGGGACTGCCCTCATGATTCAGTTACCTCACACTGGATCCCTCCTATGACACACGTGGGGATCATGGGAACTATAATTCAAGATAAGATTTGGTTGGGAACACAGTCAAACCATATCCAGTAGTATGCATTTATTTAAAATGCCAATTATTTTTTTTAAATTTTGTCTTAGCTTTACTATTGGTCTTCCACATTCATAAATAAGTATAAAGGTGAAATATTTTAAAATATAGCTTAAAAGTGTATACTATTTCTTTTGTTTATATACTTCATTAGTATTTGAATATAATCTCCCTGACGGTAGCAATTTTTGCCTTTTCTCTTTACTACTTTGCTACAAGTATCTAGAAATATCCTTGGTATCATTAAATACTTGATAAAATTATCTGGTAAAAATATATAGCATAGAATTTATAAACAGAAACACAGGCAAGATGGCATTGATCATCCCCATAGCTGGATATTTCCCCTTGTTTTTCACCTTCGCAAAATTTTACTTCCTCAATTAGGTCCCTATTTCTAATAAGTTAACTCTATCCTTTCTTGATTATTTTCTCTTTCTCAGGTTCCAAAGTCCCCAAACCTATTTAATCCAAACTCTAAGGCTATAATAAAAATTAATATAATCAATTTACTATAACATCAGTGATATTATTTGAATATTTGTTTCCCCCAATTCTCATATTTAAATGTAATCGCCAGTGTTGGAAAAGAGACCCAGTGGAAGTTAGTGGGATCATCGAGGTGGATCCTAATAGTTTAGCACTATTTCCTCGGTGATAAGTGAGTACTTGCTCAGCTAGTTCACATGAGATCTGGTTTAAAAGTCTGAGACCTCCCCACCCTCACTGTCTTTTTCCTGCTCTCACCATGTGATGTGCCTACCCCATTTTGCCTTACACCGTGATTGTAAGTTTCCTGTGGCCCTCACCAGAAGCCAAAGAGATGTTGGTACTATGCTTGTTCAGCCTGTGTAACCATGAGCCAATTAAATCTATTTTATTTATAAATTACCCAGTTTCAGGTATTCCTTTATACTACAAACCAAAAATTATCTGAGACAACTCTCAATCAATTTAGAAGTTTATTTTGCCAAGGCTAAAGACATGGCCATCACACAGCCTCAGGAGGTCTTAAGGACATGTGCCCAAGGTGGTTGGGTCACAGCTTGATTTTTTACATTTTAGGGAAACAGAAGTTACAGGCAGACATCAATCAATAAATGTAAGGTATATGTTAGTTTGGTCAGGAAAGGTGTGACATCTAGAAAAGGGGGGCGGATTCTCTCTCATAAAGTTTTGCATAAAGAATTGAAGTCAGTAGAAAGAAATAATGCTTAAGGTTAAGATAATGGGGATTGTCGAAGCCAAGGTTCTTGTTAGGCAGACAGAAGCCTCCAGGTGGCAGCCTTCAGAAACGGTACATAGTA